>NC_133165.1:38764762-39079762 GCF_040802235.1 Manis javanica | reverse complement strand
TCACAGTGACATAAGCTAGGCGGGGAAAGACAAGTATCAAATGATTTCACTCATCTGTGGAGTATAAGAACAAAGGAAGAAACTGAAGGAGCAAAACAGCAGCAGACTCACAGAACCCAAGAGAAAGGGACTGGGGAGGATGGGTGGGAAGGGAGGGAGGAGAATAAGGGGCATTACTATTAGCAGACATAATGTGTTGGGGGAGGGCACAGGGAGGGCTGTAAAACACCGAGAAGCAGTGATTCTATAGCATCTTCCTAAGCTGATGGACAGTGACTGTAATGGGGTATGTCAGGGGGACTTGATGATGAGGGGAGTCGAGTAAACATAATGTTGCTCATGTAGTAGATTAATGATACCAAAAAAAAAAAAAAAAAAACACTTACACAATGAAACAAATGCATATAGAAAGAAAACAGGGTAGGAAAAATGAGCCCAAAGTGTACTGATTTATTTTTTAAACTAGAGGGAGGAGGGAGTTTTTAAAATGTGCTTATGTATGTAACCGTAAAAGGCATGAAGACGGTCTTCACAATTTTCCATCTTGTCACATCACAATTTCATTCTCTAGGGATTCAGCTTGACTCTTCAGTCACTATGGCTATGGTTTCCATGAGCAACTAAAGTAAGGAACAATTTCAAAAGGGGGACATTTTAGGGTGCTCCTGGATACCAATAATTTCCCAACAGAGTAAGTGACACATACGGATCCACAACCAAAAAGATGGCCAACCACACCGGGTAGGTGAAGGTGTGTCAAGAAATAAACGGTTCAAAAAAAAAAAAAGAAGTACACAATTATTTCCCCAAAATCTAGCAGCGACATATAAAAACATAGAATTGTAACATCAAAATCTCAGATGCAACCAATTGCTTACCCCCAACAGACAGTAAAGAGACAGTCTCATATACGGCCAGCCAGAATGGTGGGGATTCCTTCTATACCCAAATAGCATTGCAAAGCTCTCCTTATGTATGAATGTGCATCAGTTAACTAAAGAAAAAAATAAAAACCCTCACTAAGCGAAGTGAGTGTCAATTTGTTTCAGAACCACAAGTATACCAAGTTGCACAATAAATACTCCTCTTAAAAATTCTCTGTCCAGTCTAAAGCCTGTCTTTCCTGTTACTGCAGTTGCATTGCTTTTTTCTTTAAACTCTAAGTAATGCCTTGGAACACCGCTTGAAGATTCTTTCCTCCTGGTTAGTGGCAATGCAGATTAGCACAGTCTGAGTTTCATCTAAGAATCATTAAGTTAGAGGAAACACATTCACAAATAAAACTTAGACTTGTTTACTTCCCCAAGTGGCTGGGGGAGCCTGTCAACATGAGAAGACTGGAGGGATGTGGCAAGTTCCCCTTGCGAAAATAAAACATATTGACTTACCTTCTCTGCATACTTGAACTTAACATAGAACCAGCTTGACTTGATCATTGTCTCACCTCCTGCCCTCAGAGGAAAAGAAGATGGAAAAAATAAATAAAAAGAGGAAGAAAAAAAACCTCAAACAGTATAATGCTGAAGAAAAAGCTGTGTTTCTGCAAAGTCTTCTTTCAGATGCTGAGTTTTCCAAAAGATGACATGTATTCTAAGACAAGAGGGGCAAAGAGGAAAGAAATAGGAAAATGCAGTATTTCAAACCTGGCCTCCTTCCCCTTTATGTTCCTGCGACACCTTCTCTTGGTGCTTAAAACACTGCATGTGATCTTGCTCCAGAAACCACGCTCCAGGACTGCCTGGCAGAGCTGCTTGCTTCTCCCTCCCTCTGTGTTGCTCTCCTGGCTGGCTGACAAGAGAATTCCTCAAAGGGACTTCAGCTGCCTTCATCACAAAGGGCACATGTGATGTAAAGGGAGGCAGGCCCTAGCCCTCGGACACGCCCTGAAGGACAACCTCCTCCACCGAACCCTACCCCAGCGGGAGGAATAATGAATTCCAGCGCTCCCCCTCAGGACAGATTAACACCTGGCCAGACATTATTCTGACAGGAGCCTGTGTCAACAAAAAGGATTCTGCCACAGCTTTCACACCATGATCCCCAAAACAAGATCAGGAGGTGACCTTTCTCCCTTGCCTACAGAAGATTACAACACTAAAAACAGCCCAGCCTGTTCAGCAAAAAGTGAGTAAGAATCCCATTTTAAATTCTTCAGCCAAAGTAACATGTTTCAACCTCTTGTAGCCAGAGAAAGAGGAACTGGGCCACCTTTCTCTTGCTATTCCTTTTTACTTCTACTAGCTGCCAAAACAGCTCCTGGCATTCAACCTCAACAACTAACAGCTTAGAAAAATGACTGCTATTTTACACATACTTTTTTTTTCAGAAATCTAAAGACAGTGTTTCTGTTTTATTACTATTGACTCATTAAACTTCTCAAGAAATCATAGAATAGAATCATGGCACCCACTTTACAAGACTCAAGAAATGGAAGAAATAGAAATGAGAGATGAAATCTGTTGCATAGCTTTAGCATATGTGAATGTGACATCTATGCATTCTTGCACTAAAGATGATAAGGTAGACACATTCAGGTTTGTGGAAAACCATGATCCTCAAAATATTTAATAATAAAATGGCACAGCTCTTGTCCCTAATTCCCACATTCCTAGCCCAAAGTAATAAATATCTTTTAAGTACAAAATAGTTACAATTCATGGGATTTAAAAATAAATTCTATGGGATGTTATGAAGTACCCCCAAATGCAAAGAGAAAGAGAAACAGGTGAGTTTGAATGTTGGGTATTACCAGTCTCTTTATTTCAAACTGGTTTGAAAAAAAAGAGTTTGAAATATTTTACCACTCAGTTGCTTTGTGCCCACTCATTCCTAAGACTGAATGGAACCATGAAGCCCACATACTGTTCTCATGAGCAACCTCCTCTGCCCATCAGAAAAGTCAAGGTCTACATGGGGGCTCCTCTCCCTTTCACATTTGCAAATGACCAGGAACTTGTGTGGGCATTATTTCATTTCCCTACTTTTTTGTCAGAGAAGCACCAACCTTTCATCCCCACAGACGCTTCATCTGAGGCACATCATGTTTTCCTCAGTCATGGTGTTTGAGGGCATAACGTTTGCTGAGACCTAAATGTCATCTGCTAAATGTCCTCATGGAAAAAGAATATGTTCCCATTTCTGAAGCTGCTATTACATACCATCAGGCTAAGCAGTAGCTTCGTTTTTGCATTCAAAATTTTAGGAGTGATTAACACTGAAAAGCCCTCCTAAAAAAAACTCTACCCCTACATCATAATAATTACTAACTTTTTCATAAAATTATTGAGGAAGCATTTTCCTCTACACCCACCCACCCAAACATTCTAATTCAACAGAGCAGCTACACAAGTGCATAGTAAAACTTCATGTTGAGATTGACAGGAAATGTGTCAAAACTCATCCCCTAAATCCCATGTACAATAAACGATCTCAGCAGATTCTATTTGAGTTACTAAGTGAAGATAAAAATCACTTAAGATGTGGGAAAGAGAGTGAATGGAGTTTGTACCCGAAGGCCTCTAATTTCTCTTAGAAGGATGCCCTATTCTTACAGGCCCCTCTCAGTTCTCTAATCTTTCAGCATCCAGATGCTCTTCTTTCTAGAACACTCTTACATACCCCTATCATGCTAACTCATATTCTTTCATCCTTTAGATTGACACTTAGCTGTCACTTCCTGCAAGAAGTTTTCTTTATCTGCATCGCCAAGCCAGGGTTGGCACATCCCTGTGCTGAAAGTAGAATACTGAAAGTTGCCCCTTCTTAGCACCTATTATACAATGTTCTTTTCCTTCTCTGCAACTCCCTCTGATTTGGAGGCTTCTTGAGAGCAAGTCGCCAGTCTGCCTCACAGACTTGTGAGCTTGGCACAGTGCCTGGATGTAGCTGATGCTCAGTTAGTATTTGTTGGAAGGGATGGAGGGAGGAATGTTTAGGTCACATAGCAAGAATGGTGATAAGATAATGAATGTAAAGTCCTTGGAACATTCTCTCTGCCACAGTAAGTTCTTGATAAATGTTCGCTATCATTGTAGCCTGAGTGGGCAGAGTTTGAAATTGCTACCAAGGGGACAAAGAAGGCAACAGGGTAAAATGCATTGATGGGCAACACTGAAAAACCCATCAGATGTTGAGGCCCATGAATCTATAACAATATTCCAGACAGAGTTTTAAGTATTTCAAGTTGCACACAGAAGCTCAACAGAGGGCAGACAGCTGATGTGCTGCTAGAGGAAATAGGCAGGATAAGAATGTCCAGGATCCAAGGGGTGGGAAAGCTTTCCATGTAATGCAGGCTGGCTGAGGAAGGAGGGAGGCTGCAGGACTTGGAATCTGAGGGAATAGTGGGGTGTACAGGGCTTCACAGGACAGAAGGAGTGGGGAGGGTGACCAATGACCAACTATACTTAAAGACATGACAGTAACACATTCTGTCTTTGGGACAGATTATACAAGATTGGATTTTTTTTTGAAGGTCAGTTCATTTCCTTGTGATTTTCCCCCTTTCTCATAAATCCAAATATTCATGGAGAAGTGGGGGAAATAAGATAGTGAAAGATTCCCAAAGCTAAAATTTGGGTAATCAAGTAGACTCATTAACAGGCTCAGTTAATCTTCTAATTGTGGAGGACTTGAAAAGCTCGTGAAAACCAATAGTGTCTGACTTTTAGCATGAAGCCCTTTTTAAGCAAGAAAAGAACTCAAATGATAACATCAGTTGGATTTTAGCAGGCATTCACTGATTGAAGAAACACAAAAATAAGAATTTAATGTTTTAGTAAATTTCTATTTTATTAACTAACCCTATTAGAAACACCTAGAAATACTGGGCCCACAAAAGCATAGCACATGTGACCTATTCAGTGTTCTGATAAAGACTGTACCTCCCAGGCTGTGAACTGATCTGGATCAAATGCCACAGCGATGAAAGAAGTGAAGCCGAGAGAGGTGAGGTGACTGCATCAATGTCCCACAGCTGGTCTGTGGCTGAGTTGGGTCTATGAAACTTTCTGGCTCTTTAGCATCATGCTACTGCATATAAGAGTACCCCCTGAGAATCCTAGAAAGACTGTGATTGCAGTATACATTTCATGTAAGGTAATATGATGTGGAACAGTTAGAATAATAGCAGAATACAAATTCTCTTGGAGCCAAATGAAGATAAAATAAAATATTCTTTGTCCCCCTTAAATATCTAATATTTGCATGAATATAGAGCTTTGCTGAATAGAAGGCTAAGAAGAAAATTAAGTTCAATTCAAGAGGTAGATTTTGATTGTGCTTTATTTCAAGTACCTTAAAAGATGGTTAGGACAAGAATTGGGGCAGGCAGGGGGGAAAGGCTACTTTCCTGAAGAGTGTGTAACTGATCACACACACAGCTCTGGAGACTGAGGATCTCAGCTCCAGTCAAAACTTAACCTAAAATGGGGGTTCTTGTAAGAATTAAATGAGCACATAGTTTTAAAGCAGTTGGCAGAGTCCAGGCTCCCAATCAAGCTTGATGAAAGATAAAGGGAGTATCACCTTCAATTCTATTACAACCTCTTAACCTTTGCTTAAGAGCTGCAGTTAGTTGGAAACACAACCAAAACACCACTTCTTAGACTTCAAGTCAGAAACTTCTCCTGCTACAACAAAGTCTTAATCATGCCCTGATTATGTCCAAAGGCTGACCTGCCATAAAGAAGGGAGAACGAAGACCAGAGAAGACTCCATTAAGTCTACCTCGCTCCCTGGTAAACTTAAATGGTGAAAGATGCCAAGATTTTTGAGCTTCAAGTATGTTATTTCTGATAATAGGGATGCATTCTCTAATAAGAATACGACTGCCCTTAATGTTTTCTGGAGAATTAAAAGTTCACAAAAACATATACTGAGAAATAACAAACTGGTAATTGAGCCGTTTTAATAATTCTAACCACAACCCAGACAAACTTCTGCAGCAACTTATTTTCATTTCCTGGCATAAGCCCCTTCTCCTTCCAACTCCCACCCACCTTTTTTGTTTTGTTTTAAACAGACAGTTTATTGTTAAAATGGGATGATCTATGTGGAGGAGTTGCTTCAGCGGCACTAAAAGAATTCTATTTCCATTGCAGCTGCACTTGGAACACACCATATCCTCTGGCAGAGCATCTGAACGCTTGTTAAGAGAGACTGAAGAGGTATGATGGGCTCTCAAGGACTTTGCCTGTTCTCAGCAAACATGGCTTGTCACAGCTCTTATAAACCTTCTAGATTCATTCATCTGTCAAAAACCACAGGGGTCTTCCAACCTCCATACGTGGTGGTGCTTCCTCTGCTGGAAGCAGCTTTTCATCGCCTTCAACCCTTCTAGTCCTTGCCCAACTAAGCACATGCATTCATGCATATGCTTTGCATGCCAATGCACGTGATTCTCACATACATACACACACACACACACACACACACCCCTACTTCTACCTCTGTTTAACTCAGAGTTCTCAAGAGTTCTCATCTCAGACCTGAACTCTTCACAAAAGCTTCCCTTGACCCTCCAAGAAAGACTTTGCAAATGAAACTGTTCAAAAGTTCATCTTAACTGTAAAGCTTAAAATAGCTTGATGCAAGCTACAAAGAGATAGAGCTGAACTGTAAACAGAAAGATTTTTATTCTACACTATGCTATTCAGCAGAAATGAAAGCCACATATTCTTTCCTACTCATTACATTCCATGATAAATGTGTTATTCCTTAAACCCTAGGGGGAGGGAGAAGTGCACATCAGCTGAGCATTTCAGGAAGCAGAAATCATGCCTGCTGTCTGCATCTGACCTCTTCTCTGCTCCTGAGAGACACAGGGCCTAGCAGGAAAAAAGCCAAGGACCACTGCCAAGAACAGACTCAAATAGCACCACTCCAAGCTATGCTGTGTCCACAGACCATGAGGGAAGCAGGCCAAAGGTCTCAAGGGATGCCAAGCTGTCCTGTAGAAAGATTGAAGGATGAGAACAGTCTCCACAAGTGTTGGCTTCAGGGCTCCTTGCCCCTCTAAAGTGTCCGCTCCTGGATAATGTCCCCCCTTGTCATGATCAAGCTATCCTAGAAACAGACACATGAACAATGGCCTACTATGCACTGAAGTATGAAACACAATGCTCAATTTTTGAACCAATTATACCTTCATAGAAGTGATTTTTTATACTTACTATTCCTTGAGGTTGTATGAGTTTATTTTTCCTTGTATCTTTCCAAAAAGCTCTCAGAAAGGTCAAACTATTTAAGACTGGATTAAAGGGAAAAAAGAAAAATCCTTTTTTGAAAAGAAGAGCTGCACATATTTACAACATGGGCTCTGTCTAAACCCACAATAGATTAAGGAACATTCTATTTATTCATTTTTCTACTATAGAAACATATCCAATTGGAATAAGCTAGCCAAATAAATTGACTCTCTCTGACATTAAGGGCCACAGAAAACATATCAGAAGCTGTCTATATTTTCATTGCTATAAAAGAAAAAATGACAGATGCCCATACAGAAGGAACAGGTATATATTCAAAGAAAATCACCTGAATATACTGAGATTACAACTAAGAACAGGATCAGTGTGGAAGAGATTTTTCTAAAAGATTCCTTAGATACACTAAGATTTATTTTGAAATACAAAATTTCTAAGCTACGACCCAATCTTACCTTTTGTTTATATCTAAAATGTCTGTTTAAAAAACATTCAATGCCAAGAGACGAAGGCGGCATGTTTCCTTTTGATTTCATAACTTGATGGGAGGGTACATATTTCACATAAGCCATGTTCCAGATTTCTGATTACATGTTCCAGCAAATCACACCAACAGGATCAAATTCTTTCCAGTCATATTAGAGCACTTTTTAGAAACACTGGGAAGCAAGCACAAAATTTAAAAGATTCTACAAAAACAATGCAGCATCTGACATACAAAAAGAGATACTAATAGTACTTACTGAGGACTCAGCACATGCACAGAGAGCCCTAACCATGTTTCTTGATGAATGCAGAAAGAACTACACACACACAAAACAATCTCTTTCTGAAATGACGAGGCACTCTGATTAAGGAGACTAATGATACATGTAAGAAATGACTTTTGGCCTCCTATTACAAAACAACAAATCCCAAAAGTGCAAATCAATACACCACACACAGAAATTGATGAGTATCTAGAAGGCAATAACAGAGGGATTAGAGGTAGATGAGCAAGACTTGTTGTGAAAAAGGAACTTTGAAAAAAACACAAAAGCTGATTTGGTCAAGGAAAGTAATAAGACATTCCAGATAGATGGAAAACACACAGGCAAAAGATAAGAAAACTGCAGTTGTGCTCTTTCCATCAATGTAAATTTCATGGATTAACTATGCTCATGTTCACCTCACCTCTGTATCAAATGTCTTTGAAAAATGACTAATTTTTAAGTTTGGCATTTATAAAAACTTATTATTAAACTTTTTAAACATTATAAAAACTTATATATTAAAAAATATGTGCATTACATATTTCTATATAACTCTACTCATATACCTACTTCTTCTACACAAGGAATTACATAGATAAATGGCAGTCAATTTATTTTAACTAGTTTTGCAATACAAATTCAAATTGGTTATAATTACAGCTTCTTTTTTAAAATGAGGTTTTGTTCTTTAATATTCATTGACTACTAGCTTGCTTCTCACACACATTATTTACCCTATAGCAGCTTGGTGCATCAATTATGGTAATAGTTTGTGAATGACATTCACATTATGGAAAAATGAGCCTGGTTACCTAGCTATCCCTCTGGAAAATTGTCACAAACATATGCATCATAGCTGTATGCATAATTATAGTTGTATATACTTTTTTAAAGCAAAGCTGTATATACTTTTTTAAAGCAAAGGGAGAAAATAGATCTGAAATGTCATTATTTCCAAATGTTCTTAGGATGTTGTCTAAAAGTATTTTGTTTGAACTGTATCTGATAAAAGAAAAAATGCATTTTGACAAAATGAAAAATCATCACTAATAGCACACTTAACTAAGGAAAAAAGACAACGCATATCACAAATGACATCACCTATTAAACAATTCTCTCCTTACAACAGACTAAAATGTATAAGCCACGGGGTGGTGGGAGGGCTAACTACAATGCTGTGAAGCAAGACAGATTCAAGACGCAAGACAGAAGCTGTGATTCAAATCCTATCTTACTCTAACTCAGTTAAACAGTTATTTATTGAGTACCTACAATGTACCAGACATAGTACTTTGTTCTGTAGAAACCTAAATAAACAATATGAAATACTCTTTCTCAGGAAGGCTACCTTGTAGTAAGGGAAGTAGAAACATAGATCAATAAAATTTTGTAACAAAGTGTAGAGATTTAAAAAAGATTTTGAAGATACAGAAATAGTTCAGAGAATTATTTCTTTGGGAGAGAAAAGAGGTAAAAGCTTTACCAAAGCACAAACTGCTGAGGTGCACTGATGGAATGACACAAGTTCATGATTTCCAAGGAAGAGTAATCCCAGGTGACAAGGCCCAAGATGTAAACAGGAGAATGCAAAGTTAGGAGGAAGTGGAGGTGAGAGGCAGGGCTGAGGAGGTCAAAGACCTGGGAATGTGAGAAATCTAGGATGAGGGATTATAAGAAGCGGCCTGCAGTTCCCTTTACATAAGTGGAATGTGAAGGTTTACAATTCTGTCGAGGATAGCTCCAGTATACATGTCAGAGAGGAATCTAGGATGTGGCCTCTACAAACATCATTTGCCATGGTAAATATCCCAGCCTTCTTCTTCCCAAAGCCAAAGGAGGAAGGCTATCAAAAAGCAATCCAGTTATACTGCCTATCTATAGAGAACCAATTCCTCTTCCAGAAACTCCTTACAGAAGATCCTACGCAGTGGTTCTTCATGGGGCCACCAGATCAGCAGCAGCATCTGAGAATTTGTTAAATGTAAATTCTCAGGCACTCCCCAAACCTACTGAATCAGAAACCATGGTGGGAGGTGTGGGGCCCAGAAATCCTTTCAGTGAGCCTTCTAGATGATTCTACTGCAGGTTGAAGTCTGAGAATTATGGATCTAGTGTGATCTCCCAGTTACAGAGTGAAGGAAACTGAGGCCCAGAAGGAAGGCCACAAGGTGACCTGATTTCAGAGTCAAGACTAGCCAGCCTCCCACTAGGCCTCTTCTCCACACTGACTGGCCTGTGTAGACAACTAAGCAATGGGCGTGCCCTGGATGCATGCTTTCATCTCTGTCCCTCTACCCCAATGTAGCTCTGATGGAGGTGGTTGCTGGTAATCAGGGCACATGAGAGAGGCCAAGCCTCCTACAGCTCAGTTACCATGTAGTGGCACTAGAAGCAAGCACTGATTAATCTTCTAGAACACAAGTCCTCTACCATTTTCAGTGAAGAGCCAGATAAGTAAACAACTTCAGGCTTTGCAGGCCATACTATCTCTGTTGCAATTATACAACTCTGCCATTATAGCTTAGGAGCAGCAACCAAAAATACAAAAACAAAGGAGAGTAGCTATGTTCCAAATGAAGATTAATTTACAAAAACAGGCATCAGGTCAGATTTGGCCAGCAGGCCGTAGTTTGTCAGTTCCTATTGTAGAAGATGGCTGGCATAGAACAGGTATTTTATAAATACCTAGTTGAATGAAAACATACATAAAAGAGGGGAGGGGGCTAGTTGCCACAGTGTCCTATATTTCACTGTCTCCTGTCAATCATCATCTTTCTTTTTTAGTACCTCATCATCATCAGGACTATTACCTGCACCTATTTGTATAGGCTGTGCCTGCAGAAGAATAAAGAATGGAGCTGGGGCTAAAACACAGCCCTTGCCCACTTGCCAAGCCATGTGCCAAACACAGGGCTGCTTTGCCAGGAGAAAGTGAAAATTTCTGTGATGTGCATAAAGACACAGGCTTCTCACCTAACTATGTGCCCTTGGAGCTGAATCCACACAGAGAGGGTGGTTAGCTAATTTATTATACACAAACATCCTCTGTCTCCTACCCATGTTTTCACTCTTGTCTTCAGCTAGACCCTGAGATGTCCATGAACAACTATTGGACACTTCTACTAGTTGTTCTCCAGACCAGGAACAATCACCACATAATTTGGCAATAAACACTTATCAATATAAAAAAATGAGCATATTCTCCTGAAAGTGTGCAATTATATATATTATAAAATATAGCTCAAAATGAGAGGAGCCAAGATGGCGGGGTGAGTAGAATGGTGGAAATCTCCTCCCAAAACCATATATAGTTTTGAAAATACAACAAATACACCTATGCCTAAAAGAGAGAAAATAAGATACAGTACAACAGCCAGGCTACATCTACATCTGCAAGAACTCAGCATTTCACGAAAAGGGTAAGATACAAAGCCGTGACCCGGCGGGACCCGAACACTCCCCGCACTCCAGCTCACCAGCGGGAAGAAAGGAGTCACACTGAGGAGGGAGTGGAAGCATAGGGCTGCTAAATAACCAGCCCTAGTAATCTGCACCGGGAGCACAGACACACATTGCATGGTGTGCTGGCTATTAGGGAAACAGAAGGGAAGGGTCAGAGAAAGAGACTGCGAGCAGATCCCCACAGCCAGCTCCCCTGGGACAAAAGAAAAGCTAGTGCTTTTTGAAAGTCTTAAAGGGACAGGGGCTTCACAGCTGGATGGAATCATCCCGGCACACTCAGCCAGCAGAATATATGTTTTAATTATATTCTGCTGGCTGGGAATCCTGAGGAACTTCAGGTGCCTTAACCCCAAAGGTGGCAATGCAGCTCTGGAGCCCCTCACAGAAATAAACAGCCTGCAGTTTGTTCTCCCCAGCAGGTGCTGCCCTGCCACACTGGCCAAGCAAACAGACAGCAGCTCCGCCCACACCAACCACGCAGAGTGTCCTCCCTGCACACAACTAAACCGGGACAGGCCCAGAGGCTGCCGCCAGCACACAGCTGCCTGGCATAGACAGAGGAAGCCGGGGCAAGGCAGGAACGGCACAAGGGGGCACCGTTCTCGCAGGAGAACACACCCGGTGCACCTGTCACTCCCTGCAGGGTTATGGGCTACCCCAAGGGCTGCAACGCCAATGACAGTTCAGAGGCTTAATTAACCCAGAGGCTGCTCCCGGTGTGCAGCTAACACACACAGGCAGTGGAGAACAGCAAAGCAACTAGCAAACAAAACTGATTGTGTTCTCCCAGCTGACACATGTGCCACCTGTCTAAGACTACCTTTATTGCCCTGAAAAGGCAGAAGAATCTGGACCAGTCAAGAAACACCCAGACAACACCCGAGAGAGGGCCTGGGGAGATAGATATAACCAATCTTCCTGAAAAATAATTCAAAATAAAGGTCATAACCATGCTGATGGACCTGCAGAGAAATATGTAAGAGCTAAGGGATGAAGTCAGGAGGGATATTACAGAAATGAAACAAACTCTAGAAGGATTTAAGAGCAGACTGGAGGAGGTGCAAAAGACTGTTCATGGAATAGAAATCATAGAACAGGAATACAGAGAAGCTGAGGCAGAGAGAGATAAAAGGATCTCCAGGAATGAAAGAATATTAAGAGAACTGTGTAACCAATCCAAATGGAACAATATTTGCAATACAGGGGTACCAGAAGAAAAAGAGAGAGAAAAAGGGATAGAAAAGAAATAATTGCTGAAAACTTCCCCAAACTGGGGGAGGAAATAGTCTTTCAGACCATGGAAGCCCACAGATCTCCCAATACAAGGGACCAAAGGAGGACAACACCAAGGCATATAATAATTATAATGGAAAAGATCAAAGACAAGGACAGAGTATTAAAGATTACCTACAAAGGAAATCCCATCAGGCTATCATCAGACTTCTCAACAGAAACCTAACAGGCAAGAAGAGAATGGCATGACATATTTAACACAATGAAACAGAAGGGCCTTGAACCAAGAATACTGTATCCAGCAATGATTATCATTTAAATATGAAGGAGTGATTAAACAATTCCCAGACAAGCAAAAGTTGAGGGAATTTGCCTGCCACAAACCAACTCTACAGTATATTTTTAAGGGAATGCTCTAGATGGAAGCATAACTAAGGCAAAGTAGATGTCACCAGAGAAAACAAAATCACACCAAAGAAAACAGACCAACCACACACTAACTAAAGGCAAAAAATAAAATCAACCATTCACAAAAGCAGTCAAAGGACACACAAAAGAGTACAGAATAAACACCTAACATATAAAGAATGGAGGAGGAAAAATAAGAAGGGAGAGAAATAAAGAACCATCAGACTGTCTTTATAATAGCTCAATAAGCGAGTTAAGTTAGATGGTTTGATAGTAAAGAAGCTACCCTTGAACCTTTTTGGTAACCACGAATCTAAAGCCTGCAATGGCAATAATCACATAATTTTCAATAATCACCCTAAATGTAAATGGACTGAATGCAACAATCAAAAGACACAGAATAATAGAATGGATGAAAAAGCAAGACCCATCTATACGCTGCCTACAAGAGACTCACCTTAAACCAAAAGACATACACAGACTAAAAGTGAAGGTATGGAAAGACATATTTCATGCAAACAATAGGGAGAGAAAAGGTGTTGCAGTACTTGTATCAGACAAAAATAGACTTCAAGACAAAGAAAGGCACAAGAGATAAAATAGGACATTACATAATGATAAAGGGGTCAGTCCCACAAGAGGATATAACCATTATAAATACATATGCACCCAATACAGAGGCACTGACATACATGAAACAAATACTAACAGAATTAAAGGAGGAAATAGAATGCAATGCATTCATTTTAGGAGACTTCAACACACCACTCACTCCAAAGGATAGATCCACCAGAACAACACACTAGAACAGAAGGACCTAACAGACATCTACAGAACTCTATACCAAAAACAGCAGGATACTCATTCTTCTCAAGCGCACATGGAACATTTTCCAGAATAGACCACATACTAGGCCACAAAAAGAGCCTCAGTAAATTCAGAAAGACTGAAATTCTACTGACCAACTTCTCACACCACAAAGGTATAAAACTAGAAATAAATTGTACAAAAAAAACAAAAGGCTCACAAACACATGCTCCTAAATAATCAATGGTTCAATGACCATATTAAAACAGAGACAAGCAATATATGGAGACAAATGACAACAACAGCACAAAGCCCAAACTTCTGTGGGACACAGTGAAGGCAGTTCTTAGGGGAAAGTATATTGCAATCCAGGCCTATTTAAAGAATGAAGAAAAATCCCAAATGAATAGTCTAAAGTCACAATAACTGAAACTAGAAGGGAAGAACAATTCCAAATGAGTAGTCTAAAGTCACAATTACTGAAACTGGAAAAAGAAGAACAAATGAGGCCCAAAGTCAGCAGAAGGAGGAACATAATGAAGATCAGAGAAGAAATAAATAAAATAGAGAAGAATAAAACAATAGAAAAAATCAATGAAACCAAGAGCTGGTTTTTGAGAAAATAAACAAAATAGATAAACGCCTAGCCAGACTTATTAAGAGAAAAAGAGAATCTACACACATAAACAGAATCAGAAATGAGAAAGGAAAAATCATGATGGATCCCACAGAAATATAAAGAATTATTAGAAAATACTATGAAAATCTGTATGCCAACAAGTTGGACAACTTTCTAGAAAAATACAACCTTTAAGACTGATCAAGGAAGAAACAGAAAATCTTACCAGCAACGAAACTGAATTGGTAATCAAAAAACTACCCCAAAACAAAATCCCTGGCAAGATGGCTTCACCACTGAATTTTATCAGACATATAGAGAAGACATAATACCTATTCACCATAAAGTTTTCCAAAAATAGAAAAAGAGGGAATACTTCCAAACTCATTCTATGAAGCTAGCATCACACTAACACCAAAATCAGGCAAAGACCCCACAAAAAAGAAAATTACAGACTAATATCCCTGATGAACATAGATGCAAAAATACTCAACAACAAAATATTAGCAAACCGGATTCAAAAATACATCAAGAGGATCATACACCATGATAGAGTGGGATTCATCTCAGGGATGCAAGGATGGTACAATATTCGAAAATCCATCAACATCATCCACCACATCAACAAAAAGAAGGACAAAAACCTCATGATCATCTCCATAGATGCTGAAAAAGCATTCAACAAAATTCAACAGCCATTCATGATAAAAACTCTCAACAAAATGGGCATAGAGGGCAGGTACCTCAACATAATAAAGGCCACATATGACAATCCCACAGCCAACACCATACTTAACAGCAAGAAGCTGAAAGATTTTCCTCTAAGATCAAGAAGAAGACAGGGATGCCCACTCTCCCCACTGTTATTCAACCTAGTACTGGACGTCCTAGCCATGGCAATCAGACAACACAAAGAAATACAAGGAACCTAGATAGGTAAAGAAGAAGGCAAACCGTCACTATTTGCAGATGACATATTGTACATAGAAAACCCTAAAGACTCCACTCTAAAACTTCTAGAACTAATATATGAATTCAGCAGCAAAGCTGCAGGATACAAAATTAGTACCCAGAAATGTGTTGCTTTCCCATACACTAATGATGAACTAGCCAAAAGAGAAATCAGGAAAACAATTCCATTCACAATTGCATCAAAAAGAATAAAATACCTAGGAATAAACATAACCAAGGAAGTGAGAGACCTACACCCTGACAACTACAACATACTCTTAAGAAAAATTAAAGAGGACACTAACAAATGGAAACTCATCCATGCTCTTGGCTAGGAAGAATTAATATTGTCAAAATGGCCATCCTGCTAAAGCAATCTACAGATTCAATGCAATCCCTATCAAAATACCAACAGCATTCTTAAACAAACAGGAACAAGTAGTTTTAAAATTCATGTGGAATGACAATAGACCCCAAATAGCCAAAGCAATCCTGAGAAAGAAGAATAAGAACTCATGCACCTTAACAAACAAAAAGCAAATAATTCAATTAAAAAATGGGCATAGGATCTGAACAGACACTTCTCCAAAGAAGAAATTCAGATGGCCAACAGACACATGAAAAGATGATCCACATCGCTAATCATCAGAGAAATGCAAATTAAAACCACAGTGAGCTATCACCTCACACCAGTAAGGATCACCACCATCCAAAAGACAAACAACAAATGTTGGTGAGGTTGTGAAGAAAGGGGAACCCTCTTACACTGCTGGTGGGAATATGAATTAGTGCAACCATTGTGGAAAGCAGTATGGAGGTTCCTCAGAAAACTAAAAATAGAAATACCATTTTACTCAGGAATTCCACCTCTAGGAATTTACCCAAAGACAACAAGATCACAGATTCAAAAAGACATATGCACCCCTATGTTTATTGCAGCACTACCTGCAATAGCCAAGACATGGAAGCAATCTAAGTGTGTATCAGTAGATGAATGGATAAAGAAGGTGTGGTACATATACACAATGGAATATTATTCAGGAAACAAATCCTACCGTTTGCAACAACATGGATATGCTCAGTGAAATAAGCCAGAGGGAGAAAGACAAGTATCAAATGATTTCACTCATCTGTGGAGTATAAGAACAAAGAAAAAAACCTCAAGGAACAAAACAGCTGCAGACTCACAGAACCCAAGAATGGACTAACAGTTACCAAAGGGAAAGGGACTGGGGAGGATAGGTGGGAAGGGAGGGATAAAGGGGAAAAAGGGGGAGGCATTACTATTAGCAGACATAATGTGGGGTGGGAGCACGGTGAGGGCTGTAAAACACAGAGAAGACAAGAAGTGATTCAATATCATCTCACTAAGCTGATGGACAGTGACTAATGGGGCATGTGGTAGGGACTAGGTGATGGGGTGTAATTGTAGATTAATGTAATTGTAGATTAATGACACCACAATAATCAATAAAATAAAATATAATATAATAGATTTTTAAAAGGGAGAAAAAAATATATATAGAAATAAGAAACATGACTTAAGGGTGAAACACAGGAAAAATGAATACAATTTTTAATGTTTTACCCAACATAGTGACATTAGCAATTATTTCAAGGTATAACTTTTATAGGTATATGATACGGATATGAGTATATGGTTGCTGACTGTACTGGGTAACACGGCTGATGAGGAGATCACATCAGCACAGCTTTATTGGCTCTGCCATTTGCCTGCTCTTCCCTTGTGCTTATGTTCTCTCACTGCAGCTTTTCCGAAGGAATTTTTAAAGTCACTTTTCTGTGAGAGTTAGTTTAAAAGTAAGTAATATAACCCAGTAACACATTTATGATTCCCACAAACTGGAACATGTCCCACAACACGAGCAAAAGGCTGGAGGAATGTGCTATTCTGTGAAGCCTCCACCCTCCCTTCAGGACACTGGCCACATTCTACAAGTGGCAGGATGGACTGACCATAGACGAACAGTGCATTGCCAATAAGATATTAACTCTTAATACCTTTCAGCATGTCCTCCTTATAGATAACAACAAGTCTAAACAATTTCTACTATTTTGTTCTGTACACCAATGGATTCTCCTAAAAATCCTGTGTGGGGAAGTGGAGGCACATCCCACACCCTGGAGAGCACCCCTCCAGGTCAGTGTTTCTCAATTATAGGTATCCGCAGTCATAAAATCAATTTAGTAGGTCATCACCACCAAAAATACATACATACACGTGCATGTGTATTAATGGAAGAGTACAGAAATGGAAGTAGTAGAGTGTATTGCATGTAGTAAGGGATAATTTAATTAAACTTTGTTTCAGTTTATATGTATCTATGTAAGTATGATGTTTACATGAATTTGTACACATGCATATGAGTATATATACTTGGTTGTGATATAAACTACATTTCTTTGTGGATGGGGACAAAAACACTTTGAAAATCATACTCTATAGACAAAAGAATTTGGAAACTCCTTGGGATGACATGCCAGCACAATTTGTGTGGTCAAAATGCTAGGTGAAGAAAGAAAGAAGGCAAAGAAGACCCTGCGGCACTTGGAAAGGACACCAGGTTTAAATTAGAGTTGCATCTGAATGCCAGTCTATACTTTCTAGGTGTATCATTAGATTAGACAGTCTCTAAGCCTCTGCTTTCTTTACCTAAAAAGTGGAGGTAGCAATACCTATCTTATAAGGTTCTTAGGGGAGCTCCTGGAAATCACAGATGCACCTAGAGAGTGCCTGGCACATGGTAGGTATTAATGGCATAGGATGACTTCACCTTAAATTATAGAGGCACAGTACCTTGGTAAGGAAGCTAAGTTCAACATAAAAGAGAACACAGAGAAGATCAGCACAGGAGAGAGCACGGTCCAGAGGGTACTGTACTCTAACCAGCAAGCTTTCTTTGGGAACAAAAGAGATAATGTTTGATAAAGGAACACAGATGTTGAGAAGCCTGTAATACACCCTCTCTCCCAAACATCCTCCAACTCAAATACATACCCTGAGGCTACAGAAAATAAGAGCAAAAGAAACAAAGGAATGAAATAGTTTAAAAAAAAAAATACTCCACTCCCATAATCTCTAGCTTTCTATAGCACAGCTTTCTTTATACATGGAGACAGCCTAAGCAATTTGTAAACAATACACAAAATGTGTATATTTGGAAATCTAGGACAATCCATACAGTGCTACAGAACAACTGCAAATCAGTCTGCCTGGGAGCTCCACTTAAGAGCTACTCCAGCCATCACAGTGGGTTCTTATAGACAATGTCCAAAATCCATTTGGTTTACCCAAAAGCTAGATTTGTTTTAATAATGCTAAAATACTAGGGTTCAAACATGAAACCCTGGGTCAGTGCATACTCAGGACCACAGGTGCCACTGATGATTGAACTTGGAGCCCTTGATTTGCTCAAATAGCCCAAGAGGAACAGGTTGTAAACCAGGTTGGATCACTGATCAGCTTTGCAACCTGGAGTAAAGCAGAACTCTCTCAGATGCTCTCTCCCCATTTATAAAATAATGAAATTGTCCAAAAGTAGCAATTTAGCTGGCAGTCCTATTTTACAGGGTCAGCACATTACTTTTTAAAAAATGGTTTTGATGCCTTAAGAAGGGGCAAGCATTCTTCATTTTGCCACAGGCTCCTCTTCTCTCTATTATCATAAGGGAATAGCCACACAATTATGTTATCTGCTCAGCACCCGAAGGCATTGTAAGGGTTCCTGATCTTGCTCTAAAATGCTCACTGCAATGGGAAATTAGGGTCAGAGAAAGAGAAAAGGTATGGTGGCCCAGATCTAACTTTAAAAACTGATGTTACTGAGAACACTGTCTAATTGTGCTTAAAGGTCCACCAACAAATTGGCAGAAGTTCTGGATTTCCTCAGACTCACTCTCTGAAACAGCGATCAGAAGGAAGAAGCACCATGCGTAAGAGACTGAACCAATCATTACTGACACACGGCCTCCTGGGTTCTAGAGTGACAGACTAATCTCCAAGGATGAAAGCCTACAACACACATACAGACAAACAGAGGGGCAGTCAGCTCTTGACTCCAAAGTAGGAATTTACTGAAAACCAAAACAACTCCTGTTTGGTGGCATAGAGGGACAAGTCTTGGGACACGTGCTCAGTAAAGCCAGTGGAAGAATGGAGGACAAGCTGCTTTTATGAAAAAAATTCTACAAAAAAAAAGAAACTCTAATGACTATACATGGAAAAATTCCAGTATCTTTGCCTACAGCCTCCACGTCAAGCTGGCTATCCTTCCAATGAATGGGAAATGAACAGAAGGAAGGGTCTCCCCAGATGCTGAAGAGTACTCCAGCTGCAGAACACAACCTGTTTGCAATTTTCTACTCAACCACCAGAATGAGAACACAAACCTTCAGAAAACAGGCTCTTAAACTTCTTCCTGACTGCTGTTAGTGGTTTCTTTAATCTTTTAAGCACTTGGGCTTAATACAGCAGCTGCCGTCAGAGTACTTACATTATTGCTAAACATAGGAGGCAAGAAAAAAAAATACTAACTTCAGAAACAAGGATTTCCATTCTGCCAGAATCCAGGCTAAAATGGAAAAAAAAAAAGGAATACAACTATAATGCACATTAGAAATAGAGAATCAACTACTAGAAGCAGAGGGGTTTGAAAGGGCCATCCATCAGATGTGTTTAGTATGCTTGTGGCCTTGCTCTTAACTCCTCACCTCACCATCCTCCAGTTTCAAAACTGAGTACATTCTTTTCAGAACAAGATCTCTTATCAGAGTGTTGTTAGCAAACAATACTGAGATAGGTTTCATGTAAATAAAATACATGAGCTCTTTTTTTGTTAAATGTCACTGATTTAAGATAGGGAAGAGGGAAATTCAAAATATCTTTTCAAAATTACATGAAAGGAAAACTTTAACTGTCATCTAATGCAGTGATCCCCAAATTTGTCCACCACTGCACTCTTACTGGTAGAAAGGAGTGAATACAAAACAAGAGGACCCTCTCTTATGACCTACTGTTAGCATATTTCTTTCAGTTTTGGGGTTTACATCTTTAACACCATATGAATACATTCAAATTTCTTTCAGTTCTCAATATATATTTGCTTTATAAAAATGTTTTGGCAAAAACCTCAGGTAAAATAGATATGGAAAAAGGCAGTGGGATAAGCTGCTATGTTTATAGTGTGACAACACAGCTCCTAACACACGGCCACATTTCCTAAGGAAGCACACAGCAGGGAAGCGTGATCCAGTCTAGCATTATAATTTTGATGATTGGTAAATCATAACTCAGAAAGGCAAAAACTCATGGCCAAGGTCACAAGAGTTAGATACTAAAGCTAGCATTATGACTCCTACCTAAGTGCAGTGCACTTCTCTCTAATGAACAGTGCTTCTCTGTACTTAGGTTTTATGTGGTAGAGATAAATGAAAAGTTGAGAAGAATTAATCCCATCCCTCAAAGTGTCCTAACCCTTCAATATTTGAGGGAGAGTCCCACTACACCTTGCTGCTGCCTGTGAACTATCCCCATTTGGGATTACATTAACATCTCAATAATTCAGTAAGTGACGCTGATAGACAGTGACTGCAGTAGGTTGTGGGTGGGACTTGATAATATGGGTGAATGTAGTAACCATGATGTTTTTCATGTGAAACCTTCATAAGAGTGTTTATGAATGATACCTTAATAAAATATATATATAAATGACAAAAAAATAATAATTCAGTAAGTGTTCAGTGATTATTACTTTTGTATTAGTTTCATATGACTCTTCTCTCTTTATACCAGTAAGTATGGGTAGTAAAAAAATTTTAAAGATAAAGTAAACAAAAATACAAATTTATCATTTTGCACTTTAACAGTTTTTTTTTTTGAGAGGGCATCTCTCATATTTATTGATCAAATGGTTGTTAACAACAATAAAATTCTGTATAGGGGACTCAATGCTCAATGCACAATCATTAATCCACCCCCAGCCTAATTCTCGTCGGTCTCCAATCTTCTGAAGCATAACGAACAAGTTCTTACACGGTGAACAAATTCTTACATAGTGAATAAGTTCTTACATGGTGAACAGTACAAGGGCAGTCATCACAAAAACTTTCGGTTTTGATTACTCATTATGAACTATAAACAATCAGGTCAAATATGAATATTCGTTTGATTTTTATACTTGATTTATATGTGAATCCCACATTTCTCCCTTTATTATTATTATTTTTTTTTAATAAAATGCTGAAGCGGTAGGTAGATGCAAGATAAAGGTAGAAAACCTAGTTTAGTGTTGTAAGAGAGCAAATGTAGATGATCAGGTGTGTGCCTGTAGACTATGTGTTAATCCAAGCTAGACAAGGGCAATAAAACATCCACAGATGCAGAAGATTTCTCTCAAAACAGGGGGGGTGAGGTTCTAAGCCTCACCTCTGTTGATCCCCAATATCTCACCTGATGGCCCCCCTGTGACTGTGTCTGTCTTAGGTTGTTCCTCCCTTGAGGTATCTTACCCGTCTCTGGCTACTTTAACAGTTTTTGAAAGAGGAAAACATAAATGTTATTCACTAAGGGGAAAATTACACAAAAAGTTTCAATCCTTAGAAATAAGAAAATGCTGTAGAAGTGTAGGGAAAAAAACTGCAAATAAAGTACCTAAAAATTAAACTGTTAATGCTACCTCTTTGTAAGACAAACCTGATTTTCTGAACATCGGGATGCATACAGTTGCTCACAAGGTATGCTACAGACACCTTGTGACACATTAAAAGTTTTTATTTTATTAATATAAAAAGGTTTTATTTTGTTCAGTGTGGCAGTATCACTGATACTCTATAAAGACAAAAATAATACGATGTATTCTAAGCAGTATTTAGGAAATATCAGCCCCATCGTGCATTCAACTGTTCTCCTATAGAAACAGCAAGTCATCAATTCCCAGCCTGAAAAACTGAGGGTCTGCGTAGGCACCTATTGCTGCAGTGACCTTCCTGAAGTGCACAGCAGAAACTAAGTATCATAATTAAATTTAAACATTTATTAAACATTCAATTCAATTCAACAAACATCTTTTAACCATCTACTATGCACCAAGCACCAACAAGGTGCTAGCAACACAAGAAAGGCTAATAACCAAAGCCAACAACCTGCTTCTCAAAGTTCAGAGCACAGGCCAGGGACACCTGAAGTGCTAGGCTTCTAGGTGCTGCAGGGACACACAGAGCAGCATCAGGGAAATGCACAGAAAGAGATAGCCAACCCAAGTCTTGAAAAAGTAAGAGCAACTTTCCTGATAACATCAGGAATCATTAACTATTCTTAAACAGAATAAAATCTGGGTTTAGAACATATATCTGATGGTGGCTTGAATCAAGAGGTACAAAAACAAAACCCCTTTTCATGTAGTTTAGTGGGCAAGGAAAATGGCTTTGCTAACAGCTAGCTTCATTACCTAAGGCAAGTCAATTTAACTTTTCTAAATTTCAGAGGCCTTATCTATAAAAATTTGGATAGAAATAATACCCACCTGACAGGATAGTTGCAAGAATTAAATGAGATGAAATGTGAAAAACAGCTGACACAGTGACTGGATCGTAAAAAGCGCTAAGAATATTTTATTACTATGAAGGCATGAGACAACAGGGCAACTTTTCAGGCATTTTTTATTGGCCTTTCCATATACTTACTGCACTACATGTGTTACCTATGGACACTAGGTTATATCCATTCATGTTTTTCACTTGGTTTGTGATCCTCTAGTAGTAACTAAATTCAAATTGCAACAAGGCTAGGTATCAGTAAAAAGATATAATCAACAAATCATAAAGTTTTTTTACTTTTCTTTTCCAAACAATATCACATGACTTTTGTTGGTGATGTAAATGAAGTATTTCCTCTCACTGAGTCTCAATTTCCTGGGTTTTAAGAAAAGTTGGAGAGATGTTAGGCTAAGAGACAGCACAGGTGAAAAGGCCTAGCTCTTCATAAGAGACTGAAAATACTAATGCTGTTCCTATTTGTCACAAGAGTCTTCATAATTAATGAGGTTTCTTGGGAGAACTTTAAAATGCACAAATAATACTATAGTTGGAGTACTTTAAATGAGGTTCCTTACATTATGTAGGTATCTTTTTTAATTGCTTAATTTCAACTAGCAGTAAATTACTAGTATTTGAGAAAATATATTTGATCCATAAGGCATAAGCCCTCTAGGGAACACCTACCAACAAGACAGGTAAAGGAGAAAAAGAATATCTTTTGAAAAACACTATCTGATGAAGTGATCAGACTGAGTAAGTTGCAATTCACTCTACTGAGTTATTTGGAGTTATTTGGGTGGACGTTTGCCTGAGTGGCCACCACTCCACTTGCTTATCTGCTTCTTATCTACTTGACTCCTCAAGAGATAATTATCAGCAGCTGAGCTGCTTGATGGTCACTATTAAAAGATGCCACTCATAATGTAATTACAGCCTCCAACTCTTTTATTTTCATATAAATCCTTAAGACCAGAATCATGTTGATTTTTATAAAGACATGAGACTTGGAAAAAAATGTACCAGAGTTGTTCGAAATTCTAAAGCACATTTACTAACATAAAACTTTCCTGCTTACACATTGTGTAAACCCTTGAATTAATCTCTCTGTGCCTCAGTTTTCTCATCTCTATATAAGGGATATTAGCTGTATCTCCCTTAGATTGATGAGATGATTCAAATAAAGTGGTTAGCACAGGCCTAATATAACTTAACTGCTCAATACATGCAAGTTATTATTATGCTTTGTGTTTGTGGAGCAGGGTGAACAAGCTTAGAAAGCCTATAATAATAAATTTATCTTTAAAATGGCAAACACCAGAGATTTCAATTTTAACTATTTGTTTCATGACTTCAAATGGAAACTTTCACAGTGAATATACTCTGTTTTTCTGTGTGGCTAATAGTGATAAGCCAACAGTAGATACCATAATAATGTTTGCTTAGTAAATAACAACAATTGGTCCTTGTTTAGAATTTTATTTTTATCTCCTGGTATCTTAGGTAGAAATTCAGAAATACTAACTTTTAATAATTGAGTACGATGGTACTTCCACAACCAAATAGAAATCAATGTCTTTAGATAATTTCTTTGGCCTTTAGTAACTGTTTCAACTGGAATTTTACTTGTCATTTAGTAATCAGAAATTTACAATCCAAAATCCTTAAACTGAAACTATCAATGTGGCTTTTCTTACAAAAGGCCCATATATATATAACATGAAATTCCTGTCTAGTGTTCCATAAGACTTCAGCAATTTTCTATGTTTTATAATGTCAGAAAGCATGGAACTGTCAAAGCTGTTATATCTCTCCAAGTCATGGACACAACATAGCTGCCCAACAGCTTGATATTGGTGTCAATATTCAGGTTCAGAGTAAGGATCAGCACTAGATTAGCTGACATCTGTGTAAGCTGAAATGGCTCCCTCTCAATAGCCTTCAAGCCCAGCATTTACGATCTGTACTGGCAACAAGCACTGCTGGTAACACATGAACACCTCTGGCTGCTGTGAATTCTGGTATTAAACTAGAGTGTCCATCCAGGTCCTTCAATAAACCAAGAACCAACGTCAGCCTCTGGCAAACAGATGGTCTACTCAATAAGACCATTTCCTTGTCTCGTAAGACAAGTGGAACTGCTAATAATTTACACAAGAAGCCTGTCCAAACCAGATGGAAAGAAACAAAAGGAAAAATACATTGCTTCCATGTGCAAGACATAATTAAAGATTTTATCTCTTTTACTCAGTTTTCACAAAATCATCATTGTGTACATCAACTGATAAATGGATTAAAAAATGTGGTAATCCATAGAACAGTATAATTTGGCAATAAAAAAGAATCCCAAAACATGGATGAACCTTGAAGACATTATGATAAGTAAAAGAGGGCAGTCACAAAGCATAACATATTATATAACTATTTATGTGAAATATCCAGAATAGGCAAATCCATAGAGATGGGAAGTAGGTTAGTGGTTGCCTAAAGCTATGGGAATTGGAGAGGAAATGGGAAGTGACTGCTATGAGTTCAGGGTTTTTTTCTGGGGTAATAAAATGTTCTAAGATTGATTGTGGTAATGGCTACATAATTGTGAATATACTAAGACCACTGAACTACACACTTTAAATTGGTGAATTTTATGATACATGAAATATACATCAATAAAACTTTTAAAAAGTTGTGAAGCAGTATTAAGTTTATTTTGCAGACAGAAGTAAACCTGTGAGGGAAGCCAATAGTTAACATCATATTCAATGGCGAAAAACTGAAAGCTTTTCCTCCAAGATCAGAAATAAAAAAAGGATGCCTACTCTCACCAACTTTATTCAACATAGTATGTTAGAAGTCCTAGCAAGAGCAATTACGCAAAGAAATAAAAGGCATCTAAACTGTAAAAGCAGAACTGTCACTATTTGAAGATGACATATTATATACAGAAAACCCTAAAGACTCCACCAAAAAAAACTATTAAACTAATATTCAGTAAAGTTGCAGGATACAAAATTGATATACAAAAATTTATTGTTTCTTTACACTAATAATATACCATCAGAAACAGAAATTAAGAAAACAAATTCTCATAACTGGATGAAAAAGAATAAAATACCTGAGGAACAGCCAAAGAGGTGAAAGATCTATACACTAAAAACTATCAGCCATTAATAAAAGAAACTGGAGAAGATACAACTAAACAGAAAAATTTTCTATGCTCATGGATTGGAAGAATATTATTAAACCGTCCATACTACCCAAAGCAGCCAATTGACAGATTCAGTACAATCCCTATCAAAATGACAATGACATTCTCACAGAAACAGAATAATCATAAAAATTTTATGAACTATCTAAAAAGACCCATAACAGTCAAAGAAATCTTGAGGAGGAACAGAGCTGGTGCCATTCATCACGCTTTCTGATTTTAAATTGTTGCAAGGCTGTAGTGATGGAGTGTGGTGTTGGTACACACACACACACACACACACACACACACACACACACATGGATCAGTGAGGCAGAGTTGAAAGCCCTGAAATAAACCCACACATATGCAATCAATTAATTTATGGCAAGGGAGCCAAAAATGTACAAAGGGAAAGGACAGTCTCTTCAATAAATGGTGTTGGGAAAACCAGACACTACCATGGAAAGGACTGAAACTGGACCACTACCTTATACCATGAACAAAAAGTAGCTCAAAATTGATTAAAGACTGGAATATAAGACTGACACCATAAAACCCCTAGAAGAAAACACACAAGTAAGCTCCTTAACATCAGTCTCAGTGATGTTTCTAAGGATGGAGGCACCAGGGGAAGAGGTGAGCCTGATGGACAAGCTCAGGAGGCGAAGAGACCAACAGGTTCCGGTCTGACAACATTCCAGAGCCTGATCAGATAACACTCCCAACTAGAGCCCTTCCCCCAAGCTAAAAGATTAGTGATATCTTTCCAGTACCTGGCTAAAGGCCAATGAGAGACCCCCACATACCCTAGGCGAGCCAATCCTCGCACCACTGTACACCTATGCTCTCCCTCCCCCTGCCTTCTTTAAAAACTTGCTGCCTGTCCTGCTGGGTGTGACTTCCCCAGCCTGTGTTTCAGACCGAGGAACATTACTGTCTGGCCCTTTATTGCCTCTCTTTGCCTGCTTATTTCGGTTGGAATTTATTGGAATTTATCTTACAATGTTATTTTGGATTTCCCACCAAAAGCAAGAATAAGTAAGTGCTACATCAGACCAAAAAGTTGCAAGAGCAGAGGAAACCATCAACAAAAGAGACAACCTACTGAATGGGAGAAAATGCTTGCAAATCATGTGTCTGATAGAGGGTTAATATCCAAACTATACAGAGAATCCATACAACCCAAACGCAGAAAACAAACAATTTGATTAGAAAATGGGCCAAGGATCTGAACATTTTTTGAAAGATGACATACAGATGGCCTGTGGGTACATGAAAAGGTACTCATCACTTATCATCAGGGAAATGCAGGTGAAAACCACAGTGAGGCATCATCTCACCTTACCTCTGTTGGAATGGCTATCGTCACAAAGAAAAGGGTAACAAGTGTTGGCAAGGACATAGAGAAAGTGGAGCCCCTGTGCACTATTGGCAGGAATCTAAACTGGTACAACCACTGTGGAAAACAGTATGGAGGCTCCTCAAAAAAATTAAAAATAGAAATGCCATATGATCCAGCCATTCTATTTACCTGAAGAAAATGAAAATACTGATTCAAAAAGATATTATATCCCCCCTAATCACTGAAGCATTATTTATAATAGCCAATATATAGAAACAACCAAAATGTCCAAGAATGGATGAATGGATAAAGAAAATGTGGTATATATATATATATATATATATATATATATATATATATATATATATATATATATATTGAAATATCTTATCACAAGAAAAAAAAAACTTTTAACTATATATTGTGATGGTTGTTAACTGGACTTATTGTATTCATCATTCTGCAATATATACAAATATTGAATCACTATGTTGTGCACCTGAAACTAATGTAATATTATGTCAATTATACCTCAATTTGAAAAATTGTAAAGCAGTTACCATGAGCTATACTTAACAGATGAAGGAAGCAAACCTCAGAGACACACAGCTAATAAAACGTATTCAGAAAACAAGTCAACTGACCCCAAATACCAAGGTGGGTTTTTTTCCTATTATATCCTGCTGCTTCTCAGAATACTCAAGATGCTAACAAAGGGTTCAGATCCAAAATCCATCTGACTCATTCACATCAAAGTAGGTTGTTTTGCTGTTCTCAAACTTCCTCATTACTACCCATATCTATTCTGTTCAGTATCTATTTCTAATTAGATACCATGAAATCTGATCTTTAAGGGTTAAGACAGAGCATATTTATAAATGTTAAAAGAAAGCATGCCTCCATACAAAAAAGACAAAATACTGTCTATTGGAGTCTCGAAGTATAAAATGCTACCAAAAGATTATCTTCACCATAACTGACTAAAAAAAAAATATGTAAGAGATGCAGCATGAACAAAGTGGGTGACCGTCCAGTTCAGTGGTTCCTAGCCCTGGCAGCGCTAGTGCCCCCTTTTTGTAACTCAGTTATTGTCCCAAAATGCAAAGTCAATATACCCTATCCACATAGTCTTTAAACATCAATACTCTAAATACAAATGCTTCTACATAGATAAAATACTTCGTTATAATGCACATGAATCAAATTACAAAAGTAGCCATGCTAAGAGAGGCCGCAGAATACACTCCAGGGTTCTGGATCCTAAAAACACACTACCCTTTTGAACACACCCAAATAAACCTGATCCAAAGTAGATATAAAAAGTTGAGTTTCCTTATCACAATAAAACAAGAAAAGTATCTTATTAAGAATAGTCTCTAGATGCTACACAGTGTAGCTAGCTCAGGGCTGGAATTATTCTCAGTTGAGGTCAACATTTCAAGTTCATTTGTTCTATTTCTGTGCTATCTGTGTCAAAGAATTGTTCTGGGGAACATTATTTTCCCCCATATCAGAGTCTGGTTTCAGTGCTTGCACTTCCACTAACCAACTCTGTTTCAATCTTTAAAATTACATGAGGTACAATCCCTTACATTTTTTTCTAGAACAAGCAACTTACCTATTCCAACAAAAATCCAATTATTTAAAACAACTGCTAATCAGCATTTCACATCACTAATTCAAATGCTCTGTCTGACTAATGATTTCAGACCTTTTTCCCCCAGTGAGTACCATCACTGCTTACCAAAACCAGCCTCAAAACAATATGTGCCCTTGCTATCATCTTTCTAGGTGTGAATGTGTGTACTTACATGTTAACTATATTCCTCCTCCTTGGTCATTTAAATACTGTCTTAGTACACCCATGCTGCTGTAACAGAACACCACAAATGGGGTAGCTTATAAACAAGAAACATTTGTTTCTCACTGCTCTGGAGGCTAGTAAGTCCAGGGTCAAGGCTCCAATAAGATCACTCTATAGTCAGGGCCCTCTTCTAGGCCCAGACTTCTTGTTGCATCTTCACATGGTGGAGGGGCTTGGGATCGCTCTGGGACCTCTATTATTAAGACACTAATCCCATACATAGGACTCCTCATGACTTAAGCACCTCTCAAAGGTCCCACCCACTACTACCATCACCTTTGAAGGTTACAATTTCAACATACAAATTTGGAGGAGATACAAACCATAGCAAATATTCAGATCATAGCAAACATCTTGGCTATTTTTTTCTTAATAGATGGACAGTTTGTTTTCTTTAAAAGCTGTAATTAAAATTCTCAATGAATTTACTCTAAGAATGCAGCATTCCAGTTTGAAAAAGACAGATGCACCCCTATGTTTATTGCTGCACTGTTTACAATAACCAAGATATGGAAGTAACCTAAATGTCCATCAGCAGATGAATGGATAAAGAAGATGTGGTACATATACACAATGGAATATTACACAGCCATAAGAAAAAAACAGATCCTACCATTCGCAACAACATGGATGGAGCTAGAGGGTATTATGCTCAGTGAAATAAGCCAAGTGGAGAAGGACAAGTACCAAATGATTTCACTCATATGTGGAGTATAAGAACAAAGAAAAACTGAAGGAACAAAACAGCAACAGAATCACAGAACCCAAGAATGGACTAACAGTTACCAAAGGGAAAGGGACTGGGGATGATGGGTGGGAAGGGAGGGATAAGGGTGGGGAAAAAGAAAGAGGGCATTTCGATTAGCATGTGTAGTGCATGGGGGGCACAGGGAGGGCTGTGCAACACAGAGAAGACAAGTAGTGATTCTACAGCATCTTACTACGCAGATAACAGTGACTGTGAACGGGTATGTGCGGGGGACTTGGTGAAGGGGGGGAACCTAGTAAACATAATGTTCTTTCTGTAATTGTAGATTAATGATACCAAAAAAAAAAAAAAAGAAACTTAAAAAAAAAAATTCCTCAATGAAGTTGATGTTAGTTTGACAATGAAAATGACACCTGTGCTAAAAATTCTGTGGGCTCTCGGGAATGATGATGACTTACAATGAGAAATATTTTATTGTAACCTTAATCAATATTACTAAGGTATTTAATAAATGGCTTTGATTTAAAAACACAAATAGTAATATTTCCATAAAAATGGCTAAAAGGTTGGTTTACAAGCATTTTAGAAAAATATATAAATTAATGAAATGTATTTCCCAACTACACAATAATTTTGAGGCTATGTCAGCCTGCCTTTGAAGTTAAATTGTTAAAAGAAGAAGTGAGAGGCCAATAGTCCTATGTTGAGGCTGACAGATGAAGAAACACTCTGTAAAATAGTGAAAGCTAATATTTATGGAGGACTTATGTGCTACGCATTATTCCAAGGGCTACACACATAATAATCAACATAATACTTACTGGGAGCATGGAATGTAGGCAATTGTATTATTCTCTATTACTATGTTAACAGATAAGGAAAATTCCCTGACATCTTCACATTTCAGTCTATAAGCACATTAAAAGGTCATGCATATGTATGAAGCACATGTGTGCCCTGTGTGAGCACATACATATATAACACAAACACACATCAATGTAACTGCATGCTGTGTGTGTGTATATACACATGTGTGGGTAAATGTACAAATAGATTTGGCTACAGAATGAAAACACACATATGGTCCCAAATTAAAGATTGGGATTTTTAAGATTTTTCAATCAGTGCACTTGATAACCACATCTTCCTAGTCAGTAAATACAGAAAAATAATTCTAGTGTCAGTTTTTCATTGGCAAGTATATTAGAAGATTAAACTGTTGACATATGCAAACTGATTTTCACAGCTCCAACTGACTGATCGTTTTAGATACAAGTCACGTAACAGTTTTGTTGTGATTCCTGTCATACAGAAATTCATACAAATCACGCAGAAATCACCAGCTGAAACATGTTATATTTACCAATGCCAAGATAACTTGCTACCACAATTCAGCATTACTCTACTCCAGGGATTGCAGCCCAGGGCTGGGGGGCCAACAAAGCCCTTCTCTTGGCAGGGGCCCAGCCTCCCAGTCAAACCCTTTCAGGTGCCTGAGGGTCTCCCTCAGACATGGGAATAATAATTATTTACTAGTGTGCCTTCTAATAGAAAAAGTCAGCATAGATATAGGACAAGTATACGAGTATCCCTACAGTTTCCACTTAATTATGACAATACTCAACCTCTTTAAAAAGGAAAATAACCCATAAGCTTCTCCCAGGACAACCAACTACTATAAAACCTGGTTAAAAACCTGGCACAATGCAAAATCAGATATACATAGACAGTAGCATGCCAAACCTGCTTTATATAATTATTACTGATGTCTAGAAGATAAAATTTTTCATCCATTTATTCAACTAAAATTTGTGCACCCAGAATGTGTCGGGTGTTGCTCCAGCTAGGTGGAGAGCAAAGTCTCTGTTCCAGCAGTTGGTGCAGACCACAAATAGGTAAAGAGAACAACTGCAGACACCGATCTGATCAAACTAATGTATCAGATTTACAGGAACATTCCAAAAAGTAGGAAGCATACCATTATTAGGTATGAATGTTCTACAAATTCTCAGTATCAGTTTCTCAGGTCCCTGAAAACTTCCTTATTCTTATTCTTTTGTCTTTCACAAATGCCTTTACACCATCCTAAGCAAAAGTGTGGTACATTTAAAAAATACTTTAACAAGAAAAATAAAATAAGCAACCAGAAACAACAACCCTGAGTCAGGAGTCAGACACAGCATTTAATCAAACCAGGACATCCAGTCTAGCCCAACTGCTTTTCCTTCAGAAACTCCAGTGTTGTGAAAGGCCTTCATTTCCCAGTTTTTCAAATACCATATTTAACTCCTCCCAAAACAGCAACCCATAACTGAGGCTAACCCCAAACCACTGGCAAGTACACACTCTCATTCATGACCACTAAAATGGCTGCTACAAATTGAGGTTTGAAAAGTTTGATGAAACGTCAAAACATAAATTCCTCAGGCATCTGCAGTGCAGCAGAGAAATTTCCTTGGAAGGGCAGGGCAGACTGGTACCATAGAGACTGCAGTATCAAAACTTCCAATCTGTCTGGAATTTATCTCAAACTTGCCTAGTTCCAAATGTTCAATGGAAAACACCGAGTAATAATCAAAATGAAGCTTTCAGAGATTCTCTAGACAGACAGGAAGATGTTTTAAGATGAAAATTAGTTTAAGAGAGAGAGAAAAGTAGAATTGAAACCCATGTGGACAATTATTTCCCCATGAATCCAGCCAGGACTTTTACACAGAAGTGGCATCTGTCTGTCTCTCCCATTGTTGTGCCATGTCACCACTTTTAGATCACTCTGTGCTTTGACTCAAAGGGAAACTCAGTGATGATGGCTGAGCCATGAGGCTGGCACTTACTGGTAACACCCCACCCACAGGGCGATAGACAGCAAAAAGCAACCTTGCCTCTGAAATAACCTCTGAAATCACCTTACCTAGAAAGGCCTAATCTCCCCAACAAATCCAGGGAGGGTGGGTGAGTAGGTGGTATGTGTGTGTGTGTGTTCTTTCCATGCTTTCAGCAGGAGTCACTCTCTAATTGGCCTATGACACAAGCCATCCATTTTCTCTTGCAAAATCCTTCTCTTGAACAAATAAGGTTCACTGTAGATAGTTTCAAGGTCTAGTCTGGCTAGTTTGCAAGTTTCTTCTCACTCTTAACTCAGACAGTTATTGGTTCCTTCCTTGTTCCCATCTTCCACATCCATACCACCTGTTCTCTGCTTCCTAAGAAGCTCCTGAGCTTCTCTCCACCTCCACTCTTACTAAGCTGGCCCAGGCCACCATCAACTTTCACCTGGACTGAGCAATTGCCTCCCGATTGCACTCTCTACAGCTACTCTTGCCTCTGTGACTCACCAGACACACCAATGGTCTTCAAACTCACATCTCAGTGTCAGTGTCATAGTTCCATCCCTTTAATGCACATCTTGCCTTTAATTCTTAACATTTAAATGTCCTTCTAATATGTGTTTTATCCAAGCCACCAAACAACTAATTCAATTTTGACACTGATGCCAATCTCAAGTCCAGATTGTTACCTGAACTTCTGAGTGAAAGGCTACAAATCACAGGCTCATACAAACCCCTCCTCAAGTTCTGATTTGCTAGAGCAGCTCACAGAACTCAAGAGAAACACTTACTTACATTTATCAGTTTATTTTAAACAGTATTATAAGGGACACAAATGAGCAGAAGTACAAAGGGCAAGGTATGTGAGGAGGGGAGAGGAGCTTCCATACTCCCTCTGGGCACACCAGTCTCCCTGAATCTATGTTCACCAACCCAGAAAATCTCTGAATCTCATTCTTTGGGTTTTTATGGTGACTTCATTACATAGGCATGATTGATTAAATCATTTACCATTAATGGTTGAACTCAATCTCCAGCCCTTCTCCCCTTCCCAGTACCCTGGGGTGGGACTGAAAGTTCCAGACTTATTAGTCATACAGTTGGTTCCTCTGGCAACAAACCCTCATCCTTAGGCTCCCATGGGGCTTTGCCTATTAACAAAACACAGTTGTAAACCTTATTAGAGATCACAATTGTTCTTAATTCTTTACAGAGCCCCTGTGATCTGGCCCCTGACAGCCTCACTCTGTGACATACTCCCTCCGACTCTCTGCACCCCTTCTAAGGAGCTCCTTACAGTATTCCTCAAAATTGCCACATTCTCTCCAGCCTTGTATCCACCACACATATTAGCATATTCTTGTCCACTACAGCTCAACTAGCAAGCACCTACCCATACTTTATGATGCATCCTAAATGACCTTTTTTCCTCTCCAGGAAAGCCTCCCCAGCCCTCCCCTTCTCCAGGTTAATTCACCCTATTGCAGACTCCCACAGAATTCATCACACTAGAAAGGATTTGTTAACTGTCTGCCTTTATCACAGATGGGTACAGCACAGAAGTTAGGAACCTGAAGCCTGCCTACCCAGGCTCAAATCCTGGCTCTACTATTTATAAGCTGTGAGAACTTGGGCAAGTTACTTAATCCCTCCATCTCAGTTCCTTATTTCTAAAGTGGAGATCACAGCAATCCTACCTCATAAGTTGTTATAAGACCTAAAGTGAATGAAAAGTGTTTAGAACAGAACTTTACATATAGTAAGCCCTCAAGGTATGTTAGCTGGTGGTATTATTACACTAGTGTTATTGCTTATGGCATGAGGAATATCAGTCTTGTTTGCTACTAAAACCCCAAAACCTACTACACAGATACCAACTGACCTTAATTCCATCTCAGCATATTTCATTTGATCTATACAGACTAGTTCTCTCTATAAAGCTAAAAGAAATGACAACCATTAACTAACATTTACTGAATTCCAAAGCTTGGCAATGCATAAACGAGAAGGATGCGCCCAAAGACACAGCACCTGATGCCTAAATGGCCACCATGACAGTACAAGTTTCTCCTGTCTCTCCACTGAGTTAAAGTCTTAACAGAAATCTGAGTTTAAATTATATAAACCTCATCCAATATTCATCTACTCAAAGGTGTTCCTTAATCTTCCCTCAGCTTCAGCAGGAAGGACTATGGATCAAAGAGCTCACTTCACAGAGATAGTGTTCCATGAAAGGGCAATGTATCAAGTTTGTCCCCTGGCAGGATGCAAGTGGGCTGAACCTACCCCAGCAGATGCAGCTGAGAATGGAATGACTAAGGCACAGATGCGAGGGCAAGTATGCAGCACAGGTAGGAAAGGTTCCTAAAGTGTTTTCTTCAACTGATTTTTTTAAACAAGAATAGTTTAAGCTAAAAGAGAGATAGACATTTAAGGGAGATACTTTAAAAATATTTCTGTAAAGCAGATTCTTGCCCTTCAAAATGAATGGGAGAAAAGATTGAATTTAGTCCTTGAATTATCCACCAGATTTATTATTAACAGACTGGGTCTTCAACAAATTAAGTCTGCAGAGTTGGTAGGTGTCACCTGCATTTACAGGTAAGAAAGTTTATACAGATGTTGAAGATAAAATGATGGGATAGCTATGCAAATGTGTTTAAAAGTTCCTTTTGCTGTGCAAACAGTGTAAGATACCACTGTGAAATCTGAATCTTTATAAACTGAATTTACTTTAATCACACATACCTAAACATTTTAACATTCCAGTTTAAAACATGATCTGCAGTTACCACAAGGCCTGTCAGTGAGCCCTGTCGTTTCTTTCTTTGAGACATCTTCACAAGTCACCATCCCTATCCTTCCCACTGTGAGCACTGCCGGCTTATATCAGCAGTCTCTTCAGGCAGGTCTTCTCCCTTCTAACCATCCTACATATTTCTGTCTTACTCAGCTATGCATAATTGGGCTGAACCCCATTTCTTAGGCTGAACTCCTTTCCCTGGTCTCCACACCCTACACAATTTGCTTCCACTCTATCTAAGACAAGACTCCATCTACATACTCCCTCTGCTCTCTCCAGCCTTCCTATCTCCCATACCATATCTTCCTCTGTCCCCCACATTCCATTCTCATTGCACTTCCCCGGGGGTCTATTTCTCTCCCCATACTTCCTCCTCCACTCCACAGAAGTGATTCAGTTAGTCCCAGTTTCCTTCATGGTTAGTTTAGGTTCGTTACTGTGACATAGACTCTTTCAGGGCAAGATCATGGCTAAGGTTTACTTATATTCCCACAATGCTAAGTATAATTATGCATCAAATGTATGACTTGCTAAAATATACATTAAAAGTATAAAGGATCAATGTTTTAAGTTTTTTTTGAATCATGTTTTCTTCCTGTAACAGCAGAAACAAAAATAAGACAATATCTACACGGCCCAAAAGAGGCAAGAAAACTTCCTGGAGCATGTCAAAGTGTAAGTATTGAATTCTGACCTTTACAGAAAAGCAGAAAGAGCAGTGGGAAGGTGGGAAAGAAGGTAGCACTTAGGAAGAAGAATGTTGGGGAGAATTAGTCTTATTTGTTGAGACTAGAAGGTCTTACATGATCAGAATAATTAGGTCTTGCATTCCAGAATTTAGATCATTGTAGATTCTTTTAATTTAAGAAGATTACTCCTAAGACAATGAAAAATATATTCTTTGAGTAGGAGAATCCTAAAAGCACAGAATTCTTCAAAGAAGTTTCTGAAGTATCTTAATATGTAGCTGGACTTCTCAGCCCAAACATCTTATGCCCCTCCCAGCACATCAAGGGACCAGGATTCCTCCAGTCCACCGCCTCTCCTTGCCATATCCCAACTCACTTTCTGAAGATAGGAACAAGTACAGAGAACAGGTCCCCATGGCTGGGGAGGTGAGGATGTTATCACCGCACATGGGAAGGACACAAAGACAACAGGTAAGGAGAGGACCCTGGGGCATTTTGCAAACTGGCAGATGGCATTATAACATTCCCTTTAAAAAGGTAAAGGTATTTCCTAGTAAAAACATGATGAAATAATAATAATAATAATAAAAAGAAGCCTAAATTTGTACTCAGGGACATGAAAGTGATGATCAAGCTTTCCTTTCTTCTCAGCATGAAAGAAGAAGAAAGAACCTCTTTCTCAGAGAAAGAACCTCCAGAATTCTCCCAGATATCTAAGTGACCTCAAGAATTTCCTAAATGCTTATGATTATATCAACAAGGATCTAGTTTAAAGTATCTGGATTTAATACATATTCTCCTTTTCTTTACCTCCAGAGAGACACAGTCATGTCTCCTCCCCAACATCATTGTCCAGGTAGATTTGGAAGACAGCTAAGTAATACCATTCCATGAATCAGCACAGTGGAAACAAGGGAATCTTTATCCTAGCAGCATAAAAAAGCATGATCCCTGAGTGCTAAACCAAACCTCTCCCCTATATATATCATCTACTTTTTAATCTCTGTCTGTAATAGATTCAGTGGTGGGCAAAGTCATTTAATGAGCTGCCTTCAATTTCCAATTTCTCCCCGATTTTATAGCTGTCCAAGATGGGAAATAACAGCTTCTCCAGGGTCAGGAACAACGTTTCAGTTTGCTCTCTCAAGACTTCCCATGTAAAGTCATCTACTTACTCTACCATGACACAGAGGACCTAAGAGCCTCGTAATTCTGCTCAACTCTGTAAGTTATATCTAATGGGGATGGAAGAGGGGAAGGGAAGAGGTATCTAGGAAAAGGGAACAGGGAAGAGAAGGGAGAGGGATAATGGACAGAAGAGACGGAAGGGAAGAAAGATGACCAGTTAATTCTCAAGTGACTAAAATAAATGGTATTTAATCTTTCAAAATTAACTTTGTTTCACCTATTATACTGTCGTGTGTCACATTACAGTTTTTACCACTGATACCCACACTATAGATTGTTAAATCACTGATAGAAACAATCATATTTAAATTGACCCAGAACCCCTGAACAAAACAAAAACTCCAAGTACTCAAAAAGGTATCTCTGGGTCCCAAAGGAAAGACATTACAGTACATTGCAAGTCCAGTGGAAGAAGCAGACAGATTGCCAGAGACCCCAGAGAGGAACTCAAACAGCAGAGACCTAGAGCTCTGGAGTACAAACCTCTGTTGTTTTCCACAAAAGTTATGTTGTTGGTTAAAAGTGGGGGAGAAATACAACCTATGTCATCTACTGGGATGAAGAAAATCCAGAAAGGACCACTCTCAGTAGAGTTAAGAATTTCTACCCTGTGGTCCTATGTAATGGTTCCCAAATGCTGAATACACAGAACTTGTACTGTTCCCTATGGTGTACATACAGATGGGCTCCTGGTAAATAGCTTTCTAGAACCAAGACCTAAATATAGTAAGTGCCTTTTTAAGCAGATACAAGCTGATCTACGATGTTGGTCCTACCCTCCATTAACACTACCATGGGACAGACACATACTCAAACTTGGATTACAGGGTCTAATGGCTCTAATGGCTAAGCCATTAAATTCATAACAGTCAAGTTATCCAGGACATACGTGTATCCTCTTCTGGACTCTGGGTCCAAATTTCACACTGAAATTTATTCCTTGATATCTACATATCACATAGGTACTTTCAACTCAGCATCCACAAACTGAAGCATCATGCATCCTTCAAACCCACTTTCTCTCCCTCTATCCTCTATAAAATTATTTACAGTCTCTCAGAAGTCTAAGCTGACAACTGCAGACCCTCCTTTCTTTGCTCTTTTATCTTCTCTGCCCACTCTTTTTTAAATTTTTTATTGTTTTTTTCTGTGTTTAATCATTTGACTCTCCAAATGCCAAGGGCACCCTAGTGGCAGAGGAGCCTCAAGTTGAACCCTCGTAGGTCTGCTCAGGACAATGGGGAAGCACTGGTTTGGGTTCAGAGCACAGCCTGGGTCTCAAGCCCTGCCGCTTCCCAGCTGAATTATTGTGGTCCAGTAACCTATTTTTTTTTCTTGGTTTCTTTTTTTTAATTTTTTAAATTAAGGTATCATTGATATACAATCTTATGAAGGTTTGACATGAGCAACACTGTGGTTACTACATTCACCAATAATATCCCCCACCCCATTGCAGTCACTGTCCATCAGCACAGTAAGATGCTATAGAGTCACTACTTGTCTTCTCTGGGCTATACTTCCTTCCCTGTGTCCCCTCTACATTATGTGTGTTAATCATAATGCCCCTTAACCCCTTCTCCCTCCCCACTCCCTTACCCTTTGGTAAACATTAGTCCCTCCTTGGATTCTGTGCGTCTCCTGCTGTTTTTTTCCTTCAGTTTTGCTTTGTCATTATGCTCCACATATGAGTGAAAGCATTTGGTACCTGTCTTTCTCCGCCTGACTTATTTCACTGAGCATAATACCCTCCAGCTCCATCCATGTTGTTGCAAATACTAGGATTTGTTTTCTTCTTATGGCTGAATAGTATTCCATTGTGTATATGTACCACACCTTCTTTATCCATTCATCTGCTGATGGACACTTAGGTTGCTTCCATATCTTCGCTATGGTAAATAGAGCTGCAATAAACATACAAGTGCACATGTCTTTTTTAATCTGAGATCTTGTCTTCTTTGGCTAAATTCCTAGAAGTAGGAGTGGAATTCCTGGGTCAAATGGTACTTCTATTTTTAGTTTTTTGAGGAACCTCCATACTGCTTTCTACAATGGTTGAACTAATTTACATTCCCACCAGCAGTGTAGGAGGGTTCCCCTTTCTCCACATCCTTGCCAGCATTTGTTGTTCCTTGTCTTTTGGGTGTTGGTTCTCTGCCCACTTTCTTAATATGTGGTTGTTAGCCAAGTTCTATCTTTAAGATTCCTAAATATCTTTTAGTCCCTTCTTCCCTAAATACTCTTGACCTGAACTCAGGAACTCATCTAATTTTTTTAAATCAGAAAACCCTCCATGCTTCCATCTCCCATCTTAAGGGTCTAGCACTCTACCAGCTCTTACCACTTCTGTATAAGCCTGGTCTCTAGACTGCTGTCACAGTAACGCTAATTTAAAAAAAAATTAAAGAGGCTACCATCTGTTTTAAAATTCTACAAAGACTCCCCATTGCCAGCATCCTTCAAAACCAGGCTTCAGCCTAGGTTCATCAAGCTTGTTTCAAGCCACTTCCCCTCTTTCACCTTGGACCCCAGCAACATATATGCCACACGCCCTAAACTCTACTTAACCTCACAGCCCAATAAAAGGACTCTCTCCCTGACACATCCCCAAAGACCCTCTTCCTCCTTTGTTCACAGAACATTTTTAGACATGTAGCTAAGGTCCAGATTGATTATGTAATCATTTTCCTTTCTATCTACAGAGACAATGGGTTCCTAGAGGGCAAGAACCCTTCATGGGCATCTTTAGTGGGTGCTTTACAAACATCTGTGATTTAAAAGGCAGGAAGAGAAGATCAGGGCTCATGCAATTATCTGATCAAACAAAACTACAACTTCTCCTTCAGAAATAGCAAAAACTGAAAAAGGTAATGCACATACTGGCAGAAGATAACAGACTCCAGGCTGTTACCTTTCCACAGATACGCAAGCACATCAGTTAGGGCACTGGTAAGCACAGCTGGGCAAAAGCCAACTCCCACAGAGTGGCAGCATTTGTCTTGCAAAGGAGTGTCAACGACAGCATCTGTTGGATGAGACTGAACAGAGGAGCTCAGATCCAAGCAGAGCTGTAACACGATGCACCAGTATCTGGTTGGAGTGCAAACAAGGTATGCTTTCTTCCCCTAGTACACAGCAGGCACCATGCCAAACGCACACAGTGTTTGCTATTTCTGCAAGTCTAATAGGGTCTGCCGAGGGAAGGGGTAAGAGATCAGCAGTTCATAATGACTCTCATTATGTCTGGTGCATTTTGAGCCAAGATTAGACACTAGACAATCCTCTGTCCAGTGTCAAGGGCTTTCAACTGCCCTTTCATCAGGATAATTCCACTTCAAACTAATTTAGGTTTCTTATAACCCAAGCTAGCAAAACTGATACACTTCACTGTTTTCAACACAGAAAAAGAGGTCAATGTCTGCTCCAAATAGAAGTACAGTCCTTAGGTTCAGGGTCTGTAACAGCTACATAACAGTTATGATGGAAACAAGCCACCATGAAATCTCGAGCTTTCTATAAAGCTCTAAGTCAGACACTACTCTGAGAATCTCCTGCCTTTCTCACTGTTGTGCTCACTTCTGTAGATTATGGTTCTTTCAACATACAGCCTGGGAAAGTTTTAGAAAACCTCTAGAGAAAAGTTTGAGCTTGCAAATTTCCACTAAAATTAACAAGGCTACACAAGTTTCACTCCAGGATAAAAACTAGGTTCTGCCGCTAATGGCTTTTTTTTTTTAAGTCTAAACAACAAAAATAATAAATCTCTAAACTAGACCATTAGAATCAAAATAGAGAACAGTATAAACCAGTAAAGAATGTTAAAACTTATTCACTACATTTTCAAGTAAGAATATCTAGCTTTACTCCTATTCCTCTACATGTGGAAAATGTTTAGTGACAATAAGGCGGGGAAAGCACAAAGGTTTCAAGAAAACAATAATGAGATTTATACAAGTCAAGTACGGAAGATGAGAAGGAGAAATGAGAAGTGGGTAATAAACATGCCTATAATAACTTTCCTATTAGATTCTAAAAATTTATAATACAAAATTTCAAACAGAACCAACATCATCATGACAGTCTAAGAAACTTAATGCACATTATTTGGCCTCATAAAGAACACAGGTTAACAGTTAACAGTTAATCTTAAAACTTGGAAAGGATTATACAAAGAAAAAAAAGAGCCCTAAAAAACAAATAATCTTGCCCTGTTAGATAAGAAAGGTCATGTTTTCAAAGGTCCAAAACATACTTTATGAATACGAAATAACTATGAATTCATTAACATTCTAATTATCTATTAAATAAAAGTCATCTTACAGATGTAGAGACTCACATGTAACTTACTAAAGAGGACAAGATTTTATGTGGTTATGACTTGAAATGGGGACTACTTCACAGAGCAGGAAACTATGCACTCTCCTGTATTACTTTTATAAATATTACTTTGACAAGGGCTCTCAAACAGCATTTAAAGTATGAAATTTTTTAAATAAACTTTTTATTAATGTATAATATACAAACAAAAAATGCACAAGGAAGTGTAATGCTGGCACATTAAATACATTTGTATAATAAATACCCAGATCAACAAACAGAACATACCAGCAACCCAAAAGCCACAGGGTTTTACTTCACTGAGGCAAAATGATTTTAGAAATTCTGCCCTTTATCCTACATTATCACAGGTCAACTTGGTCAACTGCTGCCTCAAGAACTTCTATTCTGGATCCGAGGGATCATTTTGCGGCCTTTAATAGCAGCTCTAGATTTTGGGGAAGAATCAAATCCTCAAAGGCACCTTGAAAATCAATAATTTAAAGCTAAAATGTCAAGCCCTAGCCAAAGTCTCCCTGAATATTCAACAGGCAAGCTGACACTGAAGGCTAAATTATACACCTCACCATGAGCTATGCATTAATGTCCCAGATATACAATCCGATGAAATAAAACTGCATTCTATTCTAAAGTCTCTAATTTCTTAACAGAAGTTTACAGTAACTACCTGTAAATAAACTAACCTTGTACTTCCCAAATTGATTTTTGCCATTGTGCTTGCCCCTTCTGCCTTCTCTCTCCTCTCTGCTCCCACCCTCCTCTTCATTTTCTCACCTCTTGGAGCTCTCCTGAAATATGACTTCAACCTTCAGTAAGCTTTGTCAAAAAAAGAGAAAAAAATCCTAAACCTGAAACTTCAATATGTACTTGCATACCAGCTGGGACGCTCTACTCAAAGAAAAGAAGGCTGTGAGACCTGGATTTTTCAGCAACAAAAGACGACAAAGCACTTTTCCATTTGGGGCTGCAGAGGGAGCCAGAACCATGCAATGTGAGCAAGTTATGAGTCTGTAGAACTGGATGAATCCAATGATAGCCAAAAATATAAATACACACACACGGTACACTGTGTATCCATCCAGACCTCAGGCCTGGGGAGATACTGAAAGAAGCTGTGTGTTGAGAAAAGAAAGCATGTAATTTATTTCGTGAGGAGGAGATGAACAATAAAAAAGAAATAAAGGTATTTTGTGCTACCAAGTGAAAAGAGAATAATTTTAAAGAGAGTCATCAATTTCAAGATTCTTCAGCCAAGGTAAGCAGGTAAAATTCTCGAATTGGCAGGCTGTCTGACAAGGGAGATATAATCTTTTATCTTTAAGAGCTGTTCATGCAATTTTTCTGAAAGAGAGTTTAATAGAATCTGACCTCCATGTTCTCTTCCCTCTGAAACATAGTACTGGGTCAGGGTGCAGATGGCGAGAGCAGGATGTGGGGCCCAGAAGGTGGCAAATGTTCTTGAAAAGTAAGATGGGCAAGACAAAAATAGAAGAAATCCCTGAAATCTACCAAATCAGTGAGGTTGCCACAAGGTCACAAAGGGAGATCCAGCAAGCCTTGTACCTCAAGACCACCTCTGATAATGGTAGAACATCACAATGTATATGACCGAACAGAAAAGACATTCTGATCAATGGTAAAACAAGAGTTAACTAGCAATTCCAAGTGATGAAGAGTTCATTCTCTGACAGCTCTTTCACAACACACCAAAGACTATAATAACAAGCTACACTGATGTAGATGTGGTTTATAAGTATAACACAGAGACAGTTAAGAATCTGTATAATGTAGAGATTCTAGGGAAAGCCTTAACAATGCATTAAATGCCTAAAACTCCAGCCTACCCACTCAAAAATTAATCGATCACCCTGTACAAGGGTGTGGAGGAGTCTGGCCTCAAGCTGCATACCATGGGGTGGGGCAACAGGAAAATACATGTATAAAATGTGAGGAAGGTGTGAGAGGATAGAATTAGAAACAAAATCCATAATGTGGCAGGGCATTAAGACTCAGTCTGGCAAAGCACCAATCACCTAAAAGACATTATTATTTAAAATACTGAGACAAACATGCTTATAATTACATAAGTCTGCTCTATCAACATAAAAAACACACAAATTTTACATTGAATTATAATGAATAAATTCCCTAAATACTTACTTATAGATTGTGCAGTACTAGGGAACCAGAATTTCTGACTATTCTGATGATATTCCCTTTACTCCCATGATCTTTCTTATTTTTTGGTGTGAGTTAATGGTAATGATATCCCTCTGAAGATTTTAGTATCGAGTACAAAACAACAGGGAAATACATTAGGAAGCAAGAAAGGAATTTGAGAAATTCCTTAATAGAAGACAGGAAAGCATGAATTACGATCTTCAGCACGGCTGAAAAGGAGGAGACAGTGATGTTATCAAAGGAAAATATGGGATTGGCCATTTCTAGTCAAGATGCTGTAGCAGACACCAGATATACGCTCTTACCTAAAACAACCAGAAACACTATCAAAATATATGAAGCAATAGCTTTCGAGACACAAGACATGAGGCAACTAAGAACAATTATCATCTCTGAGATACAGGTAATAAATGAGGAGAGCATTATAACTGCCACACTGCTTGGAGTATCCAGGGTACAATGCAAGAAGGGGAAACTGAGGGAGAACCAGATGCACCCCATGAGTTGAGGGTGTGAGGAGACCAAGGAAGCTGGAGCTCACAAGGGAGAGGATTACATAGAGCAAAAGCCCTGGAGTTCTATAGAGAGTTTCCCTGAGTTTACAGCAGAGTAGAGATCAATGCTTAAGTAAGAGGAAATTTCACAAGACTGCGGAAAGAAGCACACAAAAGGATTAGAAGGAACATTTCCTGACATTCACACAGATTGTGGCCAGTGCCTAGGGCCATCAGCAAGACTGGAAAACTGATACTTCACAAAGTAATAGGGAGAGTATTCTGGAAGGTGTTGGAAGAGTAATGGGGAAAAAAATCAACCCTAGACTGAATTCCACTCCAGATCCCCCTTAGAAAATCATAGAAGAAAAAGCTCAAAAGAATCAAACTCTTTCCAAGCAATTTACTGTACTCCAGAACAAAGCTCAAAAAGACTTAGAGAAATACAAAAACATCTAGCACTCAACAAAGTAAAATTCACAATGTCTGGCATCCAGTCAAAAATTACCAGGCAGTCTCCACAGATCAGAACCCTGAGCGCTTATTTATGTGGGGTGTCAAAAATATTAAGGCAGGAGGCGGAGCCAAGATGGCGGCGTGAGTAGAGCAGTGGAAATCTCCTCCCAAAAACACATAGAGCTATGAAAACATAACAAAAAAAACTCTTCCTAAAATAGAGACCAGAGGACACAGGACAACATCCACACCACATCCACACCTGCAAGAACCCAGCACCTTGCAAAGGGGGTAAGATACAAGCCCCAGCCCGGCGGGACCCGAGCACCCCTCCCCCCGGCTCCCGGTGGGTGGAAAGAAACCGGAGCAGTTTTTTTTTTTTTTTGGCGAGTGCTTTTTGGAAGCCTTAAAGGGACAGGGACCCCAGTGCTAGGGAGGGAGGGCGGCGGGACCGGTGAGCGGTGACTGAGACCGGCGCCTGAGGACAAAGATCGTGGGTTTTTCCCTGCAGGACCAGAGGGCGGGTGCCTGAGACCAGCGCCTGAGGACGGAGGAAATCGTGCGTTTTTCCCCCTTTTTTCTCTCTCTCTTTTTGGCGACTGCTTTTTGGAAGCCTTAAAGGGACAGGGACCCCATTGCTAGGGAGGCAGGGTGGCAGGACCAGTGAGGGGGTGCCTGGGACCAGCGTCTGAGGACAAAGATTACAGCGTGTCTTTCCCTACAGGACCAGTGGGCAGGTGCCTGAGACCGGCGCCTGAGGACGGAGGAAATCGCGAGCTTTTTCCCTTTTTTTTTTCTCTTTTTGGTGAGTGCTTTTTGGAAGCCTTAAAGGGACAGGGACCCCGGTGCTAGGGAGGGTGGGCGGCGGGACCGGTTAGCGGTGACTGGGACCGGCGCCTGAGGACAAAGATCGTGCATTTTTCCCTGCAGGACCGGTGGGCGGGTGCCTGAGACCCGGCACTTGAGGACGGAGGAAATCGCGCGTTTTTCCCCTTTTTTTTTTCTCTCTTTGGCGAGTGCTTTTTGGAAGCCTTAAAGGGACAGGGACCCCGGTGCTAGGGAGGGAGGGCGGCGGGATGGGTGAGCAGTGACTGGGACCGGCGCCTGAGGACAAAGATCGCGCGTTTTTCCCTGAGGGACCAGTGGGCGGGTGCCTGAGACCGGCGCCTGAGGATGGAGGAAATCGCGCATTTTCCCCCCTTTTTTTCTCTCTCTTTTTGGCGAGTGCTTTTTGGAGGCTTTGAACGGACAAGGACCCTATTGCTAGGGAGGCAGGGCGGCAGGACCAGTGAGGGGGTGCCTGGGACCGGCACCTGAGGACAAAGAATATCACGCGTTTTTCCCTGCGGGACCGGTGGGTGGGTGCCTGAGACCGGTGCCTGAGGACGGAGGAAATCGCGCGTTTTTCCCCTTCTTTTTTTTCTTTTTGGTGAGTGCTTTTTGGAAGCCTTAAAGAGACAGGGACCCCGGTGCTAGGGAGGCAGAGCAGCAGGACCGGTGAGAGTGCCTGGGACCGGCGCCTGAAGACAAAGAATATCGCGCGTTTTTCCCTGCGGGACCGGTGGGCGGGTGCTTTTGGGAGGCCATGAAGGGACAGAGATCCCGGTGCTAGGGAGGCAGGGCAGCAGGACCAGTGAGCAGGTGCCTGGGACTGGCGTCTGAGGAAAAAAAAAAAAAAATTCCGTGTTTTTTCCTTTTTTTTTTTTCTCCTGGTCTCTCTCTAATTGTTGCTATTGTTGTTTTGGTTTGGAGAGTGCTTTTTGGAAGTCTTAAAGGGGCAGGACAGGACACTTAGACCAGAGGCAGGGAATCTGGGGATCTCTGCGCACTCTAATCCCCTGGGCAACAGGGAGCACAGAGGCCCCTTTCGGAGAAAAATAGCATCCCAGCTGCTCCCCCTCCAACGGGGCTCCACCACTTTGGAGGAGCAGCCCCAGCCAGGCCACAACCACAGCAACAGCGGAGATAAACTCCATAGCAAATGGGCAGGTAGCAGAAGCCCTGTCTGTGCACAGCTGCCCAGCACAAGCCACTTGAGGTCGCTATTCTCCCAGGAGAGGAAGACCACAAACCAACAAGACGGGAAGCTCTTCCAGAGGTCACTCGTACCAGGTCTGCAAACTATCTCTATCACCATGAAAAGGCAAAACTACAGGCAGACAAAGATCACAGAGACAACACCTGAGAAGGAGACAGACCTAACCAGTCCTCCTGAAAAAGAATTCAAAATAAAAATCATGAACATGCTGACAGAGATGCAGAGAAAAATGCAAGAGCAATGGGATGAAGTCCAGAGGGAGATCACAGATGTCAGGAAGGAGATCACAGAAGTGAAACAATCCCTGGAAGGATTTATAAGCAGAATGGATAAGATGCAAGAGGCCATTGAAGGAATAGAAGCCAGAGAGCAGGAACGTATAGAAGCTGACACAGAGAGAGATAAAAGGATCTCCAGGAATGAAACAACACTAAGAGAACTATGTGACCAAACCAAAAGGAATAATATTTGTATTATAGGGGTACCAGAAGAAGAAGAAAGAGGAAAAGGGATAGAAAGTCTCTTTGAAGAAATATTGCTGAAAACATCCCCAAACTGGGGGAGGAAATAATCAAACAGACCATGGAATTACACAGAACCCCAACAGAAAGGATCCAAGGAGGAAAACACCAAGACACATAGTAATTAAAATGGCAAGGATCAAGGACAAGGAAAGAGTTTTAAAGGCAGCTAGAGAGAAAAAGGTCACCTATAAAGGAAAACCCAACAGGCTAACATCAGACTTCTCAACAGAAACCCTACAGGCCAGAAGAGAATGGCATGATATACTTAATGCAATGAAACAGAAGGGCCTTGAACCAAGGATACTGTATCCAGCACGACTATCATTTAAATATGATGGTGGGAATAAACAATTCCCAGACAAGCAAAAGCTGAGGGATTTTGCTTCCCACAAACCACCTCTACAGGGCATCCTACAGGGACTGCTCTAGATGGGAGCACTCCTAAAAAGAGCACAGAACAAAACACCCAACATATGAAGAATGGAGGAGGAGGAATAAGAAGGGAGAGAAGAAAAGAATCTACAGACAGTGTATATAACAGCTCAATAAGCGAGATAAGTTAGGCAGTAAGATACTAAAGAAGCTAACCTTGAACCTTTGGTAACCATGAATCTAAAGCCTGCAATGGCAATAAGTACATATCTCTCAATAGTCACCCTAAATGTAAATGGACTTAATGCACCAATCAAAAGACACAGAGTAATAGAATGGATAAAAAAGCAAGACCCATCTATATGCTGCTTACAAGAAACTCACCTTAAACCCAAAGACAAGCACAGACTAAAAGCCAAGGGATGGAAAAACATATTTCAGGCAAACAATAGTGAGAAGAAAGCAGGGGTTGCAGTACTAATATCAGACAAAATAGACTTCAAAACAAAGAAAGTAACAAGAGATAAAGAAGGATACTACATAATGATAAAGGGCTCAGTCCAACAAGAGGATATAACCATTCTAAATATATATGCACCCAATACAGGAGCACCAGCATATGTGAAGCAAATACTAACAGAACTAAAGAGGGAAATAGACTGCAATGCATTCATTCTAGGAGACTTCAACACACCACTCACCCCAAAGGATAGATCCACCGGGCAGAAAATAAGTAAGGACACACAGGCACTGAACAACACACTAGAACAGATGGACCTAATAGACATCTATAGAACTCTACATCCAAAAGCAACAGGATATACATTCTTCTCAAGTGCACATGGAACATTCTCCAGAATAGACCACATACTAGCTCACAAAAAGAGCCTCAGTAAAATCCAAAATATTGAAATTCTACCAACCAATTTTTCAGACCACAAAGGTATAAAACTAGAAATAAATTCTACAAAGAAAACAAAAAGGCTCACAAAAACATGGAGGCTTAACAACATGCTACTAAATAATCAATGGATCAATGAACAAATCAAAATAGAGATCAAGGAATATATAGAAACAAATGACAACAACAACACTAAGCCCCAACTTCTGTGGGACGCAGCGAAAGCAGTCTTAAGTGGAAAGTATATAGCAATCCAGGCAAACTTGGAGAAGGAAGAACAATCCCAAATGAATAGTCTAACATCACAATTATCGAAACTGGAAAAAGAAGAACAAATGAGGCCTAAAGTCAGCAGAAGGAGGGACATAATAAAGATCAGAGAAGAAATAAACAAAATTGAGAAGAATAAAACAATAGCAAAAATCAACGAAACCAAGAGCTGGTTCTTTGAGAGAATAAACAAAATAGATAAGCCTCTACCCCAACTTACTAAGAGAAAAAGAGAATCAACACAAATTAACATAATCAGAAATGAGAATGGAAAAATCACGACAGACTCCACAGAAATACAAAGAATTATTAAAGACTACTATGAAAACCTATATGCCAACAAGCTGGAAAACCTAGAAGAAATGGACAACTTCCTAGAAAAATACAACCTCCCAAGACTGACCAAGGAAGAAACACGGAAGTTAAACAAACCAATTACGAGGAAAGAAATTGAAACGGTAATCAAAAAACTACCCAAGAACAAAACCCCGGGGCCGGACGGATTTACCTCAGAATTTTATCAGACACACAGAGAAGACATAATACCCATTCTCCTTAAAGTGTTCCAAAAAATAGAAGAAGAGGGAATACTCCCAAACTCATTCTATGAAGCCAACATCACCCTAATACCAAAACCAGGCAAAGACCCCACCAAAAAAGAAAATTACAGACCAATACCCCTGATGAATGTAGATGTAAAAATACTCAATAAAATATTAGCAAACAGAATTCAACAGTGTACCAAAAGGATCATACACCATGATCAAGTGGGATTCATCCCAGGGATGCAAGGATGGTACAACATTCGAAAATGCATCAACATCATCCACCACATCAACAAAAAGAAAGACAAAAACCACACGATCATCTCCATAGATGCTGAAAAAGCATTTGACAAAATTCAACATCCATTCATGATAAAAACTCTCAGCAAAATGGGAATAGAGGGCAAGTACCTCAACATAATAAAGGCCATATATGATAAACCCACAGCCAGCATTATACTGAACAGCGAGAAGCTGAAAGCATTTCCTCTGAGATCGGGAACCAGACAGGGATGCCCACTCTCCCCACTGTTATTTAACATAGTACTGGAGGTCCTAGCCACGGCAATCAGACAAAACAAAGAAATACAAGGAATCCAGATTGGTAAAGAAGAAGTTAAACTGTCACTATTTGCAGATGATATGATACTGTACATAAAAAACCCTAAAGACTCCACTCCAAAACTACTAGAACTGATATCAGAATACAGCAAAGTTGCAGGATACAAAAGTAACACACAGAAATCTGTAGCTTTCCTATACAATAACAATGAATCAATAGAAAGAGAAATCAGGAAAACAATTCCATTCACCATTGCATCAAAAAGAATAAAATACCTAGGAATAATCCTAACCAAAGAAGTGAAAGACTTATACTCTGAAAACTACAAGTCACTCTTAAGAAAAATTAAAGGGGACACTAATAAATGGAAATTCTTCTCATGCTCATGGCTAGGAAGAATTAATATCGTCAAAATGGCCATCCTGCCCAAAGCAATATACAGATTTGATGCAATCCCTCTCAAATTACCAGCAACATTCTTCGATGAATTGGAACAAATAATTCAAAAATTCATATGGAAACACCAAAGACCCCGAATAGCCAAAGCAATCCTGAAAAAGAAGAATAAAGTAGGGGGGATCTCACTCCCCAACTTCAAGCTCTACTACAAAGCCATAGTAATCAAGACAATTTGGTACTGGCACAAGAATAGAGCCACAGACCAGTGGAACAGATTAGAGACTCCAGACATTAACCCAAACAAATATGGTCAATTAATATTTGATAAAGGAGCGAAGGACATACAATGGCAAAATGACAGTCTTTTCAACAGATGGTGTTGGCAAAACTGGACAGCTACATGTAGGGGAATGAAACTGGACCATTGTCTAACCCCATATACAAAGGTAAACTCAAAATGGATCAAAGACCTGAATGTACGTCATGAAACCATTAAACTCTTGGAAAAAAACATAGGCAAAAACCTATTAGACATAAACATGAGTGACCTCTTCTTGAACATATCTCCCCAGGCAAGGAAAACAACAGCAAAAATGAGCAAGTGGGACTACATTAAGCTGAAAAGCTTCTGTACAGCGAAAGACACCATCAATAGAACAAAAAGGAACCCTACAGTATGGGAGAATATATTTGAAAATGACAGATCCGATAAAGGCTTGACGTCCAGAATATATAAAGAGCTCACACGCCTCAACAAACACAAAACAAATAACCCAATTAAAAAATGGGCAGAGGAACTGAACAGACAGTTCTCTAAAAAAGAAAAACAGATGGCCAACAGACACATGAAAAGATGCTCCACATCGCTAATTATCAGAGAAATGCAAATTAAAACTACAATGAGGTATCACCTCACACCAGTAAGGATAGCTGTCATCCAAAAGACAAACAACAACAAATGTTGGCGAGGCTGTGGAGAAAGGGGAACCCTCCTACACTGCTGGTGGGAATGTAAATTAGTTCAACCATTGTGGAAAGCAGTTTCGAGGTTCATCAAAATGCTCAAAACAGATCTACCATTTGACCCAGGAATTCCACTCCTAGGAATTTACCCTAAGAACGCAGCAATCAAGTTTGAGAAAGACAGATGCACCCCTATGTTTATCGCAGCACTATTTACAATAGCCAAGAATTGGAAGCAACCTAAATGTCCATCGGTAGATGAATGGATAAAGAAGATGTGGTACATATACACAATAGAATACTACTCAGCCATAAGAAGTGGAAAAATCCAACCATTTGCAGCAACATTGATGGAGCTGGAGAGTATTATGCTCAGTGAAATAAGCCAAGCGGAGAAAGAGAAATACCAAATAATTTCACTCATCTGAGGAGTATAAGAACAAAGGAAAAACTGAAGGAACAAAACAGCAGTGGAATTACAGAACCCAAAAATGGACTAACAGGTACCAAAGGGAAAGGAACTGGGGAGGATGGGTGGGCAGGGAGGGATAAGGTGCGGGAAGAAGAAGGGGGGTATTAAGATTAGCATGCATTGGGGGGGAGGGAGAAAGGGGAGGGTGGGCTGCACAACACAGAGAGGACAAGTAGGGATTCTACAACATTTTGCTAAGCTGATGGACAGTAACCGTAATGTGGTTGTTAGGGGGGACCTGATATAGGGGAGAGCATAGTAAACATAGTACTCTTCATGTAAGTGTAGATTAAAGATTAAAAAAAAAAAAAAGAAAGAAAGAAAGCAAGAAAAGGGGCATTACTCCTTGATAGGATAAAACTATTGGTAAATCAAAGATCAACGCATGCTTTAAATATCCTTAATGTTGATCACTTAAAGGGTGTCAGATGATCAGCTATGGAGGTACTCTTTTCTGATAATATTCCTTTCTCTTCATAATTAAAAAAAAAAAAAAAAAAAAGCAGTCCCTGTGTGCTGACCTCCAATGAGTTCTGCACAGTGGTATAGAGGGCATGTCAAAGTGTGGGCAAAAGGTCTGTTTCTATGCAGAAGATCAAGGCCTAGCTTGGATACCCAGAAAATGAACTAAGATACGATATGAGGAGGAGCTTTCGGCATCAGCACTCTCTGGAGGACTCGTGCCGGGGGATGATCATCAAAAAGCCTCAACAGGGATCCGGGAGATGCTGCGGTCGTGGCTGCGTCCACCCCACCGTTTCCTGGACTTGCCATTGGAATGAGGAGGGAGATGTCTAGGCTGGCATGTGCATACAGTGAGACAACGAATTTGACCGGATCTGTACTGTTTGAACTCAACCAGGAGTTGGGAGGGGTGCAAGGTGTAGTACTCCAAAATCTTATGACTATAGACTATCTACGATTAAAAGGACATATGGGAGGTGAACAGATCCCAGAAATGGGCTCCTTTAATTTGTTTGATTTCTCTCAGACTGTTCAAGTATAGTTGGACAATATCCATCATATCATAGACAAATTTTCACAAATGCCTATGGTGCCTAAATGGTTTTCTTGGCTTCACTGGAGATGGCTGGTAATTATAGATTTGCTTTGTTTATGTCACCGTATTCCTATTATGTTAATATGTGTGTGCAAATTAGTTAGTAGTTTAAAACCTATACATACTTAAGGTACTCTACAAGAAGATATGTCAAAGAAAAAATCAATCCTCCCATGTTTTCTTCCATATGCTACCTCTATAGCTTTTCTTCTTCCTTCCTAATTACAACCCTTAAATAGAATTCGTGCCTCATATCGAAGTTACCGAGTATCATATCCAGGTGGTAAAGATACCTCGAGACAAGTGCTGGGCATAGAAGCCACAGGGCATAAATCTGCAAAGAAGTAAAAAGCTAACCTTTTCAAACAATATGGCTTCTCTCTCACTTACCAGCTTTACATTTCCCTGTATGGCCCCGGAAGATGACTGGTTAGCCAGAGACGGGTAAGATTCCTCAAGGGAGGAACAACCTAAGACAGGCACAGTCGCAGGGGGGCCATCAGGTGAGAAATTGGGGATCAACAGAGGTGAGGCTCAGAACCTCACCCCCCCTGTTTTGAGAGAAATCTTCTGCATCCGTGGATGGTTTATTGCCCTTGTCTAGCTTGGATTAACACATAGTCTACAGGCACACACCTGATCATCTACAATTGCTCTCCTACAATACTAAACTATGTTTTCTACCTTTATCTTGCATCTACCTACCACTTCAGCATTTTATTAAAAATAAAAATAATAATAATAATAAAGGGAGAAATGTGGGATCAACATATAAATCAAGTATAAAAATCAAATGAATATTCATATTTGACCTGATTGTTTATAGTTCATAATGCGTGATCAAAACTGAAAGTTTCTGTGATGAGTGCCCTTGTACTGTTCACCATGTAAGAATTTATTCACTATGTAAGAACTTGTTCACCATGTAAGAACTTGTTCATTATGCTTCAGAAGATTGGAGACTGACGAGAGTTAGGCTTGAGATGGATTAATGATTGTCCATTGAGCATTGACCCCCCTATACTGAACTTTATTGTTGTTAACAACCATTCGATCAATAAATATGAGAGATGACCTCTCAAAAAAAAAAAAAAAAAATATTAAGGCCCTGAAAGAACTTTGTGTGGTTCCATTTGCATGAAATGTCCAGAACAGCAAATCGACAGAGACAGAAGAATTAGTGGTTGCCTAGGGCTGGGGGACGGATGGGGGGCGTGACTTCTAATAGGCACAGCCTTCTTTTGGGGGTGATAAAAATGTTCTGGAATTAGATTATGGGGGTGGTCGTACTACTCTAAATTTACTGAAACCATTGAATTTTACACTTTCAATGGGAGAATTTATGGTGTATTAATTATATCTCAATAAAGCTGTTAAAGACTTTAAAAAAAAAAATTACCAGGCACAAAAAGAAGACAGAAATACATGACCTATAATATGAAGAGTCAATAAATTGAAATTGACCCAAAACTGGCACAGAATTCGTTACAAGCAAGGACACCGAATTAATTATTATACCTGTATTCCATATGTTCAAATAGTTAAGTAGAGACATGGAAATACCAAAGTCAAACTTTCAGAATGAAACCACAATACCTGAGATGAAAAATACACTCGATAGGATTAGTATCAAATTAGACAACAGAAGAAAAGGTAGGAAACTTGAAGGCACAACATTAGCCGCTATGCAAACTGAAACACAAAGTAAAGAAAAAGACTGAAGGAAAATGAAAAGAGCACAAGTGAGCTATAAGAAGACTTCTAACAACCTAGTATCTCAATAACCGGAGTCCTCTAGAAAGGGGTGTGGACAAAAAAACTTGAATAAGTAATGATCAAAAATGTCCAAACTTTATGGAAACTATGAATCTATAAACCAAAATAAAACTCAACAATCTAAAGCAAAAGAAACATGAAAAAAATTATACTAAGGCACAACATGACCAAATACTCAAAATCAGTGATAAAGAAAAAATCTAGAAAAGACATGCTACAATTAAGAAGAAATAAGTTAAGAATGGCATTAAATTTCTCATGGCAAGTATAAAATATAATAGAGGCAACACCTTTAAATTACTGAAAGAAAAAAACTGTATGACAAATTCTATAGCCAGTGAAAAACATCTTTCAAAAACAAAGGCAAAATAAAGATGTTTTCAGTCAAACAAAAGCTGAAAGATTTCTTTACCAGTACACTTCACTCAACAAGAAATGTTAGAGTCCTTCAGGCAAAAGTGAAATGTTCAAATGTTAATCAGATCTACACAAAGGAATGAAGGGCAGCAGAAATGGTAACAACTGGAATTGGTAACCACATAGGAAAATACATAAGATTTTTTTCTTATTATTTAAATCTCTTTAACAGATAATTCACTGTTGAAGCAGAAATAATAATTAATTGCAGCATTTTTAACATGTGAAAGCAGAATTCAATTCATGTTATCGGCAGCATAAAGGCTGAAAAGGAGGAAATGGAAATAAATGGAATAGTAATTGTAATATTCTTACACTAAACATTAAATGATATATCACTTGAAGGTAGATTGAGATAAACTGAAGATATGCTATGCTGCATTAACTCTAAAACAACCACTAAAAAAATAGAATGAAGAATTATAGCTAAGTAGGCAACAAAGGAGATAAAAACAGAATCTTAAAAAATACCTTATTAATTCAAAAAAAAAGGAAAGACAGGGAAAAGGAAACAAGATAGACAAATAGAAAACAAATGGCAACATGACAGTCTCAAATCTAACCATAAATTTATTAAATATAAATAGGAAACATCCCAATTAAAAGTCAGAGATTATCATATCGGATCTTAAAAGCAAGATCTACTGACATGTGGCCTATAAGAAATACACTTTAAATATAAAGATACAAATATGTTAGATTAAGTGGATGAAAAAAAATAAAGTCTCCTAACACTACTCAGAAGCAAACTGGAGTGTATACACAGATACCACACAAAGTAGATTTCAGGCCAAAAATTATTATTAGAGACAGAAATAGTCATTTCATAATAAAGTGGTCAATCAAGAAAACATAACAATTCTAAGTGTTTATGCACCTAATAACAGACCTTTAAAATAGTGACAGGACAATGAGGAGAAAGAGACAAAACCACAAATATTGTTAAGAGATTTCAGCATACCTCTCCACATGGAAAAAGTATGCAAAAATTAGCAAGCATATAAAAGAACTAAAAAATAGTATAAACATACTTGACTTGATTTATATTAATGGAACACTCCACCCAACTAGAGAAGAAAAGTACATTCTTCACAAGTGCACAAGAAATATCTACAAAAAGAAAGCGTATCTGGGACAAAATAAGTGCCAAAATTTTTTTAAAGTATTAAAGTCATACAAATAATTTTTTTAACTTACAATGAAGTTAAATTAGAAATCAGTACCAGAGAAATCTCTGGAAAATTGCCAAATATTTGGAAAGTAAATGACATTATTTTAAATAAATCATGAATCAGTGAAGAAATTACAATTAAAATTAGAAAGTATTCTTAACTAAATGACAATGAAAACCACAACATGTCAGAATTGATGGGGAGCTGATAAAGTAGTATTTATAGAGAAATATACAGCATTAAATGCCTATACTAGAAAATAAGAAATATCTTAAAACAATAACCTCAGCTTCCATCATAGAAAACTAGAAAAATAAGCAGAATAAATCCAAAGCCAAAAGAAAGAAGGAGATCAGTGAAATATAATACATAAAACACCAGAGAAAATCAATGCAACCAGCTGTTTTTTTAAGAAGGTCAGTAAATTTGATAAATCCCCAGTCATACTGATTATGAGAGAGAAAGAGGGAAGAAAGGAGAGAGGGAGGGCGGAAAGGGAGAGATACTACCATAATGGATGTAGAATTACCACAGGTTCTATATATATTAAAAGGATAATAAGGGAATATTATGTAAGCAACTTTATGCCAAGAGATTTCAACAACTTAGATGAAGTGGAAAAAACTTCTTGAAAAGGCACAAATTACCAAAACTGACTCAAAAACAAATAGACAACATGAATAGTCCAGTATCTAGGACAGAAGTTGAATATTTAATTAAAAATCTTCCCACAAGAACAAAACTCCAGACCCTGATGGCTTCACTGACAAATTCCAGCTAACATTTAAGGAAAAAATAATAATTATATATAAACTCTTCCAAGAAACTGAAGAGGAAAGAGTATTTCTCTATCCCTCCTAAGAGGCAAGCATTATCCGGATACCAAAACCAGATGAACATATCACAGGAAAACTACAGATCAATTTTTTTTCATAAACACATATGCAAAGATTTATTTAAGAATTTTTTACATATCAAATCCAACTGTATGTTTAAAAAGTAATAGATCATGACCAGGTAGGATTTACCCAGGAATACAAGGTTTAACTTCAAAAGTAAGCCAGTGTAAGTCACCATATTAACAAAGTAAAGCAGAAAAATCCATGAATCATCCTGATAGACACAGAAAAGGCACTTGACAAAATCTAACACCCATTCCTGATAAAACCTCTTACAAACTAAGAAAGTAATGGAGCATTAAGGGCATCTATAAAGAAACCTACAGCTAACATCATAATTAATGGTAAGAACTACTGGATAGTCTCCTCCCCACCCTGCTTAAATCAAGAACAAGGCAGGAATGTCTGCTCTTACTACTTCTATTAAACGTGATGCTGAAGATTCTAGCCAGTGCCTTCAGGAAAGAAAAAGAAAAAGATGACATCCAGATTAGAAAGAAACAAACTGTCTCTATTCACTACAGATATGACAATCCATGTACATAACCAGACTACTAGAACTATGTGTTTAGCAAGGATGCAGGATATAAGATGAATATATAAAAGTCAATGTATTTCTATATGCTAATAATCATGAAAACTGGATACTTCTCCCCCTAAAGTCAATGAGCAAATGGAAATTGTAAAATTACATAAAAAATATGAAATACTTAGAAATCTGACAAAAGATGTGAAAGATCTGTACCCTGAAAACAACAAAATATTGTGGAGATAAATTAAATAAGACTGAAATAAACAGATTATACACATTACTCAAGATCTGGAAACTCAAAACATAATCTCAACCAACATCTCAGCAAGATTCTTTGTAAAAACTGACAAGCTGACTCTAAAATTCATATACAAATAACAAAGGACTCAGAAAAAGCCAAAACAGATTTGAGAAAGAATAAAGTTGGAAGACTAACAAACACCCAATTTCAGAACTTACTATGAAGCTATATAGTATTGTCAAAATGACAACAAATACATCAATGGAACACAACAGTACAGAAATAAATCCACACATACATTGACAACTGATCTTTAAAAAGTAGTAAAGGCAATGCAGTAGAGAATGCACAGCTTTTTCAAAAATTATTTTGGAAATACCAGATATCTTTATATAAAATTAATTAATTTTGATCTCTACTTCCCACCATATAAATACCCAAAATGGAACATTTACCAGCTAATTTATGTCAATTATACCTCTTTTTTAAAAAAGATAGGAAAGTGGGGAGACAAGGTGACTTGGCCAACTATTCATAGGGTTAATTCAGGCAAAATAGTAAGTAAATATCCAATGGGCACCAATCTATGAAAATTGATTATCTAACAACTGCTTAAGCACTTATTAACATGTTGATTAATTTATTCTTTAAGAAAATAAAAATTCATTTCTCTTATTTCTCTTTTGTTTGTAATATAAATCCTCACGAAACAGATACCCACATTGATTTCCCTGTACAACAAGAATAAGAAACCAACACCAGAGGCAAGGAAATAATATAGAAAATACTGAAAGTATTTTACAGAATCAACTGAGTGCCACTTCACACTGCTAATACCCTTTCCATAGGCTGGGGTTACCCAGACTGTATCCTAATACAATGTGTCCACTCTTTAAGTAAATGGTCTTTATTAGCAACTGGCAAAATTTGTAAGGAGAAAAGCACTTTTCTGCCATTTAATGTTACAATCTTAATTAAACCAGAAATTTCTGCTGGCCACAACCAAAAATCACCCTGAGAAGTGAAACAGCTATGGGTCATGTAAAACCATGAAATGTGGTTTTTCTTCCCACATTAATGGTTATTCTACATGTCAATATTGAATACTAAGGTCTATATAGTAACATTGCTGACAGAGAACACAAGCAGTCACTTCTAAAGTCTTAGAGGAAGCTGAGTTAATAGTTAAGTCAATCTTGCAATACTTGTGTTACCAGCCACAAAAACGTCTCTCGTAAGAACAGTCAAATAAAGGGTCACCTTATACTGGGGGAATAATAAGGCAAACAGATTTGAACTGCCCCACTCAATCTCTCTAGGAGTAGAAAGAGGACAGAGCTAGCTGGAAATAGTTTATATTTAAACATAAAATGGCTTAGCTAGAGATCCAAGCTTTTCACAGACTAGGGTGCATGTCACAAAGCCAAAGATGATGCAGTTTTATGTGTGCAAATTCTACAAAGGCAGGACAGCCTGCAGAGTGCAACCTGAACATCCTTGGGGTCAGCCAGCATTTACTAATTATAACATCATCATAAGAATCAAAAGGGCTTTCTTCCATTTCCTGAGTTTTCTCCTACTTCCCACCACAATGTGTTTTGTTTCAGTTAAGTTTTCCACTTGCCTTAGTTATAACAGTTAATTAAAAAAACAAAAATCCTAAGCCTAATGCTGAAACCAGAAGACGTATTTCTTCAGCTAATCACAATGCATTACTGCTTTGGAAATTTTGTCTTTAATATCAGGAAGAAAATTTCACAATTCACACATTTCTCTTAATAAGTCAATCCAAAAAAAGACAAAGTCAAGAAAAACACATGCATTTATTTTGATAGGAAAAAGTCCTTGCACATTAACAGTAAGAAAACAAATCACACACAACCCTCCATGTCTGATGACAAAGCCAGAGGGAGACCTTAGTGGTGGTAGCTCATAAATCCTGGCCCAAGATCACAAATACAGCTGTAAAAAAAACTCTCCCAAGAAAAATATGTGGCATTAGAAACCACTAGGGAGATTGGTGAGAAACTAAAAGCACTCTATCATTCAACAACTTTTCAAAGGTTTATATACTTTAAATAGTTCTAAAGCAATTAGGCAACCCAAGGATGAAGCCCCGGAAAGTAGAGACCCATCTCTTGTAGCTGTATAATAAAAACAGGGTTGGGACATATGGAATGCATGTAAGACATTTACAGGAAGAAAAAAGCTCCTTTGAAAGAGGGCCAGAAGCCCACTGTAATGACCACTTCATTCAAATGACTGTTGAGAAGTTCCAGCAAGGTAACACTGTTGGTTACAAATTTCATTCACTCTGTATAAACAAGGTATATGGAAGCATTTTCCAAAACCAGAAGAATTAATAAATTTGTCCCAAAATATACTTTCTGTAACATTAGAAAACTAAACTAAAACTGACATGTCCAAGAATAGTGGTTAAAAAATAAAATTTAGAAATATTTTCATTACATTCTTTTACCATGAATCATTCATAAGAAAGATATCCATGGTTTCATTTTGAAAAATCTAAAATAATTCTCAGCTACCAACAGGTATTCCCCCAAAAAAGGAGATCTTAGCCATTTCATATTAATCTCTTAGCAGCAGAAGACTTATCATTTGCTAAAAACAGTACGCACGAGCCCACTCCATTTAAGATTTTTCAATCTAATGTACCCATTGGGATCTCCAATAGTCTAACAACCATATGCACATCAAAATTTTACCAAAGTGAATGATTACTGCAAAGCAGAAATCTAAGATCTTGTTCTTTACACTTACTACATATTTAAATGTAGGCTCATCTAAACTGGTAATACAACCAAAATCCAGGTGACTCGTGATTGTTTAAAATCTACTTTTTAACACTTACAAGGAAAAGAGAATTTTAAGTATTCCAGTACTTATAACTTCTTCACACGCGCCACAGCTTCCTGGTATTAGAAGCATACAACATTTGCATTCTGGTTCATCCACAGAAACTGAAGGTCAGATGAGAGCCAGTAACTCAGTAAAGGACAATGTGCCAGCAGCAAGACAAAACCTGCACCCAAGGTGCCTGACTGCCAGGCTCCTTCTCCAGTAAAGTATTCATCTGTCCTGAACAATCCCAGACCAAGCACTGACATCCTAGTCTTCACAGAATACATTCACAATAAAATCACCCCCTTTCCTCCTAATTAGCTGTAGTGCTTAAAATATCTCTGTAAGTGAGTTTAAAGTCATGGCTGTAAAACAACATGAAGACAGCTTCCTCTTCTTCAGGCTGCCCACATGTGACATTCAGTAGGAATCATTTTACTGCTCTGGGTGAAGAACAGTAACTGTTGAAAGAGAAATCTGAACAGCATTTCTCATATCAACAGCCACAATCTGTCCTCTATTACCTACATATCAACACGATATTTCATCTAATCTAAAACAAGGAAAAAGTATAGAATGGGACTGACTAATGTAAAAGTGTTCAATATATATTTTAGTTGTGTCTTATCCTCTGAATTACAGCCCAATCAATTTTGAACCTTGTCTTTTACCTAGTTGTCAAGAAAGGAAGATGAGTTAGGTTGACATGTATGAGAATTGTTAAGGACCACACCTCAGAAGTATAAGAGACAAATATTCCTTATCTCAATCTTTTCATCAACAGCTGTATTTCTACCTCCAAGAGCAACCTTTCAGAAACAGTATGGAAATGGGGAAAAAAAATATAAATAAATCATTTTTTCAAATGACTGCTTCTTTTTGCTAAAACAGTTTACCTGTGCCATAAAAAAAAACTCAAAAAATATTTTGACCTAAAATACTTTATTTTGGTAACATAATAAAGACAATAGGTTGCTTTAAAAAATAGCTTTACAAAAAGGAATGTGGAAGCTGGAACAAGTAAAAGAGGCCAAAAGTAAAAATCTAGGATCCCACTCTAAGTGCTATTTTCTACAAACATTATGATTATCCTTGCTTTGTGCCTTGAGTCACCAAGACAAAATATGGAATAATTTTGCCAGAGGATCTATAGTACAGTGTTTACTTCAAATATAACTTTTAGCATATTTGCAGTCACTTTTCTAGGTACCTTATTTAAAATAAGCCAACATAAATCACATTTTTAAGTCCACACCAAGTTTACACAGCTGATTGGTAACAGAAATGCTCTTTGCATCAATAAAAGTTTTCTTTTCAATATTAACTTAGCAAAATGCAAAGATTCAAATCATTTCTAGTGCTCCTTGGTTTGAATCCCTAAAGAATTCACTCACATGGAAGCATGATTACCTCTTATACCGATGAAATGCTCCCCGAGAACTCAGCACAGTCTTTTAGTCACAACTCCTAAGCATTAAAAACACTTCTGTTAACAAAAGCCTTGTGTCATCCCCAACTGCCCCCCCATGTAAGTGCCTAGCAAAGCCTGTCATGAAAAAAAATCTTGTCTTTTCAATATTTTTGGACTACGCCCCGAAATGTATTTCCATAGTCCTCTAAATTTTTTCATTTTACATTTCCTGTACCACATTAAATTCTACCTAACTGAAAATTTTCTTGGTTGAAAAAGTGTCCTTTTCAAAATATACATTATTCTTAACAAGTGGAATCATTCATTTATTAGCAGGACTATGCTTCTCACATGTAACTATGATCAGACTCACTAAGGCAAAAAGTACTTAGATTTGTGAGGGTGGGTGGAGGAAGATATTTTAGAAAACAGATAAAATGTGATGTGACAGGAGTGCGTACTGGGATCAAGGACCACCAAGAGGAAGAATGGGGGTTGCTAAAGGCACAAAAGTATGTATTTTATGTTGTATAAAGAAGTTGAAGTTAAGCCTGTAAAGTAAAGGAAAATCAATGAAAACTTTTCAAGTAACGTGATTCGATTTGCATGCTGTCAAGATTAAATTACAAGGAATTTAGAAGATGTATTGATGAATGGTGAGATTAAGAGGCTGAGAAGCCAGGTAAGAAGTACTGTCATAAGATAGACAAGAGAAGGAAGGCCTGAACCAAACCAAGGCAGAAAAGGAGGAAGGTGGCAAATGGAAAGGGACAGGTGAGAAATGACATAAATCTATAGGATGTGCAAGAGGACTTCCAGGTTTCCAGCACGTGCAAATTTATGGCTGAATGTTTAACGGATGGGTGCACACATTAACAAAGGGAGGAAATCAAAGAGGAGGAGCAAATTTAGGACAACTGTTGTAGAGTTCTTTGTGAGACATGTTGAGTTTAACATGCTTATGGAGGTTATCCAGATGAAAACAAAAATTGTGATAAGCACCTAGGTTTATGAATCTAGAAGCTGAGAATAAAGGTCCAGGTTGGATATTTAAATGGAAATTGTAACTAAAAGGACTGAATCTGAAAGAATGTAATTTCCATGACGGCAGAGACTTTCACCATTCTGTTTGCTCTGTGCATCTAAAAACAATTATGTCTGCCCATAGGATTATATCTTCAATATTTAATGGCTGGATACCAAGGAAAAGTGAGTAGTGTGAAAGAGTGAACCCTATAGTTTTTTGAGAAACTCACTGGGAGAAACCACTATTTCTAACATTTTCTAAGAAAGTTAGGATTTTCAAAAATAGAAAGCACTTAAAATTTATCTTCTGGAAGAAAAAATAACTTCCAAGCAAATTGGGAACTGCTCTGTATCTACTAGGATCATTAATTGTATAATCTTCCACAAGTATTCTCACTATAAATTTTGGGCCTAAATTTCCATTCAAATATTGCTTTCAAATATTTTAGAATATTTGAAGTTCTACTTGCTTTGAAAATAATCATCTACTTCCAAGTAAAAAGAAATGGCAGAAAGTGACAGACATTTTTGATTTAGGCTTTGTGCAGATTAGCATAAAAACTCTACCTCTGGACAGAAATATGATTTCCTGTATCAAGAATTCCAAGTGCAAGAGGTTACAACTAGGTTTGTAATCATAGCAAAACCATTTCTAGAAAAGATACCTATTTTTGTGGTTCATGTTTAAAAAAAAAAAAGGCAGTTTCTAGAAACACTGGAGAGCCATTAAAATTTTAATAAAATTACTGAGCCCAGTAATTCTCAGTAAATTGACCTCTGATAAAAATGTGAGAATGCCAAAAGAACCCAACCAATAGAAAAACACAACACTATTACTAATAGTTACTGATGCCTTAGGTAGGCTAGAGCACTATTCTCAAAAGTATCTAAAAAAAGTCAGAAAAGAGGTCAAGAAAAATGGCATGGTAAAAAAGAAACAATTCTAAAGAACTTCAGTTCTTTATATCTGGAGGTATTCATTCCCTAAGTGATGCTCAACAGTGTCTCCCTTTGAATTGCACTTAATCCACCAGCCTCAGCCTCACTTCTGTGAAGAGTTCTCCACGAGGTCAGGACGGCTCTACCAAGCTGTAAATGCATCAAGGGCAGAGTTATCGTGGTACACATCCTTTCTGTCAGAGCCTCCTGTACAATGTTTACACACAAAGGATGCTCAGTAAATGTTTGCTGAACAAGCAAATATGGGAAGAATGAATTTAATTAGGCCACTTAAGAAGCAAATAAAATTAAACTTTTCTTAAGTCAAAATATTTTAGAGGGCATGTGGGACAATAATTTTACAGAGCAAAGACATGCTATTCTTGTTCTGATATTAAAAATAGTTTGTACTTTCAGATTTTACAGCATCTTACTATGCTGATGGACAGTGACTGTGAAGGGGTATGTGGGGGGGACTTGGTGAAGGGGTGAGCCTAGTAAACATAATGTTCTTCATGTAATTGTAGATTAATGATACCAAAATAAAAATAATAAAAAAAATAGTTTGTACTTTCAAAAGTAGAGACCCACAGAAATATTATCAGAAATTCTCAGTAAATTCCACCTCATTCCCACCCACCCTTCTTCCTCTCTGTCTCCACTGCTTGTCTGGTCTCTTTAGGATTACCTCTGAAACATGGAAGGCAGCAGTTTCCATGGGCCAGCTTTTCCTGGCTGCACTAGCAATTTTATTACACATAGAGGCTAGGACACTGAGAAGATAAACTGCTGAGAGATTCACTGGGAAGAGCAGACACCATCTACCAGAGGGGCAGTGATTTTTTTTTGGGAGTAATTTTTTCCCTGGTGTGTACGTGCTGATAGGTATCTCATTTTATATTCATATCCCCTGAGAGGGAAAACAAAGGTCATATTGTATTGGCTTTATTTTTTACTGTAAGCAATTAACATTAGAATGCAACAAGAGTGTGCAATTAGCAATTTCATCAATTGGAAAAATAATTATTATTCCAACCTTCTATCATTCAACTTGATAAAGTACTTTCTTCTATACGTCAGGCAATGTGCTACAAACACTACAGGGGAGAAAATGGACACAGCACTTTCTTTCAGGAGAGCTTGGAGTCTAGTGGAAGGGGCAGACATTAAAGAAGAAGACAGAAAAAAAATCTATACTTGTAAATTGTACTAAGTGTTAGGAAATTTAAAAGGTGGGTACAAAGGAGAGAGGCCTATAGGCAGAACATGGGGTGAACAATGGTCAGAAAAAGCGTTTCTCAGAAGATGACCTTTCAGCTCAGGCCAACAGGACTGGACGGATGGACAAAGAGCAGAGGAAGGGCATTCAGGTGAAAGGCCAGCACATGTAAGGCACCCACCGTGGGAAAGAACTTGACAGGCTGGAGGAATTGAATGAAGCAAGGGGCAAGAGCCAGTGAACATGAGGTGACGCTGAAGAAACAGTTGGATAACCAATCGCTGTAATTCATAGGAGTCTGAATTTTAATCTGAATCCACTGAGAAGCCATTGAGAGGATTTACATCTGGGAATAATATGATCAAATGCATATTTTTAAAAGATCACACCAGCTGCAGAGTAGTGAATGGATTGGACAGGCTCAAGAATGGAAATGGGAAACATGAGAAAGGCGCCTCAGTTCTCCAGGGCAGGGATAGCAGAGGGCTGCAAGTATTTTACTTTCCTACGTACAATACAAGCCTGGGCCCCTTGTTGTGTCACAGAATAATGTCTTCAGGGAGCTTGACAAAATGAAAAACGTCAATAGTGAATTATAAAGAGTGACCATATCTCCCAGTTTCCTAGGAAGTCCTCATTTATGCTTATTGTTCCTTAGTAATTATTAAAAACCTTTGCTCTCTGAAATGTTCTACACTTGGTGATAAATTCTGGAGTCACGGTAGTTATAAGCAAAGGGTCATGGGAGTTCTGAAGAAAGTGAAATTAATTCTGAAGGACAAGATCATGAGAGCTTCAAGGAAGCAGATCTGAAGCCTTCACTGGAAGACAAGAGTGACTACTGAAGATGCCCTTTCCCAACAAACGGAAGAGCATAAGCACAAGCAGAGCAGTGTAGAGACAGCACACGCTCATGCAAATAACAGCAAACATAGCTACAGCCTGGTGTTTACAGAGAGCAGGATGTGCAAATATGAGGGGCAGAGCAAATTTAGGACCTAAAATGTCCTACAACAACAGGTTTACATTTTATTTAGTTAGCTATGGAGGGTCACTGAAATTTTTAACAAGAGAATACAATAGCAATGAGTGGAACAATGCTGCACTACACTAACAATCAGGTAACATGAGCTATATAAATGTTGAGTGAAAGGGACCAGCATAGTCTAAGGATCAAGAAGCCATGCAACAAAGGCATTTTGTAACTTTGGGAGCAAATCTAAGCGGTTTCCCAAATAATCCTGGCTGGGTTCAGAAGCAAGCAACAGACTCTAGATGGAAAAGCGAGTGAGTTGAAGTCTGAAGAGCTGAAGGTCTAGCCTGAAGGCAAAGCTTAAAGATAGAAAGGGGAGGAGAAAGATGGGCTACCAGGTTTGAGGAGGCAGGGAAGAGTGGATCAGAATCACTGGGGAAACTTCTTTTTAGCTCTCTATCCTTCCCTTTCAATATCCTGGTATGCCAATTTGTGCCTCCCTCTACTTGAAGAAGGGAGCAGAGAGCTTATACTCCCCAGGTGATTCCAATATACCCCTTTCACACACAACTACACAATCACACCTGCTTCATGACTCTCCCTATTTGCCCTGCTGTCAAATTCATCTGAGAAATACAGATTTAGAGTTTTAATATGTGGAGGTAAGAGGCAGGTGATAATAAATTATGCAGATGGGTTGCTTAAGTTTCAAAACATACCATTCAACCTTCCAGCAATACATGGTGGATCCATTACACAGCTTTATATTTCACCTGAGGGCCAGGGGCTTTCTTCATCATCCTCATTATTTCTTAGAGAAATTTGAGAATCATATTTTTATAAAATCAAAAGTTGTTATTAATAGTCTTATTCATACAGTGTGATAATTTCATTAGCAACTGTTCAGTAGATCATTTTGCCCTCATCTCCAAGGGAACAGCATTTCTGGTCTCATAGCAATGCATTAAAAATGAATGCTACCTACTGTTGACACATCTCAGGCAATTGTTAAATCATAAGTAAGTATAGGTTTTGCTACTTAAAAATTCTTCTGAGGATTTTCATTCTGTTTGGCTTTAGAAAGAAAAATATTTCCCTTTTGAATTTGTGGAACACAAACCAGACAAGTATATTATTTATTAAATTGAAGCTTTCTTGGTAATGAAGAAAACAGTTAATGGCCTTTAGACCCCCACTGATACATAAGCAGTATTTTCAGATTTCATTCACATTCACCCCCCCAAAAAAAAACTGCTACAAATACCATTTTTTTGTAATATTGAGATTCACAAAACTTATAAACCTTAACATCTCAAAACTATCATGGTGCTGAAGGAAGACAGAAGTAAGGGAACCTAAAAGAAAAAATAATGAAAAACCTCCCATTACCAAATGTATAAAAAGCTGTGTTACGTAAGGGAGCTGGTAGGTTTAAGGAGAGAAGAACACAACATAATTATTCTACTAAGATGATATTCTGTAAACTAAAAAATAGCTATTTGAAAACTTTGTTTTTGTAATATGGTGTCTGTAGCATTTAGGAGAAACATTCCTTTTTTCCAATAATATTCTGGTAAAGAACTCAATTAGAAAACATATATTAGAAGAATATGGTCCTAGTGTTAATACAATTATTTTTACAAAAGATGGTGTATAAAAATTTTAAGATCTGTTACAAATTTTGCAAATGATATAGTAATATTCCCTTTTCCTTTTCTAAAATAAAAAATGAGTACAATTCAGTTTATTTACGAGTGTGACTCTCACAGTACTGACACAGAGTCACCTAAGGCACTTGTGCCACCATCAACCTCCACCCAAGGCAGTCAGCAGTGATGCCTGGGCATCTGCGTGTCAACAGAAGCCCCGGAGCTATTCTGACATGGGCGGTCCACTTTGAGAGACATCATTCTGTATGTTACCTATCCAAAAAATATAGCTAACTGCTTCTCAATCTAATTATAGCCAATTTCAACCACTCAGAACCACCACTGGCATTAGGACCTGTCTAGCCTTATTATCCATGATTTCAAGACAGATGCCACAAGCACCTGCTGAGCACATGCTAGGGCCAACAGTGATCACAGACTGACCTGCCACAACAGTGTCACTGTAGGCAGACGAGCAGAGAAGTGGCAGCTTCCGCAGAACTGGGACCAATGAATGCAGGTAGTGTTTTAGCAGTCCATAAGGCAAAGCTCATCAGGCCTCTTGAAAAACACCTGATAGGACTTGCAAGGGTTTGTGAACCATTTTGATTTCCATTCCTGTGTGTGTCCATGAGCACTAGTATGAGGACACACATTGCTTGGTGTGGAAAGACCTGGAGCTCCTGCAGGAACTTTGTTATATCTGCTTGGTCTAAAATTGTCAGCACTTACATCAAAAAGCAATGCTCCAAAAGTCATTTAGAATACCAAAACAGGTTCTCTTAAACATCATCAGGACTTAGCAGTAACTCAAGTACATTAAAACAGTTGAGTTCCCAAGGCAAAGCAGGTCTAATGGAACTGAGGGTTAAGTACAAGGGGTGTGGCTTCACAGTCCCCTCAGTTCGAGCCTCGGGAACTCTCTAAAAGCAAATACTGGTCCTACTCAAACAAAGCATATAATTCAGTATGGTTTTGTCTCAGTATTCACTGAAACATTCCATGAAAAGCTAAAAGGAATGCAGTAATATTTATCTTTATATTTAATTATAAAGAGAGCTAACAGCACTTCTAAGAGGGAGGTCATTCCTTGTTCAGCATAAGATTTCTCTGTGCAAAGCTCTTTTGAGAATGTGCAATAAAACAATTTGACATACAAACATTTATGAAAGCTACTGTTTCAGAAATGCTTTAGCTAACAAACCTCAAGATGAGGTACCAATGACAACCCAGCAGCTGGAGGCAGCCTTAAAAGGATCAAGAACATCATCTGCTGTCAACGTCCAATCAAATCCACCATCTTCCTCTTCCCTTACTGTGCCTGGAGGCCCCAGTTGTCTTCCACAAAAGTGTATCATAGGAAAAGGTTTATAGGAAGAAAAGTTACTTGTAAGACCTTGCATATAATACCTCAAAGTTCAAAGTTCATCATTCTCGCCTTCATAGTAGTATTATGAACATCAGAGGAGAAAAGAAAGATATCCCACAAAAAACTAACAGAGAATACTATAAGATGTTAGCAGATTTAAAAGAAGAACATTACACAGTTATACACATTTAACAAGAACCATACAAAGGTGAGCTGTCAGCAGATGGCTTGGTTTCCAGCCCACTGAGTGCACATTTGGCTCTCTGGGCAGGATGAGACATTAAGCTCTGCCTATGTGCACATACTAAATCTTCAAATGCACCTTTGGCTTTTCCTCCTTGGAAAAAGAAGCAAATAGAGCTTCCAAACATCCAACACTTCTCAAGTAACATTTACCACATAAAGTTGCCTGAGCCTGCCTCAAAGCCCACCCACAATTTCATTTTCAATTAGCAGCTCCTCGAAAGGCAGTAATGAAAGCAGTTGCTAAAGAGCATTCAGATGTCACTGAAAGACTGCAAACCCAAACTGTAAATAGCACATTGTGAGTCGCCTGTCACCACCATCAACTCCCACGGGAATCTCACAACACGTGGCTATCACAACCATCTGCTCAGCTCCCCAACAACACCACTGCAAACCACATAACCATCCACCCACTCCCACCTCCCACTCATTACCTATTGTGCACAGACTTGTGCAGATACGGGATTACTGTGAGCAGAGACTGGAATGCAGAACACATTTAGCCTTATTTCATGTTCTGCAGCTAGGATCTGCCATATGCAGATAATACTGTATATCAGAAGAGGGAAAAGCATAAAATCAAATTAACACAAAATGTAGTTTTAAAGAAAGAAAGGAAGTTTTATCTATCCTTATCAACTACCAAAGTGTAATGGTTAAATCCTGTAAGGAGAAAACTATACTCCCTCGCCCTTCAATCTCAGGTATTGCAGAAATGTACAGTATAAGTAGAGCTGGCAATCATTTCTGTCACCTTCTTCTTCCTAGTCCTCTAACAATATATAGGATTTGCATGGCCTTTAATAAAGTTCTGCATACACACACACAAACATATAACAAATTTTTACTGTGGAATTTAGTGAATGTCACTTTTTTTAATGCAACAATTTCTAGAGGTCTCAGGATCATTCAAGCTGAGTTACTGCCACTTTTTTAACTGCAGTTCCTTTTCCAACTCAGCCATTTTTTCTCTATAGATTTTATTTTATGAGGTAGTAGTCAATGTGCTATAATCTTTTTAAGTTAATTTCTACTAAATTTTAATATAAAAGTATGTATGTCACTTGGGATAAAATGTATTACTGGCCACATCACTCCAAACATCTGTCTCCTGAAGTCAGGGACGTTTCTGTTCACGCTACAAATGCTCAGGGCTGACAGAACACATCCTGAACAACAGTGGAGGAGTCAGGAGACACAAAACAAAACTCTAGAACTCAAAAAAGTTTCAAACTACCCTTGTTTCCAAATGCCCAAGTTAAAACAAAAAAAGCTTCCTATAATTTATTATTTTATTAGTCCCAGGTTTCCTAATTCCAAACACATACCTCCAATATAATTCATAACTAATTCCAAGCAGACACAAGCCTGGATTAGGGGTTCCTCAATAACCACATGTTAAAAATTGGCATCTTATCCTTATTTCAAATCAAGCAAGATTCCAAGAGCAATTATTAGCCAATCTTTTTCCCCCTAGTCTCTTCTGATATGTTTTTATTCATATTTCTGCAGTTCGGGCAAAGGGAAAAAGTAATGTGCAACTTAAATTCATCAGAAGGAAAAATAAAGAATTCTATTCAATGTTTCAGTTTATAATCTAAACATGATTATACAATAAATGAAATCCAAATTAACATATAAACTTGAAATTCTCTGAGCATGAAGTACAAATGATTTAACTGCAGCTCACATTTCTTGCCACAAACTCAGTGTACCTTCCTGCATTTAACCAATATAGCAAACTTATTGATGAAAGAGCACCTATCAAAGCCCATGTCTTTTCATTACTAAGCATAATCCTTAATTACATTAGTGTTTCAAATGCTTTGATTTCCAGAAATCTATAGGCTCTAGAGTTAAGCTGGATAAATACCTGTGTGACTTCAGCATGGATTTTCACCCCAAAACTAATTAGCAATCTTCAAAAAATGTGACTTGAACTGGATCTATTTAATCAAAGTTTTCTATTAGAAATCCCCCTTGCAAGCTAATTTCTATGAGCAACAAATGGCACAGAGAAGTCCTCAAACAATCTGAGTCAGTCCCACAAAATAAAGATCAGGCTCTGGTAGTAAATGCTCTCAGTGGGAAAGAACATGGACTATGGAGATGAACTGCTCCAGCAGATGGGTAGAAGCGTGGCTGGCTGGTGGCTTTGTCACTAGGGCCCTCCTGTACCAACAAAACTACTTACTCCAAATAAGGCCAACACACAATGCTAGTTCACAAGGCAGATGCATCTGCCACACAAACTCTAACAACAGCTCTAATTTGAAAGACTTGGCACTGGGATCAATCCCTCTTCTTCATAGAAATCAGTCTATAGTTTTGGTATCTAAAATTTTGTATATAATTTTGGTATCTACAATATCAGCTACAAATTCTTCACCAAGTGTGATTCCACCATACTAGATTTTCAAGGAGAAGAGCAAATTTCTATTTCTTACAAGCAATTTCTACCCAAATCAACTCGTATAAAGATTTTTATACCACATAAGGCATTCCCACATAAGCTGTTCTCACCAGTAAGGTTGGAGTCTACCTGCGAGGCTCCTGAAACATTCTCAATTTCCTTTATTTTCCTCTCAAATGGTGATCTAATATGGCTAGCCATAATCTCTACAGAGATTGCCTCTTTCTCTGAGAAATTCTGCCCTTAGTTGAATGGCTATTTGGTACCTAAAATTCAGCTGGGAGGGAGACGCTGGAATTTATTTTGACAACCTATCTTGGTGTCTGTTAGAAGAGTTCATATAGTGAACCAAAAATCTCTCCTAGTCCACTTAAGCCTATTTCCTCTAGTTCAGTTCGTACTAGAGGACAGAAAGGACAGACCAATGGACTAAATGGAGATTCATGAAACATCCATTCAGAGTCAAATCTGAGAGTTCTCTGAACTCTCATCAACTTTTCCTCATTGCTTCTCGATTTTTTTAAAAATGATTTTGCTCTCTCAGTGTTTTAAAGTACCAAGTGTTTCATTTTTTAAGTATTTCCTATGGTCTAGAAGTTCAACAAACTGGAATAAAACTAAACTCAGTGCCCTAGTAAGAGTTAAGTCTCCAAAAATGCATCTGAGGAAGTCATCATTGGGCTGGAAGGTCTGGTAGCATGTCACTCCATTGTGATCTTCAGTAGTTTCACTGTGACTTAGTCTCCCAATTAGTGAATAAAGCTCCCTGCAGAGAAGACCTGTACAACCTCTTTTTTGTTCTTCCCACTCCCGTCTAAGTAGGAAAAAAAAAAAAAAACTCCTAACATATCCTTATCAGTAAGAACTAAAATTCTTTTAATGCCTGAATGATCCTATCATAAGGCAAATAGCTTTGCATAGGCTAAATGGAAGCCTAGAGGGAGTGGTCTTGCACTCTTCTGTATCACAGTTAACTTGTTCCTTTCTTCATTTTTTAAAAACCCCTTTGGAAATTAAGGAAAGTATTCAAATTTGCCATATAGAAAAATGCAACTGTTTTACAACAGGACAGTTGCCAGCTTAGCACCTTCTAAGTCAGTATGTATTTATACTTAAAAACATAATCCAATCAATGAGTTCCATTGGGGTAGTTGAACACCAATTAAAAATCTTATTTTCACCAATATAGAAAAATACTATGAGGACTGGGGTTTTATAATAAAGCAAGATAAAGAAAAGGCAGTTTGGTTTTAGAACTACACGTCTCTCTTGTAAAAGTATATAATTGCACTCTCACAGTAAAAAGATTAGCTGCCTTGAACGGATTCTCAGAGAAAAAATCCTATTATTCCTCTCCACTAAGGTGTAACATCTTCCCATAATTACAGGAAAGCTGTGCATTAAGTTGCATGCTCAGGAAGTAACCATTTCCTAATAAGATGCAAACCTAATCCACTCTCTCCAAGTCAAAAATGAAGACTATGTTCTCACCTTCCACTGCCCTCTTTCATCTGTCGTTCTTCCACTTATAACTCCCTCAATAAGAGGTGCTAAGCAGCAATCAATCAATTTAGAAATTCTCATTAAGGACCACTCTCATCTCAAGGTCTCCTCCCAGCTAAGAGGGTCAGATTCAGTTACTTTATTTGGTAGGAGGCATAGGCAAGAGAAAAAAGTAACTGTGATGCATATGGGCATCTAGTTTGACAGGAAAGCAATTTCCAATATTTGTAAAACAAGTTTTTGAATATCTACTATGGCCATTAAACCCTTGTGTGTCATTTTTGTCAACAATCACGTAACAGACGGCACTTGCTTGGGCTTACACACAACTAGCCATGCCTCTCCCACTAGGGATACATCTCATTCACTCCTCTCCTTTAAATGTCTTCAGGCTGCTGATCAGTTACAGATTCCAAAACTAAACTACCTTCAGATCCACTACGGTCTTCCCTTATAGACCTCAACAACACTATACATCTCTGTGTTATTCATAAATTTAATTAAAGAATCATGGAAACTCAGCAGGAGGAGCCCAAGCAATCTACTCCAAACTTCTCACTTTACAGACAGGCAGCAGCAGACAGAGATTCATCCGAGGTGTCAGAACAGTACATGTGATCCTAGGAATACTGCAAATGAAAGTATCAGAGCTTTATCTCAATTATCAACTTTCAATTCCCTCCCTCCTAGAAAAATAACACTCAATTTGGAAAGTGTCTCTTGACATCAACACTGAAGATAAGAAAACACCACTTGCTTTTAAAAGCCTTACATAGGCCAAAGGCAGAATTCATTCTTTCCTTCTCCATGATTCATAAGGAGTGAGTCAAAATAATTGTTTTTCATGTATTTTACCTAAAACAAGGACAGCTTTAACTTCAAATACCATTAGTACCAGATGAATGACCACTAAGACCAAAGCTACTCAAATTGGAGACATACAAGTCCTAGTCTTCCTTTATGACCATAAAATCTTTCACCAAAGGAGAAAGTAGAGAATTTTGAGGACAGAGAATAGAAGCTAGATAATGTCTGGGAGTAAGAGACTCAAGGATGAGGTACCACAACTTGTATAGACTCAGAATTAAACTTCCTAAAAGGGTAAGAAGGCTTCCCCAACCCTGTTGGGACAGAGGGCCTGAAGGAGAGGTGGCAGTTACACAGCAACCTCTCTACACTGAGAATAATAACTTTTCTCACATAGCTCATACAGAGAGATATAAGTTAGGAGGCACCAATACCACAGGAACATTATCTTTATAGAACCTAGCCTTTCCTCCCTCACCCCACTCTCTGTCCAAAAAGAAATTAAAATAAAAATATAAATCTTCATCCAAATGTGGTTGCTTTCAAACTTTCTAGCTCTTACTCTACTTTCTGAACTTGATAGTTTATTCTGTTTCTTCTTACGCCTTCATAGGCCATTTCTATGACCAAAATCACTCTCGCTGACCAACCTACTCACACAGTTCCTAGAAAAGCTCATAGACCCCTACATCCTATGACCTGGAGTTCTGTTTCCCCTCATGTCCAATACTTACCTCAAATGAGAGAGACAGAATATGCAGGGAAAATAGCCAGAGAAATCTGGGTCTAAACCCTGGCTCTGTCCTTCACTGCTAAGTGGCTTGGAACAAGTTACATTCTCTTTGAGCCCTAGTTTCTCTACCTGTAAGGCAAACAAATTAACCACTACCCAAGACTGTCTTGAGAATTACAGATTATACTTCACAAACTCCCTCACTGAATGAATGTAATGTAGTATGCATTAGATAAACATTAATAATTTCTATAAACTCCCATCTGGCATTTCATTTCAGGACACATAAATAGCTTTAAAAAAACACCCTGTGTGTCAAATTTGGGGACACTTTCCTGAGATCCTTCTGAGTCCCTGCTGAAATCCATCACTCCAGATGTTTTCTTAGGAGTATTTCCTTCATTACCTATCAGGCTGAGCTCTGATACCAACTGCCCACTAGATTTTATTGAAGCTTTGGTCCTTCCAATCTTTTAACTTAAAATAATCACCAAAAATATATTCTTGGATTTTATAATAATGATTTCTAAACCAGCTTGACCATTGCCAAATAGTAAATTTTTAAGACTACAAACTTCTGTGTCTTGCCCCCTAGATATTCTGTTTATTTTATCCTAGGAGGGGGCAAGGAATTTTTATCTAATAAAGTTCATAGTATGATTCTAATTATCTGTGAGGTTTTGGAACCAGTGTTTTGTATGATCCCAGATCTTCCCCCTCTGCAGAGAAACATCTGCAAACTAGAAATTACCTGGCTAGCTTCTAATTAGCAGCACCTGCTCTGTGAACCACACTCCCTTCCTCTGCTTCCTTCAAGTGACAGTCAATTCTACCCTGTGGCCCCACCAAAACAATTAAGATACACCCAGGACACAGGCAACTCAGCAGGCACTAAAGACTCTGGATTTCTGCAAAAAAAATGCTATCAACAGCTTCATTTCTCATTATTAATCTATCTCATGTGGGGATTTCTACAGGCAGAAAGGCTCCCCAAATGCCAAGAGCTATATTTTCTTGTAGATCATTGAAACTTAATTATTAACAGACCAGTAAGTCCCACTACCAGACTTTCATACAATCACCAGATCACAAAGACAGTCTTGAATTATGGGCTATGGGAAATAGCTAAAAATCCAAAAAGGCAAATTCATTTCTTCACCACTGCTCTCCCACAGGCGACTATATTTGAGTTTCCCTTGAAGATATAAATCTTAGGTAATGCAATGCTTGCACACAAACATTTTAACACCTCAGAACCTAGGGATACATAATATACATGATCCAATCAATCTGTTACATTTGTCCTAATTATGAGGATATCTCCGCATGCCAGTCTACCCTAACTACCACCAAGACTTGAGTCAGTCTGTCCTAAATGCCAGTAGCACCAGCATCAAGCGTTGTTACCCAGAGCACATCTGACTAAAAGGGTATCATGCTGAAGTTTCAAACTGTACTAGAAACAGTGCATGTGGTTTAGTACATTGGTTTAGAAGCAAGCACACAGGAGCATCTGACCACGCATATCTTCTCCACCTGTTAGGAAGAACGACAAAGGAGCAGGAACCTGAGCAAGGGGTTTGCAGCTACAGAAAAGAACAAGTGCAAGCTTCCTCACCTGTCTGAGTCCCTTCGGCATTTTCTTTCTCTTCCCAAGGTGCTGGCAGAGATTGCGGTCATTTTCCCGGTCTGAGCTGTAATGGTTGGGGTGGCTGAGTCTGCTCTTCTTGGAGTGAAAGGACAAGCCATTGCTAAGTGCTTCTCGTTTCTTCTTGGTCAGAGGCGTCTGGCATTTCTCCACACGTTCCTGAGGCTTAAGTGCTACATCTTTCTGTACGAACGAAGAGGAAAGAGATACATAGGTAACTAGGGTCGCACCAAAATATAGATATAACGGAGCTACTAGAAGGAGGGGCAGAAAATTGGCCATGAGAATACCTAAAATTAAGAAACATGGCTCTCAACTTTTCTGAATCCCTAATGCCACCACAATATGCCCCTTCTATTCTTGTAGGGCAGAAAACAAAGCACAAAGTATCTATCCATTAAAAGTGGTTTCACTGCTGCCTGAGATAGTGGCTTTCCATTTGATTCTGTGCCGGGTCCAACACACAATGACATTCCCCAAGGAGGCTCACTGCACTCATTTCCCAAGCTGGTACATCAATTATGTTTCAGACAAGGAGTACTAAGTGCATGCATGATTCAGAAAAGACAGTACAAGACTGAACATAACAAGGGCCAGGTGGATGTGAGCCAGCAAGAAACTGTCAATTCATGGGATTACACTGTTTCCTTAATACATTATATATTTTTACCACAAGTTCCTGTGAGCATCTTTAATCTCCACTTCTTTGCAAAATGTAAAGAATTTTCATAATTCCTTATGAATGATCTTCATAATTAATATTATTATCACCATGATCTGCAGTAACTTTTCATTTATTCCTGTGTGTGGCTGGGGGATGAGGGGAAAGGTAGGAGAAGTGTAATGGATGTCCTAGAACTGAAAGCAGCATCTAGAGAAACTGCAGGTTGGCATTTCAGGCCACAAGAACTAGTATAATTGTGTGCCTGCAGGCTGCTCAGAGTCTAGTGAAATACAAAAAGACCTGGGTTCCAGCCCTGGCACTGATATTATTCATTTGGGACTTGAAGTATGTCACATCAAGTGGCTGATATGATACATGTGAGTGTCCTTTGAACCCTGAGAAATGCTGAGAAAATACTTTATTAGATAAAAATTCCTTGCCCCCTCCTAGGATAAAATAAACAGAATATCTAGGGGGCAAGACACAGAACTAAAATTAAAAAGATATGGCACTTAATCACTTGTAAATGAGTGGATATGATCCTATTTACACTGTAAATGCTCCTTCCATCTGAACCTCACCCCTGCACAAATTCTGTTTCTGTGGTCTTAAACACACATTTAAAAATAAAACCAAAATATTTACCCATTTCTCCTCTCAAAATGTTACTCTCTCATTCCTCTCCCTCATAGCCAATATTCTTGAGGCAGTTATCCCCTCTGCTGCTTCCCAACACACCCCAACACACCCCACTGACATCCACAGTGCTCCTCCTTTCCCCAAATCAGCTATGGCCATTAGTTTGGGACCGTGCACCTTTGCATCTGCTCTGCCTTGGCCTCAGAAGTCCTTCTTTCCACACCCGTCCCTTTTCTAGGAAAACTCTTGGCAGTGCTGCCCCCTCAGGAAGTTCTCTCTTGTAATGCAAAACACTGTTGCTCATGCCTTCACTCATTTAACAAATATATTTTGTGCACCCAGTATATGCCAAGTACAAACCTTGCACTGTCTTATAGGTAGTAGGAAAACAATTGTGAGAGGAAAAAATCCCTATCTCATGGAGCTTAGAATTAGGAACATATACAAACCAAATCACAGAAACAAACATCTAGTTGCAAACTGAACTAACTAACTGCTCTAAAGGAAAGGCAAAGGGTGCTAAAACTGGGAGAAATAATCTAGTTCAGAGGAGGGGTTGCTGCTGAAGAGATAACTGCTGTTTGACCTAGTTCTGAAAGTCTGAGCAAAGAGAACAGCTTGTGCAAGAGCCCTGAGGCAGCTGGTTGCATGATCCCTTGAAAAAATGAGAGCAGGGACTAAGTATCATTCATCTCAGTAACCCCAGTACTTCACACACAGAATAAGACAAATAATAATTGGTATACATATTTGTGTTTTCTAGATAAATGAGACAATTAGTTAAAACATCCAAATATATAAACCATAATAGTGATTTAATAATATCCTAAGCCACCCCTAACACAGAGTGAGGCAAGCCAGAATAGTTGATTGAAGCAAGAAACCAAGGAACCTCGCAGGCACTGCTGACACAAGAACAACCACAGCAAACAGCAAGAAGGCCCAGAAATGGAAGAAGGCCTTATCCTTAGAGCAAGAAGATATCAAAGATAACAATCTTATAAGGCAAATGAGTGGCTTCAGGTCTGTTCTAGCGGCTGTTGCTGCAGATGATTTACCCTCTGCCACTGGAGAGGCAGCTCTCCTGAGGCAGTGAAGACGTGACGATAAATGTTTAGGGGACAAGCCAAGATGGAAGCAAGTGCACATGGCCATTGATTCCACAGTCTCTGAACTTTGTACACTCTGCCTAACAGATGGTAAATATTCAATAAATGTCTGCTATATTTATTCCTTTGTCCAGTGTCCATTTCCACAGTCAACTATGTCAGAGATCTGCTCAGCTCGAACTGTTCTGTGTTTAGCCTCAAATGTAAACAAAACAATCAGCTAACATGAGAAGACACACATGAATAATGGCAACACTGGCAGAAGCAGCTGGATGAGTTCCATCCTGGGCTGCTTTATATATGATAAACTTGTGCCACTTCAAAGGGTAATATATAATCTCTCCACAGGGTAAAAAAACTCCTTTCTTTGTCATACAACCCACCTACTGTCCTGCATCAAATGCATGTGGAGTATCAATTTAATAAACAAATGATACTTAATAATGTATCAATTGTGTTTTTTAAAAAAATTATGTCATTCTCTTTGAAGACCAAATCTTCTTTCATACTAAAGGTGCTCCGAAGTATACTGAAAATTATGTGCAATTCCATTCAAATGTAAATTAATATTTGAGTATGGTACAATTTTTTCCAAATCCATTTTATTTTCATGTAGCATATTAATCAAGGCATTCTCACTGTACCACAGAATACTTACACAGAGCAAATGCACCCCATGCCGTGGCATTAGCTTGTAAGAGACCTACCCAAGACCTACCAGCAGTGACACAATCATCTCAGCTCCAATTAATACTGAGATTTTCAACTCTGGAGGGTGTGTGTGGGGGGAGGAGGGAAAGAAGAAAGAGAAGATCAAAGTGTGTATAGAGGTGATGGCTTAAGAGGTGAGTCTTTAAGAAGCTTTTATTATGTAATAGGTTTATATTTTCAAATATCAGAGATTATCTTTATTCTTTCAAATATACAGTTCTATTTATAAATTACAGACCCTTTGGTATAATTCCTAAATAAACCAGGCCATGTTTTTCCCTCTATAAACATTTATTGGCGTTTTACTAAATATGAAGTAAAATAATCACGTAACTTCTCACTGACTGTCTTGGGGAGGAAACAATGACAAAACGTGTCCATGTAAACAATGAGACTGAAAGACAGACTGATTCTAAAGAGCTGTTCACACAGTGACAAACATGTGTATGTGTGCCTATATCCATCTGCCAGCCCACCACTAACAAACTATTATGACTAATTTAAGAATTTCCTTAAAGAAATCTGGGCAGTCTATAAAGTACTGCTATAATACGGTGAGAAATTGTCTAGTTTATATATAACTCATTAAGATCAATGAATCACAGTTACCAAAGGCCTTTTGATTCATTAGTCTCCCATGATCTAGGCTATCAACTCCCAAAGAAAATTAATGTCCATCAGTATTATATGCAGTGCTTTTTGAAAGAAAGGTAACTTATGCCCCAGACTTGGCAAGAGAAGCACTTAGCAAAAAGCACTGGGAGGGAAAGGGGAGGAAGGCAGCAAGATGAGGAAGAGGCCTGGAAAAAATGTTTTAAGGCATTCATCTGACAATCACAGAAGCAAGAAATCTAGTCAGCCAACAACAGAGGGCTGGCTGGAGGGAAAAAGATTTTGACATATTTGCTGGCAATACAGGGGGTAAGTGCATAAGCCATGCATAACAGATGGGAATAGGTTTCATCAATAGTTGAAATTATGTGATTTTTAGGTCAATGGTGATGGAGGGCAGGGTCACAGCAGTGCATATGCTCAGAGGCTCAGAGACTGACTAATCAAGGCAATTTCCTTCACCAGCCTTCTTCAAACTAGGTGACCTCACTCTTGACTCTCCCTTCTCCCAGATCACAATCTTCCACCGGATGTTTGCTCTGTTACTCTTGAATTGCAAAATGTGATAGCTCAGGGTTGTACAAATGAGAGGCAAGCAAAAATACAATGGATGAAAGGCTGTGGAGGCTGCAGGGCCCCCATCTGCTGATCACAGATGAAGCCAGGGACAATGGAAAATGAGGACACACTTTGCCTGCCTTGTATGGAACAGGTTTTAGAAAGTTTCCTTCTGATTTTTCCAATCAAACTATTCTGAGGGCAGCCCATCACTTACAAGGCATCTGTGGTATGTGTGTCTGCATGTGCCCATCTGTACATGTATGTATGAAGGAGGGCTACAATTTAAAAGGAACCTTTTCTGTTAGTTATTAGATCTTAGGGACTTGCAAACAAAATAACAAAGAAGAATAGGAAAAAGTGCTTTACATCACCATCAAAAGACATTAATGGCTGTATGCTGTCATTTTATTCTGTCAAGCCCTTTGTTGGTTTATTGTATTGCATTTGTACTTGTTTTTGAATGGTTTCACATACATTGTTTTCATCACCTCTCCTAAGTGCAAAAGAAGTCATAACAGCAAGTAAAAAGTTTAAAAAGAAACAAAATACAGCCCTGTTAAAACTTAATTTTATGTGGGTATGTTCACATTCATCACCACTTTGGACTTTTAAACAAAAGGAACAGATGTTCAAGACCTAAACTTTTCAGTAAGTAGAAGACACTGTAGGAATTTACAAACAAAATTACCAATATGGAGTTCAAAAGAACAATATTTCATGTTCATATCCTCTAAAAACAAATTAAAATACCTAGTATAGGACAGACACTTTTCCACTTTTTAAAAATATCTAAGAAAGAATCCCTGAACTTGGGTTGTTTAATGGGGCAGCAGGTAAACCACTGAGCTATTACATAGTCAGGTGAGTTAGGTGGGGTGCAACCAAGGTGCTCTGTACTGCTGTTGTTCCCATTGCATTAAAACTGCAGCCCTGTATTGGCACAAAGGTAGAAAAACAGACCAGTGGAGTGGAACAGAGTATAGAAATAGACCCATATATATATATGGACAACTGGCAAAAGCACAAAAGCAGTTCTGTGGAGAAATAATCTTTTTAATAAATGTTAATAGAACAACTAGATAGCCATACGCAAAAAGAAAACACTAATTTTAACTCGTTATCTCAATCTAATTAGAAAAATTAACTCAAAATATAAACCTAAATGGAAAATCTAAAACTATAAATCCTCCAAAAGAAGACATCAGAGAAAACTTTTGTAACCTCAGGTTAGGCAAAGATTTCTTAGACATGATATGCACCATCTGTAGAAGAACAAATTGAAAAATTACACTTTATTAAAAATTAAAACTTCTACTCTTCAAAAGACACTGTTAAGAAAATGAAGAGACAAGTCACAGAATGGAAAAAATATGCAAAGTGTGTATCTGATAAAAGTTTTGTATACAGAATATGTATTTTTTTAACTCTTAAAAATACATAAAATAAACAACCCAATTTTTAAATGGAGGAAAGATTTGAACAGGTGGTTAAAGAAGAAATATGGATGGTAAATAAATACATGAAAAAATGCTTAACATCAGCAGTCATCAAGAAAATGCGATTAAAACTACAATGAGATAACTACATACATACAAGAATAGCTAAAATGAAAAAGAATAGCCATGTCAAGTGTCAGCAAGGATGTGGAGGAACTTTCATACACTACTGGTAGGAATCTGAAATGGTACAGCCACTTTGGAAAACAATTTGACCATTTCTTTCAAAGTTCAAAGCACATCTACCATATGATCCAACAATCCTATGCTTAGGTATTTCCCCAAAGAAATAAAAGCACATGTCCACATAAAGATTTGCACATGATTGTTCAGATGAGCTTGATTTGTTATAACCTAAAAATGGAAACAACTCAATGCACATCAACAGATGAATAAATTCCGATATAACCACTCAAGTGGAATATTACTCGGCAAAAGAAGGAATGGCCTCTTTGATACATGACACAACTTATATAAATCTCAAAATAATTATGCTAAGTAAAAGAATGCATACACAAAAGAATGTATTAGGTATGATTCCTAGAATTTATATTTCATATAACACAGAAAAATATAATAAATAAATGAAAAATTATGTATAATTTACCTACATAGAATTCCAGGAAATATAAAATGATCAACAGAGACAGAAAACAGATGAGTGGTTCCTTGGGATAGATAGGAAGAGGAGATTATATAGGGACATACTTTTGGCATAATGGACATATTCATTGTCTTGATTGTGGCAATGGTTTCATGAGTATATGCACATCTCAAAACGTACCAGACTTCATACTTATAATTCATGCAGTTTACTGGTATGTCAATTACACCTCAAAAGAGTTTTTAATAAATGGCGACCTTTGCCATCACGCACAACTGGCTATCACCATTACCAACAAGTAGATTACACTCTGTGTCCATCAAAAGGAACTCTTCTTTCACACTGCTGACACAAAGAGAGGACCACACTTTGGAAGCTGGCATTAGCCCATGATGTGGCCATGAAGTTTCCCTGAAGACAGTTCAACTGTAAACGCTGATGTCTCAGTCAGACTAAAGAGCAAAGACTGATCTTCAAAACATTTTCAGCTACAAGGTGTACTTTACATTGTACCTTTTTTCCTACACTTCTGACAATCGATTCTCAGTTATTCAGTGGATAAACTTTGTGAAGTCTTCCTACCTTTCTTTCTATTACCATGGTAACTGTTTGGCTACACCCTCTTTCAATGAACTCTAATCAAAAAGCAAAGAAAGAAACATAAGTAAATTTGTACTGTTCCTACATGTCAAATGCGGCAGCTTATTAAAATGTTTAAAACATAATACATATGACATAAAGGAATCCAAACAGAGAGGGAAAAAGACTAAAAAGAGAGTGAGAGATCAAGTGCAGACAAATTCAACATATAAAAGTACCAGTGAAAGAAGTGTGCCATTGCAGAAGTGAAGAGCAAAAATAAATTGAAAAAAAAGAAAGAGAAAAAAAGGAAAAAAAACACAAAACCAGTCACTCAAAAGCTCTCCCAAATTCAGTTATGGGATGAGATCTTAGACATCAGCTTGAGATTTTTGCAGACTCTGTGAACTGAAAACGTCCCAGCAGTCTCCCATTCCCATAGATAATTGAGAGTTGGCTGCTGTTAGACCTTAACACTCTCAAAGTGGTTGAGTCCCTGGCAACCAGATGCTATTGCTTAAAACAGTTTAGGTTCTTAGCCCTGAAGGATTCCTAAAATTGGATTACAGTCCCTCCAGATAATCTGAGAAATATAGCATGACGAAAAGGAAAACTTAAAAAAAAATTTAACTCCTATATAAGAGCAATACTCTGAAAGCTGAGCACAGCATGACTGCAGCAGAAAATCTCATCAGCAAGGGCTTCAGGGCAGTAATGTACACAAAGGGAGAGTCCAAAAGGGGGCAGAACCACACAACAGAGGACAGCATAGTGGAAGCCAGAAGAGAAACTGAGAGCCATGCAATTCTCAGGCTTCTGGAGGGCAGGAGCAGGGCTTGCTACCTCAAAAGGAGCAAGCACAGCACCAAAAAAAATTTCAATTGCTTTTTCATGCACGCAAATTTAATCTATTAGGATCACACACACATTTGAAAGAATGTGTATTTCTAAATGATGCTCTTTTAATTAACCAATATTCATTTTTTGACTAGGCATCCATGCAAAAGATGGGAAAGGGTTAATGTAATTATTATATGTAGCAAAAGAATTAGGAATTAGGTCTTCCATGGAACATTCAGGTTTAGCTACACAGGGACGGTGGATCTGACTTCATCATCATCTCTGAATTCTTAGCAGAGAATCCACTACAAGGCGCAGGTAAGCAGCTTTTGAACAAATGGATCAGAGACTATTTCTGTCACTCTAGAAGCTGTTCCACCATGTTACGAATCGTGCTACTCTAGCTCTCCTTTCTCACATTCCCACCTACAAACTTTCAAAGTTATTATTTAATTATACCCCCTCATGACATCCTGCTGAAACCATTACTGTTCCCTTATATACAAAAGAGAGGGTGAACAGATGCCTCCAAAGATAACATTAATCCCTTATTAAGTCCAAGAAGAGACAAAACACTAAGAAGGGCTGTTAGGGAAAATGTCAGGTCTTGTATTCATCTCTGTGGCTTAATACCAAGTTCAAATTACCATGTACCAGGCCTCAGTACCTCCCCATTCACAGAAAAATCAAGAGTGGTTAATACTATCATCCAGATATTCCAGACAAGGACCCCAAAGGCCAGCAAAAACCTCTTCATATCCAGATTTTGATCCAGATCAGCAGTAAGGTACAGACACTGCTTTTCTTACCTTAAAATGTTCCCAACTTCTATTTTTCCCCAGGTACACACAGACTACCCCATCTTCATTTCAAATGACCAGTGTCTACTTAAGTATTCAGCAATTCGCTTACTGATACTGATGTAGTTACTGTAAGGGATATATGTTGAATGGTTACATCCCTGTCCTGGAGAAGTCCTGGAGGAGAGAGGTACCATTCTAGCTTTCATTTGAGAACAGTGACCTTCTCTGGGCTCCCACTGCCATTATAGAGGGAAAACATATGCACCAGGCTTTCAACCTACAATATGGTGCTACAGCACTAAGTGAGTCTTCAGTTTAATTAAGGGGAGTTGCAATGCAACCATTCATTTCACTTTTCTAACAGAGTGAAATGAAATTAACCACAGGAGAAAAAGAAATTTAAATACAGTTTGGGGTTCTGAACCATGGAAGCTCTGCCATGTTATACCAGTTCTGATCCTATTTCCCCTCAATCTTCCCTAGAAAGAAGGGAAAAATTCCTGATGAGATTTTGGAATCTTACAAAAAGGGGGGCAAAAGGGAAGATCACTAATAGCTCTTTCTACTTCTGGCTCTTAAGAAATTCAATCTACATTAGTAGTCAGCAGAGACTTTTGTTAGTTAGGGCTGTGCTGTGCTGTCTTAGAACTAGAGGTAGTAACTGTGAATAAGGAACCATTTCTTTAAGAGGCCCATGTAAGAAAGCAAAATCACTCACACACACATACACACACACACACACACATACCTATAAAGAAGAAGGCACATTCTGTCCACTCAGCAGAGAGGAAACAATTTTATGAAAGGTAATTAAATGTTTAGGACTATTCGGTGACAGGAAAAGCAACTTCTGGCAAAATTCACATTATGTGGCTCTGAATATAAATACAATTTTATACAGCATATTGGGAAGGGTATACAGATGAGAGGCAGTCCCTTTATAGCTCAAGTTTTTCAAGTGGCTCAGATAGGTATCTAGAGGACTGTGAAATAATCATTACTTGAGTAATAATTCTGTAACTTCCCCCCAACTTTCCAGAAACTGCAGTTACCTCTCCATTGGAGATGAGTAGGCATCATGTACATGAGAACCAATGTTTATGAGCACATATACCTACTTGCACTCCAGCAACAATTGTTACAACCTTTCGCAAAACTAACTTTAATTGACTTTTCAAGGGCAGAGACCAATCTCTTATAACACCTATAATTTTAGGGCCCTCCATGGGATGATCTCTAGGTTCCTTCAACCTCTCTAATGCTATTGTCTCTGGGGGGCTATTTAGCACATACAAAATGCCCAACAAGTGCCACTTAGAGTTCATTAATTCAGTAAAAGTTCTTCTTTTAGATCATATTTTCTAGACCTTTAAAAATCTCTTTAAGATTTCCATTATATAAAAGCACCCTTCAAGTCTTTTTGTCCCAACTTGGTTTTCATTGGAAACTAAATATGATTTAGGGTCAGACCATTCCTGAATATAAACCAAGGACTAATTTATTATTTCTTCATAACCACTAATAGTTGTATGGCAACTAATATAGAGTTAAGAGTTTAAAATAACTTTCAAATCATCATCTAATTTTATTTCCTAATAACCCTATTTATCAGGTACCATCATTTTCATTTTCTAAATGAGTAAACTCAGGCTTGGAAAAACAAGTGACTTCTCAAAGTCAGACAATCAGCAGCTGGCCACATACCTGGAGTCCCTGAATTCCAATCCTCCTCTCATTACCTAATTCCAGGTCATTATAACCTTACTTGTAAGTGTCAGGATTATGACCTTCTGTTTGAAGAAAATTTTAAATTAGAGTTATATTGTTCATTATAAAATTAGTCTACTCACCACCACATCCCCTCCAAACAAAACTAAGGAAAGGCTATGTCTCATGTCAAATATCTGAACTTTCAGAAGAATTCAGACTGACAAAAAAAAAAATCTAGACAAAACTAAAAGCTGTGGCTTCTTCTCTAAAACTGAAAACTTCACCTTTTTATTTCAGGGGTGAAAAGTGGCAGAGAATGACACCTTTCTGACCTTAAGAAAATAAGAAGATATGCAAGCACTCCCGACCCTGAATTCCACATGTTCTGCTGAAGTGGCTCAATAAATATTAATGGATAAAGACAGCAGCTAGAAATACCCATAGGAATTGCAAAAGTGGAAATTCCTGTTTAGTTCTTACTGCAAACGCTTGATCACTAAATGAGACGCATATATGGATTTCACGTAGTTTTCCAAGTCTTGGAGCTTGTTCACACAGCTCCAACCCATGTCTCTGCACACTACATTCCCCTCTCTCCAGTCCCCCTCAGTCTTCTATTTCAGATTTTCTCTGGAGGATTTTCTTTCCTTCAGCAACAAATGGGTAAAAATAAAATGAACTATCCTTAGGTGTGGTGCACAGAACATAGTAAAGTGCTTAAGATGTTACAACCTGAGATACAGACCAAATAAACTCCTCTACCTATTTCTGCAATGAGAATAAATTAGACCCTACAATTATAGTGGAAGGAAGAAATGAGACTGTCCCTTACAGTGGCTACTATACTGGCTTGAGAGATGAAAGGCAGTGCATAAGGGAATTGGATGCTAATTTTCAGGCAATTACATCATGCAAAGATGTCCAGATTTTTACCCAGTTTCTCAAACAAGCCACATGCTTGTCTCTACACTAAAGCTTCCTATAGATAGATTTACTGATGTTTAGGTACTTATTGGGTCTATCAGATTTGATAATGGAATCACTCTCTCCCTTTAGAAGCTCTGGTTTAATGGCAAAGTTTATTAAACCGCAGGCAGTCATTCAGAAAAGATCAATAGAGACATGATTACAGAGTAACCAGAGGATTAAACATGAGATTTATCACAAAATTAAACTGAATTAAATGTTCTCTGATAGCACTTGAAATGCTGTCAATACTTTCAACTCCTAATCTAGGCCTTCTGTGTTTACCTAATAGGCAATAGGGAGGGATGTCTGATTTGAGAAAATGAGTGCTACATAAAAACATAAGCCACAGAGATTTGCTGAAAACATTGAGAGTCCCTTCTGAAAATATTCTCCCATTTTTAAGCAGCATTTTTAGTTATCTATGAGCTACCCACTTTTAACTCGGCAGAGTTTTGACTTAATGAGTACATACTCCCTTCTCATCCCTAACACATGCCTATACATCCTCACAGGCATATATATCAGAAACTGTGTCCACAGATTATATACGTTAAAGAATTTCCTTCTCTTCTATCACGCATGTGGTGTGATCGTGGCCCTTGGTCCCATGAGGAAAGGAGGCTGAAAAACGTCATATGGATTTAGGAAAATCAACTCTTCCTTCACCTTGGGAGGATTTATTGACACCACCTCAAGCTCAGCAAATTACACTCATAAAGGTGAAATCTCCATCAAAGCCTATGAAAGGCAACCACTGGCTAAACAAACTGGCAACAGCATACACACTGGTAATCAGCAAAGGAGTCGATATACATGACGGCTGTTAAAACTGACATCAATACCACAGTGAGAGAGAACAGCTCTGCAGGATCTGAAATGATAAAGGCCAGGCCCACTGTGTGAGGCTGGGAGGGAGTGTGAATGAGCAGATGGGTTGACAGAGCAATCAGTTACGGGAGCAAAAATGGAGCCTGTGGTTTAAACTATACCTTGGATGGCAACATGTTTGAAGGGGACTTTCTCTTTTCCCTTAACCAGTTGCTAACATATCGTTAGTACACTTCAGCCCACAAATAGCACTGGCCCTGCCCTAATAAGTAGCAGGCTCTGGTGATTTCAACAGTAATCCAGTGTGGCAGCTGTTTTGTAAGAGGGGGAAGAGCTGGGCTGGACACAAGCTGAGGCTGCTACCACCCTGCCATTCTGCTATCCTCTTGACAGCACATAGATTTATACCAGAGCAACCACCTTTTTTTTTTTAGCAACTGTCCAACCTTGCAACACCACTTAGTGCTGTGGGTAGTCCCAAATATTTTTCAATTCCTCAGGGAACAAGAATGCCATCCTTTCTGCTGAATAAAGGGACTTTGTGCCCCACCGTAAAGGCTATAGCTGCTTTGAAGTATACAGAGCCAAACCTCCTTACATTTAGACTCCTTTATTGATAGAGATCCTATCAGTTTTTTAGGTTATTTCCCACAATAGAAATTAAATTCCCAGAAAACTACAGCATTTCACTGCTGTCCATACTCTTTATTCATTTCCTATTTCCTCCTCTATGTCTTTGTTCATTCTAGTCTCGACAAACACATACTCTGGTAGCAGTCAGATCTGGATTTGAGCACTGGTTGGGACTTTGTGCTGCTGAGCAAATCCCCAAGCCTGGTTAAGCCTCATTTCTACTCTCGGACTATAGAGAGAGTTATGAGGTGTAATGAAATCTGTGGGAAGTGCCTTAGATATTCCCAGCACAAACTAGACAATAAATAAGCGGTTAAGTAAGAATTCCTCTTCCTAACACAATCATGTTCTTAGTCATTACAAAGGGAAACTGTTAAGTCTTTACAAAAGGTTACACTTGGCCCTGGAGGATTAATGGTAGAATCTATTCGCTATATATCTTCAAGATTGTGTTTACTGAGTGTCTGTCAGTGTACAGTGATGTAGTGTATATTGTGTTTATAATAACTTTTAATTACCACAAAACCCTCTAAAGCCTGCTTTCTCATTTCTATAAAATGGGGGCTAATTATGACACCCAAGTTACCAAGTGGCTATTAGGATTAAATAAACTAATATAATTCTGGAACATACTTGGGTTAGTTATTTTATTACTAGGAATTCACTTGACAAACCTTTGTACTCATGATATACCCAAAATTTAAAAGACCACCATATAAACCATTCCTAGAGACAGGCAAAAAGAAGGCCTGAAAAAGCATTTGCTACTGATTCCATCATAAGTCTCTTTTCAACAGCTTTACCCCTGCTGGTTTTCCAAATGAGACATCTGTCCATTTCCAAAAAGAAAATAAATGCATACAAAACAGTTACTAGATGGAGTTCAACATGAAAAGGTTACCTATAAGGCTCCCTGTTGGAGCCTAACCTTAAAAGAAATGGGTTTCTTGGACTCTGTTAGGGAATCCCTCAATGTACGATCCAAAACTTTCTTGCACATGCTTAATGGAACAGGAGGAGATGGAAAAAAAGACACAGAAAAAAAGGCTCTCCCCTTCCCAGCTAAACACTGACATACACAGAACTGTTTGGGAGGCAACTTTATGTGCTCTTAGTAGTAGATTAATGAATGTAATTACCTAGCATTGTGGCTGTGAATGCTGCAAAAACTATAATTTATAGAGTGCTGTAAAGTTCTAATGTGTTTTTATGTCCATAAGCTGCTTAACCATAATCTAATGCATTTGTACAAGAACAGTCTAAGTGGCTCTCAGCTGAACAGTGAGCACAAGTGTCTGAACCTCAGCAATTCTACTTGTACATCTTTATAACCCAACCCCGTGTGGCAAGCATCTGAGGGAAACAGCTGCTGAATTATACAAATAATTCTACAGACAGTGACAAGGCTCTGTGCCTTTCTCACCATGAGAAGAGTTTCTGGCTGACAAGGGCTACAGGCCTTAATTAAATGCTAGAGTGGTTCTGCACATGTTGAGTGGTTCTTTTTCTTTTACCATCATTCTCCCCACTCTCCTCCTAGTCCATCCACCCTATCCCTGCCCCCAGAGAAGGAGAGGGTGGGAGAGGTGGGAAGAAGAGTAATGACAAGAGCAGAAGGGGAAAATACTCCCTTTCTCTCTGAAAATACCTGACCTGACTTTCAGCTGTAAAAAAAGCTCACTCACCATTTCCAATTTTTCCTCTTTTCCTACCATTATATTTTCAACGGAAGGTAGTATAGCTCAGCAACTCTTTAACATCTAAAGCAAATTATTCTTTGAGTTTGCCATAGCCCGGAGTTTGAAGCCTCTCATGATTCTCTGGGTAGATAGTGACAGAGACATGGGTGGTAATGATGTTTGTCGTGGTGGTAGCTGATATATGAAGCACGTACAATGTGCCCAAATCGCATGCCCAAGATAATCCTGCGAGCAGGTACTATTGATAAGCCATTTCCAGATGAGAAGACTGAGGACTGTGATTAGTAAGTGGCAAGGCTGGTGTTTCGGGTCAGCTTTCACTCCAGAACCTGTACTAGGCTCACTAGGCCAAGTTACTTAACGTTTTCTTCAGCTGTAATGTAGGGATAATAGTATTTACCTCACAGGGTTGTTCTGAGAGTTAAATAAGTTAATATAGATGAAGTGCTTAGAAGAGTGTCAAGACTAAGCTTAGTCCACACAGGCCATCACTACTACTCTGGGTACAGGTAAAATATGGACATACGGGCAAGGGGGTAAAGCACTGTAAAAGATCCCAAGCCCCACCTTATAGTTTTTAGAGTCAAACATTTGAAGTCTCAAACATTTATATCTGGGAATTACAGAGATTCATCCCAGAGCACAACAGTACCAAGTAACCAGCGAGGCAGCAGTGTCAGAGTGCAAGAGCACAAGCCCCGTTCTGCATCCCAAAGCTCAGTGCTGAGTGAGCACCTCTCCCAGAGGGGACCCCCTCAAGGGCCCTCAGGTGTAAGAGCAAAAAGGAGCCACAGCAACAGGAATCCCACTCCTTCCTTCTCTTTTCAGTAGCAGTGCAGTATGATAGCAGCTGAGTAAATATTTTAGTACACATCTAAAAATAATAGCTTGAGGAAAACACAAGGCTAGAAGATCTTCAGAGCTTGTGCACAGGGACACAATGGCATTACGTCAGTGGCCACACAGAGATGAACAGCCAGCTCTAAGATACACACTCAGTGTAAATTAGTATCATGCCTAATAAATAATTGATGCTCTTCCTAGTTAAAAATGTACTGCTCATGAGATGTGATTTGGATTCAATTAAAGCTCTATCTTTTCCAAGGAAAGAGATGCTGTCCCTCAGAGAAAGCCACATGGCTGCTTCTTTACTTCTTAGGCCAGGTTCACCTCTAGGAGCCTGAAGATCCTTCATGTTCACAGAAGCTGATTACTCTATAATTTATAGAGTGATGTAAAGTTCTAATGTGTACTCTCTAAGGAGAGTAAAAGAAGAAAGTCTGCAAGTAACAAAACAAGGAAAGTATTTCCTAATTTCTGGGAAATTAGCTTTGACCCTAGATGTGAGCATCGGTTCCTGTTATTCAGTCTAAAAGATGAGGGTTGGGAGTAAATCAGCCATTTCCTGAAGTCATAGTCCTAAAAAAGGCTTTGGGATGCGGGCAGTTCTTCCCTTACACCCCACCCCACCTCCAGCTTGAGGGTCCCCTACTACAAACCACTCTTTCCCATAAGCCTTCAAGACTTCCTCCTTAGTTGTTCTGATAATTAAAAGGTTGCTGGCCACATGGGAATAACCAAACATTCACAAGTTCCTCTGCCACCACCACCCTCTTTGCCTTTGAACAAGATCCTAACCTGTCTCCTCATATTTTCTCTACACATAACCCCTTGTCATCATCTATCCCAGCCCACATTGCTGTTCACTCACCTTCAGCAAGTCCCCCTTTATCTCATGACTCCCTGAGGAAGCCCAAGTTTCCTTCCTGTTTGCATCAAACTGATGGATGGTACCAACTCTATCTTCCCCCATGCCCTGCCATGCTCACTGGTTATGTCTCACACATAACTCCCTCTCCATCCATGTGCTAAAGAATGATCCTTAAGCATCCCTCCCAAACACCCTTAGAGCTTTCTGTCTATACCAGTGGTCTGCAAGATGTTCCATAGACTATATTAAAACATCTATTTATATGTGTTTTTCATCTCATTCTTTAATAATTTTTTGTGTTTTATGATCTATATAATATATTGATACAGTAGTACATAAAACTTTTAAATGAATAAAAATGCAGTTGACCCTTGAACAAAATAGATTTGAACTGCATAGGTCCACTTATACGTGGACTTTTTCAATAAATAAACAGCATATGTAATTGGATGTAAGGCAGCAGATTCCACAGGTGACGTGGTCAATAGAAATGGTAAAGGAAAAAGGTACATAATGGCCTCCACTGGGACTAAACCTGCAATCGTGGTGTTTTTGCCACCATGCTCTAATCAACTGAGCTCACCAGCCACTACCTGGACCAGAGAGAAATGCTGGGATCTCTGCTCCTCTCAGAGCTGAGGAGCCAAGGCCTGGGTCAGGTAACTCAGAGGAAGAAAGTGGGAAACTGTGCCCCTTCCAAGTGCACCCCTCCCAGCCTGGGACTGATCAACCTGCAGGCAGGTGTCAACCCTGACAGGGAGCAAAAGAGCAGCTATTTCACCCTCTTCTTACTCTTTATTCTCTGTTGGACCTTAAGAACACTCCCATTTCTTTTCTGCTTTCCTACTCTTTGTTACATCTGAATTGACCCGTTTTATATGCTGTAGGCTATCAGTAGTTCAGATTTTTGGGAGTCAAAAGTTATATGCAGATTTTGGACTGTGCAGAGGTCAGTGCTCCTAACCTTTTCATTTTTCAAGGGTCAAGTGTATGTATCAGGGGTGCTTATTCTATGTGTTTTGCCTATATGCATATATAATCAAAAAAGTCTGGAGACCTGGTTTAGACTAGGCAAAGAGAAGCAAGCACCTTGGAGGCAGAAATCATTTCCTATACTTCTTTAAATACCCCAAAACATCTCCAAGTGATTTACTGATATATATAGTAGCTAGACATTATAAACCACAGCTTACTTACCCAAGGAGGTAGAAAAGAGTGCTCTGTGAAACCAAATCCCAGCATTTGGGAAATAAATAAATCATCAAGCTCCAAGAAATAACATTTTGTGACTATAATTAATAACACTGTATTGCATATTGAAAAGTTGCTAAGGGATTAGATTTTAAAAATTCTGAAGACATGAAAAAAACATTTTTGTATTATGTATGGTGATGTTAACTAGACTTATTGTGATCTTTCAGCAATGTACACAAATAAGGAATCATTATGTTTATACCTGAAACTAACAGAATGTTATATGTCAATTACACTCACTGAAAAAGAAAGAAAATAAGAAATAACCACATTTAGAACAAGTGTCAGGGAATCATCTTTTGGTGTCAACAACGTAATGAAGAACTCAGAGGAGTACCAGACCTCTACATAACAAGTCCCAAGGTAAAAATCAGCAGCCATCAAACACACGAGTATTGTGTGATCTGGTCCATTGACCTCCTTTAACAAAACATCAGGGGTTTGCCTATTTGAATAGGACACTGTATGGGAACAGAAGAGCAAGAGAAGACATGATAATACCTGCTCACCAACACGTTTTTCTCAGGAGATAAAATAAACCCAACTTTATCCTATCACAGAAACACCCATAGTCACACAGGTCTTTGTGACCTGCATTTCACCAGGGAAGCTCAAAGTTGCAACAGCCTCATGCAAGATACCAGGTAGATGCTTAAGGGAAAGGAGACTAAATCCTTACTTAAATCTCTGCAGCAAAAGTATTAGGCAATTATAGATCAGTCAGGTGGCTTATGCAGTCAGTTATCAGCACTGCTAGCCCTAGAATATGAATCCCTCAGGGGAGAAAGTGTCTTATTGTGTATCAACTCTCTCATGACACTATGCCTGATCATTGGTAGTCACTCAATAGAAATTTGTTGTATAAACACTGAAAAAATATTTGTAAAACTTGAAATTCAATACTTTGGGTTACAACTCATTTCAGTTATTTTGGCACTGATCTAATGAATTCTTGGTTATATCTAAAAGGCAGAGGGTAAGCCTATACATATATCCAAAACCAAATCTGAAATTAGAAATCATCAGCCAATTTGAACAACTAGTTGGGAATGACTGTTTATTAATGTCCTCTCAAACATTACCCTGAATGTCCAGAATGATCCAATGTTCTTCCCTTCTATACCTACAGAAAGTTGATTGAGAGGGCCCACTGAGGCAATGATCACTGCAAAGAGACCCATTTCTACAGCCCTAGGGCCCCAAAGTTTGTATCTCTGATGACAAGCAATGATGCTCTCTCTGATAGGTTCAGCTGGGCCACCTGTTTGGTGCTTTTTAAGACAATGGTAAAGCAAGTCTAAAGTCTCTAACATTTTTCACACATAAACCATAAGGCATCTATCAAAGATATTTGTATCAAAAGACCTGTGAGCTGTTTTCATCCCATAGGCTATACATATAAACAGAACCAGGAACTGAGCATAATAAATCTTTTTAGCCCCTTGGGTCTTGTGTTAATAAACAGATGAGTGTAATTATAGTAAATTTAGTGAGAATAATAGTAAGCAAATTAATGCCAGAAACCTTAGCACTAAGTTTGCAATCTAGCTGGGACAGAAGAAACCCACAGAACAAAAAATGAAGTGACTATTCTCTTCAGCAAAGTACCAAACTAGTACCATTTTAGATGCATAAAACAGAGTTAATTCTTTATACACAATGATACCTTAGACTGAGCACCAAGGTTCTCTCCAATGTTTGAGAAAAGCTGACCTAGACTTTCACATGTATGTACTTACATGCTAAACTGTCAAATGCCTAGGCATTCAAGTGCAACAGTTGAGACTAGAGAGCAAAAAGCTCGAAGAAGGACCTTGTGAGTGAGTGGGGTGTGAGAGAAAGAGGAATATGCAAAACATGATCGCAGTGAATTCACAGAAGAGTCTAGTGAAAGACAAAGACGAAAAAAATGGTTTGGAAGAAATTACAGTTAATAGAGAGCCACTGAAAGTTTTCAACTGGGGCAGCATGAGTTTAGGGTAGACACATATGATGACTATCATAGATGCAAGGCCTGGGACTGAATCCTGTCAATTCCACTTCCTTAATCTCTCTGCTATTTGCCCACCGCTCTGTGACTCCACTGTCCCTACCTTAATTTAGACCTCCTCATCTGGATTTCTGTCATCAACATCCTAATTGACGTCCATGTCTCCAGTCATCCTCCTGTTGCAGGACTGGTGATATCTTTAAAGTGCAAGTTTAAGCATGTCACTCCTTGCGTGAGACCTTTGATGACTATCCACTGATCAATTCCTATCTCCTTGGCCTGGGTTCACAAGGCTTTCTATGATCTAGGCTCTGTTTATAGTTCTAACCTCATTTCTTGTCACTATCTCCTGTACCCCTTCCCCACTGCCCACTTATACTCCAGACAAACCAAACTACTGTTAAGTTTCCCAATTGTGCCAATTGTCTGTTAACTCAAGTCTCTTTAAAACAATTAATTTCCTCTACCAGTAATATTATTCCTCCCTAGCCCACTCAACCCCCTCAGCTTGGCTATCCCCTCAGCTTAGCTTTTAAGGTCTCCCTTATCCTGAACACAACAGCTGTTCCTTTTGTTTTATAATTTCTATTTAATTTTCCACCCCTTTATCAGTCTGTGGACCCCTGGAGGCCAGGGTCTCGACCTTGTTTGCTATCATATCCTCATCATGTAGCTGAGAAACTGATAGTGTAGTAAGTGTCATTAAACGTTACATGAATGAATAACTCAAATAAATGGCTTTCCTCAAAGAAGTTATCTACTCCAGGGAGAAAATTCTGGTACCTAAGGTCAGTGATTCCAGCTATTCTATGACACACTCTCTGGGAGGCAGGAGGCAAGAAGCTATGCATGATACTCTAATCAGAGCCACATCATCCTCTTAGAAGTATGTACCATTACTATTCCCTACAGTATTTCTAACAACTCAACGCATTTTAAACTTAAGAAATGTATGCCAATTTAGCTTCCAGTCTCATCAAAGAATCAATAAGGGTGGTAATAATAATAATAGCTCACATTTATTTCATACTTATAATTGGCCAGGGGCTGTGCTCATTTACCTATATCTCACTACAATACAACTCCATAATTAGGAACCCTGCTTCTCCCACTATATAGATGAGGTTTAGAGATGTTCAGGCAATGGTTCTCAATGCCAGCTGCCTATTGAATTTTCTAGGAAGCTTAAAAAACCCATAATAATGCCTAAACTCCACTGAAAAGCAACTAAATCTCAATTTTAGGGAGTACTTTTTAAAAGTTCCTTAAATGTGCCATCAGGGTTGAGAACTGGCTATGGTGATGTGCCTAAAATTCTCCAGTTTCTATGCTGCAGACAACCTGAAATCAGTCTGATTCCAGTTAACGCACTCTATTAAGCTATTTCTCTGAACTTCTAAGTCCTGGAACATTTACTCTTTCTTTTCAAAGAATGGGTAGGTGATAGCCTCTTGATTAGTAAAAGGAGAGTCTCTTTAGAATACAGATTATATCAAGTGCCACCCAGAATGTGTAAATCAACTTCATAGTTCTCATCTGAGACAGCCAAGAGGGCTCTTTGCTAATTTAATAGCAATTCTCCTAATGGTAACTTCTACAAGTTCTACTTCCCACCAGCCATTGTGGAGGCTGCAATGGACCACAGGATGTTACTTTGTCACCCCTTAGTAATAAAAAAAAAGAGAGAGCCTATTTTCTCAGGAGGTCCTAGAAGCCCAGAATTTTCACCAGAAATGAAAAGTCAGAAGAAAACTGAGTTGCATAGCTCATGGAGTTGGTAAACAGAATTCCATGAATGTGGGAGCTCAGTAAGACTCAAGGTACATGGTAGACATTATAACTATGATGGAATAAGGCAATACTGATGGCTTTGAGAGTCACATTTTCCCTTTGACCCAGAATTTAGCTTAGACACAGAAAAGAGGTGATGGTGTTCTAAGCACTTTGACCCCAAAGAGCCTATAGTCGTTTTGGAGAAAAATATACACAAATGGGAAAAATTTACAAAATAAAGGAACCAATGTCTAAGTCAGCCTTAAAACAGATCAAAAATGATAGAGCAATTAAAAATGCTTTTAAGGTGGGAGGGAGACTAGCAAAGAAAGATATTAAGGTAGAAACGGTAGAGGCAGTGACTGTTTCTCACAAGAACGGTTCTTAAATAATTCTCAACAGATCTTTTTCCATCCACATTATCTAGTACAGCCAAAAATACATTACTGATGTTTAATAAAAAAGCCGGTGGAACTGTCTCTCTTGTCAGCCTCCCATAATTTCCCCTATAGTTGCACAGAATGTTATTTTCCAGAGTCTTTCGCTTGCATAATTCAGAGTTAAAATCACACATTCCAACAACTTGTGCCCAAGCATTAACAGTGCATTGCTTCAAACTGAGATGTCAATAGTAGCTGCTCTGCTTCATTCAGGAGTGGTTGCACAGAGGCAGTGACTGTTTCTCACAAGAACTAAGGTGTATCATAGGCATGCACTGAACCAGAGGCAAATACCTCTTCCAGCACAATGCACAGGTATGAGGACAGCTCTTCATTTTCCCAGCTAGCAGAGGGGAACACTGGGGCAATTACTCATAAACTGCCTAATCCCCATATCACTTATATTCAAAAGTCAATACACGTAGTGGAAAGAGCAATGGCCCAGAATGCCTAAGACCAAGATTTAGATCCTGCTTGATCTTATATAAGCCATTTCACCTATCAGAAATTCAAATTTCTTATTTATAAAATAGGGAGACAAACCATCACTGCTCCCTCATAGGTTACTGTGAGAATCACATCAGAATGAATGCACAACCTGGCAAAAAGCAACGTGGGAAACAAATGTTGCAGCATCACTATTAAGCTTTGGAGTAGTCCTACATGATTACAGGAATATTTAGCTTCATAATTAGCTTTTATGCAGAAAAGCTGGGTGACAGAGGGACTCAACCTCAGATAAAAACTTCAATCAAGAATTGACTGTCTTCATCATCTAAATGTGTGTGTTAAGGATCTTTATGCAGGAAGAAATCATGCTGAATACATGAACCAGTCACAATTTGAATGAAGAAAAATTCTACTCAAGAACTTTAATATTCATCTTTGACACATACTTCATGATATGTCATGTGTAATAAGCAGTACGGGTAATGTATATTCTCATTTCAAAAATGAGCAGTGTCTTCTCAGGAAGGGAAGAGATACATCTGAATCCTAGGCTTAATAAATGATGCCAACAGCCACCAGAAACTTGTACATAAGTAGCATATAGTATCTACCTGACTTACAAATTTTAACATATAAACTGTTACGATTTGTCCATAGCAAGAGACACTTTAGGGGTATTTAACACACCATAAATTTAGACTTACTTCTTTATGACATTTTCTTAAATGTGAAATCTCATTTTAAATACATGCCTATGTAGAGTTGCTAGATGAAATATAGATACCTGGCTAAATTAGAAACTCAGACACAAATTTCCAATATAAGTATCTCCGGACATACTTATACAAAAACTAATTCTTGTTTATCTAAGTTTAAATCTAACTGATGTCCCATATTTTTATTTGCTAATTCTGTTTACACTGTCTACTTCAAATCATTCCTGTTAGTTCATTTAGGGAAACAATATGTTGGGCAGGAGGAAAGGGTGAAGTACAGAAGACAGGATAGGATTAAGGAGATTCGCTAAGCGCTAAGGAAAATTTTTGCCATGCAGTCTTAAGTGAGATGTACAAAGGCAAGAAAAATTAGATTCTAGTTTTAGAATTACAGTCCCAAGTCAGTGAATTGTTAAAGAATTTAGGCAATGGCAGGAGGCCAAGAAGGAAATGCTGTACCAAAATACAGAACCATATATCTCTGTCCAGGGGAATCCAAGGGAAAAATATCCACAACCATACATACAAAGTAATAAAATGGATTATTTCTGCAGTTCAAAAACGTGAACAGTTCTTTTTAAAATAAAGCAATTCCCTTGTGTTGGCCACCCTGTTTGCTCATACTAAATGGGGCTCAATACAATCTACTACTAAAGTATCTACACACATACTGCTCAGACTCAATTTAAGCAGGTGAGCAAAGAAGGCAGTTCAAAGATCCACCCTTTTGATTAACTCAAGCCAGGCAGCCATGAACAAGAATCCCAGACTATAATTTCTCACTAAATCCTTACGGACAGCCTGAATCCTAGACTCCATCTCAACAACAGCAGAAAATATCCCTTGACCCTCAGACCACCTAGAGTGGCCCTCAACAAAGCAGATGAGAGGGTACTGCCAGTCAATACACTCCCACTGCTCTGTCAATCTCTTAAAGACAGACTAGAATAGGCCACAGACCACCCAGCAGAACATGCTGAAGGCTTAACCTGGCAGGAGATTCCCATGTCCTGGTCTTCTTTATCTTGCTCTAATTTGCTAAAGAACCACTGAGTGGCCATGAGTACCTTCTCCAGGCTGACAGGAGCCCTGCCGTGTGAAGCATCAAGAAAGGACTATGGTCCTGAACTCCAGTCTGCTAACCCAGGATCTCAGCACTCATCCATCACATGTGGTTAGATTAAGGCACTGCTGAGCAATCACAGTCCTAGGCTACACTAGCAAACCTCTCAGAGGATGGAAACAAATCCTATCTCAGTTCTCAATCACAGCTGAAGCCAACCCAGGCCCTGTGCTCTTACCTTCCTAAGCAGCCTTGTCTTATTATAAATATACAACGTATAGGACAGAAAGACTGGAAAAGGGCTAAACAATGTGTATCAGAACCTCATATCACCAATGTTTATCAAACTAAAGATGCTCTGGCATTTGTTACGTGAAAGGGCTTGCTCTACAATTAATTTTTCCAATATGTACTTCCAATAATGTATTGTATTCCAAGTTAACAAACCTTGTTCTATTGAAAATACAAAAGGAGTAAGATAGCCTTACTATCACAACAATTATAATCCAGCAGAGAGATAAGATCCTTATATAAATATCAGCAATATGTAGTAGGTGGTCTAAGAGAAGTACAGTGGTCCTTTGCTCCTAGAGAAGAAAGAATATATTCTACCAGGTAATTATAGAAGGTTTCCTGAAAGAAGCATTGAAGCTGGGCTTTAGCAAGGGCAGAACTTTGAAAGGCTGGTATGGGAGAAGGAGAACAGAAAAAATATGGGAAAGTTAGCAAAAGGCAGGGCTGAGTTGTTGAGGGAGGGAAGGAGTTGCTTAATCCCTAGGCCTCGTTAGTTTGGACTCCATCTGTCAGGTAAGAGGGAGCCATAATAGGACTTTGAACAGTATGTTGAAATAAGGAGACAGACAGAGAACTACAGGAAGGTTGGATGAAGAGATACCTAACCACCAGAACTTAAGAAATTGTGTAGGTGACACGTAATAAGGATCTGAATAGAGCAAGTAGCAAAAAAAAAAAAACTGAAAAGGAAAGAACTTACAAGTTAAAAGGAACAGGCAGAACTCGTGAGAGGCAAAGCAAGGGAAAAGGCTACAAATACCAATAAAAATGTGGGGACCATTATTGAAAAGGAAGGAAGAAAAAGAGCTTACGAGAGGATACATTTTATCCTAGACACACTGAGATTCTAATAAAACTTCCAGAAAGGGATATGTGAAAATGGAGTTTGGGAGAATATTGTGACTAGAAATAAAAACCAGGATATTAGCAGCATTTTGATAATGGATGACTTGCACTGATGAGGTGTGCAAATGGGAAGATTCAGCAAAAGAGAACTGAGGACAGCATGCACAGTTAAGAGTTTGAAAAGGAAATAGACCAGAAAAGAAATGGCCTTGGCACAAGATACAGATAAAGAAAAAGAAAAATATGATGTCACAGAAGCCACTGAAAAGGAAACATTTCAAGGACAGAATGATCAACCCTTGTCCAAGATTACAGAGACTTTCTGTAACAGAGGAAGAGGAATGAGAAAGAGTCCTTGAACTAGGAGATTAGAAGGCCCAAGTGAGCTTTCATCCATATTCACATCAATGACCAGATTGGATGCCACCTGATACTGAGAGCCTTCCACATTTGAAACACATTTAAGAAATTCACATCAAAAACCTAACAATGACTCAGGACACACTGGACACAGGCCTGGACTCCATCTGGACATAACGCAAATTAACCATGACTGCTAAAGAGCACGTGCGTGGCCCAGGCCCAAAGACCATACAAATCAATGCTGTCTCCCAAAAACCCTATCCACCACCCCAAATTCCCAATTCCCACTTGCCAATTTTCCTACCTAGAAGGTACAATGATCAAGCAAAGCAGTTCAGAGAACATCACATTCTCTGAATTCCCTTAAAAATACATACACAATTCCCTTAAAAAAAAGCTTACCATCTTACAACATTCCACACACAAGACATAAATCTTTGATTTCATTAACGTCTATGAGTGAAAAAACAGCTGAAGGCAAATCTATGAACTTTCTACCCACCCCACAGGATATTTGTAATAGAGAGAATATAACTTACATAATGTGTATACAGAAGAGCAGATGGGTCTTCCAATAAGTGAATTATGATCCTACACATTTTTTTCCCTCTCCCACTACACTTCTAATTCACTAGTCGCCTTGTCTCTTTCCAGGAATATTCTCTTTTTACACTCAACTCCCATCTATTTGGAGAGATCATTAGCATCATCACAGATCATAACTTCAGTGCCAACCCAAAAGCAGTATGCAATTTACTGCATGGCACCTGGCATTAGTGCTTCTGTTACCCGATTTTAGGAGTCATTACTTCAAATATTTTAGATTAAGTATGTTTTCCCTCTCAGTATACAGAATGATAAATTGTTTTCAAATAAATGCGAGAGTCTCCATTTAGTATGCCAATGAATAAACAATACTCCTGCTACCATGGCCCGTTTTATTATTTGAAATCCTGAAGATACTGTTTTGCAAACAGCATGGCTGCAAAATGACATCTGTGTGTTCATTGATGTATCATTTCTTTTGCACAGAAACCCTACAACTGAAATTTAATTCTAATCTTTAACTGAATAGAATTGCTTTCAGATGATGAATTAAGGAGAGGGAACCACACCCTGGCACAGGGAGGCAGCCGGGGAGAGCTGCACCATTTCTTCTCCAGCACGGAGGAAAATAGCAACAAAAAATTGTGGACTGATTTGCTATCACTTGGCTGCACTGTTGAAGTGAAAAAAAAAAAAGAGGAAACAATTTGCTTTATTACAGTTATTTCCTAAACAAAGTAAGTGTGGGAGTATTTGAATTTAAATACTCAATATTGAATTTAAATACTCACAGCAATCTACCCAATATTGGAACAAAGCATGGGTTACTGGAGGCAAGATACCAGCTTGCATGCTCTCAATCCTGGTTTTAAAGGCAAAAAGATATATCTGGGTTTAAAAACTGTAATGCCCAATGGGAGCAGTAATTTATTTTGCTTGGGACTATGACTCCCACCCCAACACTGCTTCCTGGCATCAGAACCACAGCCCAAGTCAGCAGTCAGTCAGAGATACAGGGCAGCAGACTGCAAGCCTGAGTGAGCCACACACTCCTAAAGAGCAAACACAATGCAGAAGCCTGAAGGCCTTTTGGTCAACCTCTCCCCAAGAGGCTGCTGGACTTACTGTGGTGCTTTATTTCCATGTGCCTTCATTTCAGTGCTCCCACAATGCACTCAGACATGTTGGTGTGAGGGGCATGCACATAGCCTCCCACCAGCTCTGGTGCAAGGCCGCCACACTATGCAATCCAGCTTTGGCTACTGCAGGAAACTCTAATTAGGTAGAATCTTAGACTTCTTTCTTAAGTCATGCACATAGGGACACAGAGATCCACAATAATTACTGAGAACATAACTTCTGTCAGCAACTCTTAACTTTTGGGGAATAATAAAATTCTGAGAATATGAGAATCTAATAGACACAATAGAACCTCAGAAAAATGCATATAGTTCCTGAATTTTGCAGATCTAAAGCCAATTTCTGGATCATACAGTTATATGAATACATACATTTATTTACATAGATATAAATACTTAGATATATTCATATATACATATATTTCCACCATCTCACCACTACACCTTTAGAGCTCTAGTACCTTTGGAAAACTCAGGTGAATCAGTATGTGTGGTATGATGGGGTTGTCCTGAAGCAGGGTGAGTCAAAAGTCCCTTCATTACTCAGACAATTTCCTGTCTCAAGAGGCATTTTTCCAAGCATCCTTTTAAAAAGCTCAGCTTGGCAATACGAGAAGAAAATAGGTCTAATTTAATACCAGACTCCAGATTCTGCCCTTCAGATAATCTTAGACAGAATCCTGCTGCCTTTTCACCTCCTCATGAAGGGTACTCATAATGTAACTGCCTGTCAAGAGTAGACAGGGCAGGGTGACTGGCCACAAGCGGCTGGGCTCAACTCCAGTGGCCTGGATTTACCAGTCCTTCTCCCCATTGACCTTTAAGCTCTCTTCTAGAAAGAAAAATTAAGTCACATAAGTATCTCTAATCCACTTTGAAGAGACAGTATCATTCTAAAGAACTGAGGAAAATCTCACAGAATTGTGTAAGGGAAACTTCTGACCCTGAAATAAGCAAGAGGGATTATCAGATCTCCTTTCCAGGAAAGCTGGAGTCATGGAGGGGAAGCTCATCTTATAAGGACATATACCTTTTTCTCTGTCTAGGCTCTCTTACAACTCAGTAAACTGGTTATAGATAAGCAAACAGCTTCTATCCTCTAGAAAAACAACCCTTCTCCTGAAAAAGTCAGTGTTCATTTGACATTCTTTTCAACACTGCTTTACTCCATATAAATTTTTTATTCTTTGGCTCCTCCTTTGAACCTGATGTAACATCTCCCTCATTTTTTCACTTATTAATAAGTTAAATGAAATCATTGGCATGTACATTTAATATCTGCAAAAATCATAATTTTTCCATTTTTTGAATATTATTATTTTACCTATTAGGACTGATATTATTTTGGATCAACCTAAGTTAGTAAACAGAATAAAAGAAAGAATAAAAATCTCTCTCTAGGGTTCTGACTTATAAAGGACACATCTTTTTTCAACAGTAAACATGAGTAGGTAATAAACTTGAAGATGAAAAGTAAATTGAGGAAACTAGGGTGTCCTTCTCAAAGGATACTATCTTAAATGTTTGCAATGAGAGCCACAAAATGAGTGTTTTACAAAGGTCTTTAAAAGACTTTATCCAGTGTTAAATTTAGAACCATGTAAGAGACTAAGTAGAATACCCTATATGAGGCACACAATTCAAGGAAGCCAACTCATGTTCCAACTCAACTCTATCACCAAAAGCCTCCACAAATTAGCCCAGCCAATGTTCTGAGACAGGCTCAGGCCGGGAGAAAAACCATGCTGGTCTGTCATCCCACCTCTTTTGTCAGAATGGGAGGAAGCCACACTTTAAGACTGGCAGTTCCAGGAGAATCAGTTCAAGAAAAGTTTCAGAGGTATTAAGAAATAATCATTTATCTGAATTAACATCTCACTCCAGATGAGGTAATTAATTAGGCAAAAGAAAACAATCCTTAGTACTTTGCTCTGATAATTAACAAACGTTAAATCTGCCATTGGTAATTTACTACACTGGGAACAGAAAATTTCAATTGTTCAACCTCACCCTGCAAGCCTTTTATCTCCTTGCAAGCTTTTTTCAATAATCCTTTATCAGCTGACATTAAGAAAAGTACAAAAGCAGTGGGGCACTGCTCAAGATGCTTACTTAACCTTTAAAACTGCGAGATGGTACAGTGTGTGCATTTTTCAAATTGACAGGCTGCTTTATAGGGAACATCCGCACACAAGAGAAAGAAGCACCATGTTCATCCAAAAAAGAGAATAGCACCCTCCGTATTTTCCCAACCACCATGCAAGGCGCTCCTGTAATTCTATGTTAATCTCTGCACTAGGAGATAGCCAAAATCCATTTATAGGTCCTTTAAGCATTGCTTTCAGAATATGGTAAAACCCTGAAGGGGGAAAAAGGAGCAGCATTACTTCCCACCCCCTCTGACAACTCAAAGAGAAAGACATACTGAGTCCTGCTTTTTTAGTAACTTGAAGCCCTGCATAATAATCTGCTTAACAGCTTCAGCTTGGGAACCAGCTTTTTTTTTTTTTCTTTAAATGAAGCTGCGTTGCCTGTGAGGTGGTTTTTGTGGAGTGTTGCCTTAGTTATGTTTTCAGTGAGTCAATCACCAGTGCTTTGATCGCTATGTCCACTACAATGAAATATAGGTCTTTGATTAAATAAAATCATGAAAAAAAAAACTCCTAAAGTTCTTTCAGAGAAAACATGGCATCTGAATCATTAGTATCATGGCAAATATCCTGTGACCTAAATATGCTTTTGTATAATGCCGTTGACATTGCAAGAAGCAGCCCCCTCAAGACTCCCCGAAAGTAGACATCCAGTGGGAGTTGGCACCTAGCTCCAGGTGAGGCAATGGCACAGAATGCTCACTTTAAGAAAACCCAATATTCTGCTAGGTTTATGTGGGAAAGATTAAACAACATTATACCCTTGAGTTTGCTACGGCTCTTTACAAGTGAATCTAAAGCAGGAAATATTGAGGAGGGGGCAGTGTGGCGAGGAACAGGACCAGTGACAGATGGACCAGCTCTGCAAGTACAAGTGCCTTGGTTCCATGGTGAATTGGGATTACCACATGTGTGCTGGAGGGAGCGGAGGGCTATGAGGAATTCAGGGAGTAATCTGGGTGGTTATGACATGAAGGTATACATACATAAAATTTTATCAAGCTTTCTCTTAAGATTAGTTTATTTTATTATGTTAAACCTCTCTAAAAAATTAATGGGTCAGAAAAAAAATTTTAATCCCTAATTTAAATCAGGGTGCTCCTGCCTTACCATTTAGATATCATCATGGTAGAGTTCTAGACAGTCTACCACACTGTGACTCCCAGCGTCAGGCTCTGGACCTCACTAGCTGTCTGTCCTTAGGTAAGTACCGTTCCCTATCTGTAGTCAAGTCATCATACTAAAAAAGAACATTCATAATCTGAAACATAGCGAAGTCCACAAAAAGACAGCTGAATCAGCCTATGGAACTGTGTGTGAGGCAGGAATAATGTTCCTATAAAACTTCTGAATTCTAGTGCCTCTGAAGTCCCTCATAGCCCCTGGTGCTCCCTCTTGCTTATACCTACGGGTCTGATTCCGTCACTTATGCCACATAACCCCAGGAATTATGTGAATTTTGGAGCCTTGCCTTAGATCCTCAAAGTCATTTCTAACCCTAAAACTCTATGATTTAAAGCTCAAATACTCCACTACAGTTTTTTTTCACTCCAGCCCTGGCAGGCTTCACAGAGTAGAGGAATGTAACAGAGTAACATTAGAGAATGCATCTGATGTGGATTTAAGCATTAACAAGTATCCTGCACAATCTTGAAGTCAACTAGCTGGTGACCAGACATGACTGCATGTTCTCCTAATTCTACAAAGCTAGCATCCACACAAGATTAAGGTCTAATACCTATTCGGAGATGAAGATGAAGATGAAGATGAAGATGAAGGTGACTAGAATCAACAGCCACAGACAGACGAATACAGTCTAAGAACAAGGACCTCGGTCAGTTACTAAGATAGTCTTGCTCAGTTTATCACCTTGTTGACATTTCACTGAATTCTCAGGTCAGTTTTCAGAATGCACTTAAAGGAAAATTATCTTCCAAACAGGATATATGGGAGCTAACAATTTTTTGTTTTAACTTTACAGTGACCTTAATATGACCACAAAGCTCTTACATCCACTGTCTTTTCACATCTACTAATTTCTTTGTATCTACTTCTGTTTTAAAAATATTTAATTCTTGAGAGACTTCCACTGAAGAGATGTCCTAGTGAAATATGTTTAAACTCCCTTTGTTTCTTTCAAAAGCACAAAATCCTCAACTTTTATCCAGCAGCTAATAGCTCTTGCTTTCATTTTGTAAACATTGGCAATGACTGCCTTGACAAGGTTCCCTGCTTCAGTGGACACAGTATTTGGACTGATGAAGATGCTGCAAGCTTGGACCCTTCCTATATAATACTGAATATAATCGTCCTATTCACTTGACAACTGCAGTGATTTCCAGGAAGTTAAGCAAAGCAGAAATAATAAGTACCTCCATGATGTCCAGTTCTATACAAGGCACTGTCAGGGCAAAGAGAATAAATCTAAGACCAATCTCTAGTCACACAGGGTTTAAAATAGGTACCAAGACCAATTCTTTCTGACCTCAAAGAGGAAGGCAGGTCTGGTAACTACTGTGAAGTCTTTTCTTCCAGGGCTACACCCCAGGTGTTCACATTCTTTAGTGCCTTCCCTTCTCTCCTCCTTCCCTGGGCTGCACTGCCTTCTGGCTACCAGCCCTTCGGTTAGCACTCACTCAGAGCAGCACAGGGGAAAGGAGGAGGGAGAAGGCAGACCCCATCCATTCTATTCTCAGCATAAAGAAGCTCAGCAAGGGAGGCATGTGAAACAAGTTCAGGACTTCCCTGAGAGTTAAATGTCAGAAAAGCAAGACCCTAAGGGTTACTAAGTCCAATCTCTTCTTTTTACAGCTTAAGAGGACCAAGAAGAAGTAACTGTCTCCACAGCCAGGATAGGGGAGCATTAGCTCCAACTTCACTTGAAAAGTGGTGCATGACCAACAAAGTCTTGGAACTTCTAAGCTTCAACCTAAAAAAAAAAGAATATTTTTTTTCACCATTACTGTTAAACCCATCCCAACACACTGGAATCCATGTGACTTTCCTGACAGCAGCAACCAAGCCTTGAAGGTGTGAAGTCCTGGACCGAGCAGGACGTGCACTCTGCTGTCTCCCCAGAAGCGGGAATAAACGTGCACACAACTGTCCAGTCACTAGCTCCTTGTTTTGACCACCTCTATGAGAAGACAGGCTGGGGTCCTGCGGGGGAAGCTGTGGGTGGAGAAGACAGCCTGGCTCATCAGACCTCACTTCTCTAATACCTGTACTCGGGGCATCAAGAAAGTTCCAAGGTGCCATCAGACTGTCCACTGGGCAATACACAGGCCTGAGGCTGGTCAAGAATTCATTCCTGAGCTTGCTGCAGTTAGCAGCTTGATTTCTCCCTAATCAGAGACAGAGAAAAACCCCTTAGCGTTGTCAGTGCTATTCATCACCCAGGAGAAATATCTTCTCAAACAGTAGTCCAGAAGTACAAATGTCATTCCAACTATTGAGAAACAAAATCTACTTACATTATTGGTATAATATAGACCACTTCTAGGCTATCTTAAAAATCAGATCAAGCTACTACATTCTTCATGTCAGAGGCTGTGTGAACTTCTGTACAATAAACTAATGATCTATACCTTCAAAACAATAAATAAACAAGAGCTGAAGTACTCATCAAGACCCTACTTGATTCACTTCAAAGTACTAAGCAAAAACAATTATACTCTGCCCTATTATCAGCAAGAAGACAATATTCTGTTTTCACTGTCTAGGACCAGACCTGTGAGGGAGAAGTCAGACAGCAAAGACAGCTCACTGAGATTCAGCTGTATCAGCAGAGCCCTCATTTGCACAACATTGTCAAAACAGACAAATAAAAACCAACATATAGTAATAACACCTCTCAGGGCTCATTTCCAGGGCTGTCTGCTTTATTTTAATGCAGCATGCAAGAGCATGGATTTCATTAGACATTCCAAAGGGGCTGATCAGCTGGGGAGGAGAGGAGAGGCCTTGTCAGTGTACATCTGAATAGGCTGTACTTTTCTGCCTTTGGACAAATCCTTCACTTCAAGTGCCCAAGGCCAAAGGAACTAGGCAAAGAGCTTAAGGACTACTATGCCCATGGAGTTTTATTAAAATGATTAAACTAGGGGAAAAAAACACTACTTCATGTGTCCCTTCTTCTGGAAGTGTCCTAGCTTTTTACATGGAAACAGTAGTTTCTTGAAGAACAAAAAATGTGGGCATTTCAAATGCTTGTTAGTCTATGCTGACTGTGTACAAATGCACAAATACACCAGCAAATGCAACCACAACTAAGGGAACTTGCAGAAGATTCCAGGGCTAGCACTCATTCGGCTGATACAATTGTATGTTCTGTAGAAACAAGGGTTACAGCAATAGTGAGAGATTATATTTAGTTAACACTTTATTGTTTATAAGGCCTTCTCACACATATGATTTCACTGATTTCTTACATGAGTATGTTTGATGCAACTCATTATCTGACTGAGAAAACTGAGGCTGAGAATAGTTAAGCAACTTGTCCAAGGCCATGCAACTAGTTAGTACAGCTACTCAAATCTGTAATGAGTGAGGGAGCTGGAAGATGAAGGGACTGAAGGGACTAGAGGACCCCCTACATAATAATACAAAAAAGGAGAGACCAATGCAGAGATAAGACACAAGGAAGAGGAGTGCAGGAATAGATTCGCAGTTAAGGATTCATCTTTAATAAAAAGATCCAAGAGACCAGCTAAGCACTCAGGAGAAGAAGGAAATGTGTTAGTAAGTGTGCTTCTCAAAGCCTAATTATCAAGCCCCAAGCCACAGATCACTTTCCCACTGGTGGAGACCAGGCTGAAGGAAGGAGTCCCAGTAGTGGACCCTGGACAAGAAGAGTACAGCTTGCCCCTTTGGATTTGGCCTACTTCAGAAGCACCCACTTAAGTGTTGACTCATGGCAGGAGGGCCACCAAGAAAATGAATGAATTATCTAAACTCCAACAAGTGAGGAATAGTCCTAATACCTGAAACCTTTAGGCAGAAAACAAAGAGAAATTTGATTTAGTCCACCCATTCAGAAGAATGACTGCAGGAAACCTCTAGGCAAGCTAAGTGTGTCTCAATTTAAGGGAATTTTTTAAAAATCAAAGCTATCCCACAGTGAAATGAGCCAAACTAAGGTTCCCAGTGCTCTCTGTCCCTGCTGGTTTGAGGCAGACAAACTGAAAAGGCAGAAGCCTGGATGAGGAGTCCTCACAGAAAGAGTCCATAGTTCCCAACCCCTCAGTTTCCTTTTAATGAAAAACAAAACCAAAAATCATTTACCTACCTGAAGACTTCCTTAGAGTTAAGTCTGTCAGTTACACAATGACCAAGATTTGAAGTCTAGAAAGCTATGAAACAAGGAGATGTGGATTAATGAAACAATGCATAAACCTTTACAGAGGTCAAAAGGGGATGAACTATGTTAAGTGCCTTATCTGTGATCTTCACTGAGAAAACTGAAACCTGTGAAGGAAGAATCTTGGGTACATATGGGATTAGAATGAAAGGATAAAATTAAAGAAATTAAATACTGCTACCATTCATACCATCCCATCAGATATCAACACAAAATATGATTGATTACCATGCATTCCAGATGATACAATTAAAAGGGCCCACAAGGGACTTCAAATTAGGAGGCTGAGTTCTAGTCCTGTCTCTAATCACAAAACAGTGACAGAAGTCATTTCACCAGTTACAGGTTTATCTGTAAAATAAGTGGTTTGGGCAAAAGCGTCTCTAAGGATCCATTCAATAATAAAATTTTGTGATTCCACAGCAAGGAAATAAAAAATATTTTGACATATTTTGACAACAGCAAGATCAGTTCAGTAATTTACCCATGAACTTGAAGCTTTGATTTGTTGTAAAAGCCATTTTCTTCTACTCTTGGAATATTTTGCATAGACAAGGTACCTTAGGCACACTGTGGGGTCCATAGTTTCATGGATGCTGGTAGAAAGTTCAAAACCCCTAGGTCAGACATAAAAGGGCAGTTTATTACTGACAACAACTGCAGTAGCCTGAATACCAGCATGGTTTGCACTGGTTCCTTGAGCCCTGATCCCCACAGAGTGATGCAAAAAGGGCCAGAGGTCACCTACACATGAAGCATGGTAACAGGAGAGGAACCCTAAGTTCAAGGGAAACTGTTCTTTGCTCCAAAGGAAGACAATTATCTCCCAAAGCTTTTTGTTATATGTTCTCAACCATGGACTTGAGAAGCAAAGCATTTATCCATAAAATCTCTATTCACATTTAAAAATAAACCATAAGCAGCAGAATCACAGAACCCAAGAATGGACTAACAGTTACCAAAGGGAAAGGGACTGGGGAGGATGGGTGGGAAGGGAGGGATAAGGGGGGGGAAAGAAAGGGGGCATTACGATTAGCATATATAATGTGGGGGGAGGCATGGGGAGGGCTGTGCAACACAGAGAAGACAAGTAGTGACTCTATAGCATCTTACTACACTGATGGACAGTGACTGTAATGGGGTTTGTGGAGGGGGCCTTGGTGAAGGGGGGAGCCTAGTAAACATAATGTTCCTCATGTAATTGTAGATTAATGATACCAAAATAAAAATAAATAAATAAATAAACCATAGACACTGATGTACCTAATTTTAGAAGAATCAATATCTTCCTAAAAATTAAACCAAACTCTTTTTCAGAAATGCATATGCTTCCTAGAGTACTATGCTCTAGAATTAAAAAAGAATAAAACCTTCTTGATAACTAATGAATTGAAAGTTTCCTAAGGAAGATATAACTGAAGTCACAGAGCAATCTCAAAAACAAAGAAACACATCATTACTGATATCCTGAGCATGTAACAGTAATTACCACATAATTGTTGCTCAATAAATAATTATTGAATGCATCACTTACTATCCAACAGAGAACTGAGAAAAATAACTACCTAGTTTTTCAAACATAAAATTAAAGTGACAGTAAAAAAAACTGTGTTCATCACTTACTATCCAACAGAGAACTGAGAAAAATAACTACCTAGTTTTTCAAACATAAAATTAAAGTGACAGTAAAGATGAATCAACTGGGAGAATATAGTCACTTGATCACATCTATTTTCCAGAAATAATAAGAAATATACAAACATACTTGCAGGTAAAACCACTGTGACATTATAAGAAAATAACAATGGATAAAATATGGGTACTACCTTTTACTGAAACAAACAAAAATAACAAAGTGCTTCACATATAATGTAGGGGTGGGGGGGCACAGGGAAGGCAATATAACACAGAGAAGACAATTAGTGATTCTATAACATCTTAATATGCTGATGGACAGTGACTGTAATGGGGTATGTGGTGGTGACATGATAATGGGGGAAGTATAGTAACCATAATGTTGCTCATGTAATTGTATATCTTAATGATACCAAAATAAAAATAAATAAATAAATAACAAAGTGCTTAAGAATTCTGACAAGGCCCTACCAAGAACAAAAAGCTCTGAAGAGCTCAGTTTGATGAAGCACAGGAGAGAAAAGAGGGAAGTAGCATGTAAAGGTTAATAAGCATGAGCTTTAAATACTTGAGAACTGTGTTCAAATCCTAGCTCTACCACTTACTAGCTAAGTGACCTTAGTCAATTACTTGACTTCTCTAAGCTTCTATTTTCTCAGCTGCAAAGAGGTAATAGCTTCTAATTGGACAAATTTAGAAAAATCACTGAAAGGCACTTACACAGTGCTGGCAATTAAGAGATGCTTAATAAGTAGTGCAGTATGTACAACTGTTATTAGGGTATTCCAACTGCAAACCACAAGTTTGAGTAAAATCTCTTTATGAAATATGCTAAAGAGGGAGGATAGATAGGTAGGGTGGTGTCAGGGAGAAAAAGAGACTCTATGTGGATTATCATTCCATGTGGGAACCTCATAAAACAGGTAAATCTTGCTCCAGAGGAAGATGACTTCCAAATGCCACTAGATATTTAAATTCTATGTGGACATCGGTTATTATTCTTAATATTTTCACTTCTGTCTCACTTAAACACCATAGCAAACTGTGATGTATGTATATCCATAATTATTATTAATATTTTAACAATAAATCGTTTCAGAAAAATGAAATAGATGTGCTTTTCCCTATTACTCCTGGCAAGTGTAGTGAAAAGCCCTGGATATGATATATAAAACAAACCTAAGACAACTCTAAAAGGTAGAAGAGGCAGGATGGCTAGGGACCTTAGGACACAAAGAATGTCAAAGTGATGGGCTCACAGGGTTTTCTTCTTTGCCACATAAATTCCAGACTGGAACTAGAGAAACTGGGACCCTGGGACATCAATGGACACAGATAAGTCCTAAGAAGTCTGCTGTCTCTAGTCAAAGTACCATGAAAAATGAAAACAAGCCAAGACGGAAAACTTTTAGGTGACTGCTCTCCCACAGGCCAAACACCACTGAAAAACTGGATCCAACTCACACACATTAGCAGAGGCTGGGCTTCCATCTCCCATCCAGGGTGACATCAGGATGGTGTCAGAGAATGCTGCCTGGGGAGCAGTAAGGTATCAACATCCCACCCCACCACGTCAGTGGTGGTTTGACTTCTACCAAACTGGGGGGTAATGAGGCATCCTTCCTCCTAACTGGAGTGGTATCAGAGGAGGTCTAATGTACAGCGAGAATTTTCTCCCATTGCTCATCAATTTTTCAATATCCCAAATCCCAAGATATCATGGAGACCACATGGGAAGCAGCAATGAGACACCCCTTCCTTACCCAGCAAAGGGGATATTAGTAAGAGCCAAACTGGGAACCTAAACTCCTACCATGCCCTATAGTAATGAAGTGGTATCTCACTTCCCTTAACTAAGAAGAGCCAGAGAAAGTCTCATACAACACAAACTTAAATAAGATAAGAGTCTCATAATGTAATATCCAAAATGTACATATTTCATAAAACTCACTCATCATATCAAGAACCAAAAATAATCTCAATTTAAATGAGAAAAGATAATCAACAGATGTTAACAGTGATATGACAAAGATTTTAGAATTCTCTAATAAAAATTAGCAAACAGCCATCATAAATGTGCTCCCATGAGCAATCATTATATGCTTAAAATGAATGACAAAGTAGGAGGTCTCAGAAATAAAATAAAAGAAATAGAGAAAAGAGAAATGAAAATCTTAAAACTGAAAACTATAATATGCAAAATAAACTATTCAAAAGACAGGTTCAACAGCGGAATGGAGAGGACAGAGAAAAGAATCGAACAGGAAGAGAGAACAATAGAAATTATCTGATTTGAACCAAAGGGGGAGAAAAGGCCAAAAAATGAATAAAGTATGTCAGTTACTCAACAAATTAAATACAGAGTCAACATATGACCCAGCAACTCCACTCCTAAATATACATCTAAAGGAAAAAAAAGTAGGATTTGAACAAATATTTGTATGCTCATATTCTTAGAAGCATTATTTACAGTAGCTAAATGGTGGTAACAACCCAAGTGTCCATCAACATATGAATAAACAAAATGTGGCTCATACATATAATGGAATATTATTCAGGCTTAAAAAGGAATAAATGTCTGATATATGCTATAACATAAACCTTGAAAACATCATGCTAAGTGAAATAAGCCATCCTTAAAAAATAAAAATATGGTATGATTCCACTTACATAAAACATCTATAATAGGCAATCTTAGAAACAGAAATTAGATTAATACAGGATACCAGAGGCTGAGGAGCAGAGGGAAGGAAAATAATTACTTAATAGGCACAGAATTTCTGTTTGATGAAAATACTTGTAAAATAGTAGTAGTTGTTACAAAACATTGTAAATATATTTAACGACACTGACAATTTAAAGTGATTAAAATGGTAGGTATTTAAAATATATTTTTCCCAATAATAAAAGACTTAAAGTATATATAATAAAACTAAAAAGATCAAAAGTTAAAAAAAAAACAAAAAGAGCCTCAGGGACATGTAGAACAATAGCAAAAGTTGTAACATTCTTATCTTCTGAGTCTCAAAAAGAGAAGAGAAAAATTGTAAGCCTAAAACAATTTTCAAAGAAATAATAGCTGAATTAGGTAGAAGACATAATCTACAGATTCACGAAAATGAGAGATTCCCCAAACAGGATAAACCAAAAGAAATTAAAACTAAGACACATTATAGTCCAACTTCTAAAAATTAAAAGACAAAGAAAAAGATCCTAAAAGCATCCAGAGAGAAATGATTCATTACTTACAAGTAGGGGAAAAACAATTCAAATGAGTACATTTCTTTCTCATAAGAAACCATGGAAGTGTTACATTTTTCAATAGCTAAAAGAAAAAATCCATCAGCCCAGAGGTATAGATCCAGAAAAAGAGCCTTCAAGAAATCAAGACATTCTCAAATGAAGGAAAACTAAGAAATTTTCATGAACAAGCCTGCCCTCAAGAATGGCAAAGCAAATTTTCTAAACAGAAAATGATAATAGAGAAAAATGTTAAAACATTAGAAAGAAAAAAATCAGAAAAAGCAAAAACATGGGTAAATATAATAAACTTACCTCCTCTCTTAAGTCTTCTAAATTATGTTCGACTGTTGAAGCAAAACTTATATAACTGTCTAATGTGGTTCTTAGTGTATATAAAGAAACTATGTAAAATAATTATCTTTTAAATGGGACATGGTCAAAGGAGGTAAAGTTTCTATCCTTCACACAAACTGGTACAATGTTAAAACTCATAAATTTTGATCAAGTTATATATGCATATTACAACAGGAGCAACAACTAAAAAAAAATCTATACAGAGATAGATTCAAAAGCACTATAAAAAGATCAAACTACAATTTTAAAAATGTTCAAGTAACTTACAAAAGTCAGGGAAAAAAGGCAGAAAAAGAAGTATCAGCAGCAACAGACAGAAATAAAACAAAACAGGCAGGTTAAGGCCTAAACATATTGATAATTACATCAAAAGGAAATCATCTAAAAACACCAATCAAAAGGCAGATAGGTAGAATGATCTAACCATATGTACGAAATTCACCTCAATTGTGACAGATAGGTAGAAAGCAAAAACATGAAAAAAAAAAACAGTAATCAAAATAAATGGACCACAACCAAATCTAAGTAGAAATAACAAAAACATATTAACAGGAATACCTCAAAAACTTGGAAGCTAAAGAACACACTTGCAAATAATCCATAGATCAAAGAGGAAGACACTAAAGAAATTAAACAATACCCTGAACTGAATGAAAATGAAATTACAATGTATCAAATGTGTGGTTACCAAAGCCCTGTATAGGGAAAATTCATAGTAACAAATGCTTGCATTAGAAAAGAAGGAAAGCAGACTGGATTAAAGATGGCAGCATGAGAGGTGAGACAGAGGCTTCCTCCTAAAACAGCATACAATTCGAAAATATAGTTGGTACAACCAATCTTGAGAGAGCAACAGGAAAGAGGACTGTGTCAGACTGCATACACCTGGAGAAAAGAGCACACATCACGGAACAGGGTAAAGTACCAAAGCTGTGGCCAGGCGGGACCCAAACCCTTCCCCAACCCCAGCACACCAGCAGGAGGAAGAGAAACAGAGCAGGGAGGGAGTGGAAGGCCTGGGACTGCTGAATACCTAGGTCAGGAGATCTGCTCTGGGAGCACAAACCTACATTTCATGGTGTTTTCCTGATACTCGTATGATTATGGGGCTGGAAAGCTAATACAAGCAGAATTCCTGGAGAGACTGAGATTTCAGCCACTTGTAGAAAGCAGTGATCCATATTCGGCTGCTCTGGGAAAAAAGCTTATACCTGTGTCCTTGGCCCACTGGTTCAGGCAGTGGAGACAGTCATAGCAGTGGGGAAGCAGGAAACAGCTCTTTCCTCCCATGAGACACCAATACCGAAATCTCCCCTATGACCCCAGACATTGCTTCAGGGGCTCAGCAGCACCAGAGAGTAGAGCTTCTGGACACTAGAGGACACCATATACAAATATGAAAGGCCAAAGGAACCTAGTCCAGAGTAAAAGTAATATAACTCCAGAGAAAGATTTAAATGACATGGCCCTTATGACTCTTCCCTGAAAGGGAATTCAAAATAAAAATTATCAACATGCTAATGAAGGTACAGAAAGATATCCAAGAACTCAGAAATGAATTTGGGTCAGAGATTCAATCGTTGAAGAGCACAATGGAGGGTATTAAAAGCAGGTTGGATAGGGTAGAGGAGACAATAAATGAAATAGAAACTAGAGAAGAGGAATACAAAGAAGCTGAGGCATGGAGAGAAAAAGGATATCTAAGAATGAAAGAATATTGAGAGAACTGTGTGACCAATCCAAGCGGAACAATATTCGCATTATAGGGATACCAGAAGAAAAAGAGACATAGAAAGGATAGAAAGTGCCTTTGAGGAGGTAATTGCTGAAAACTTCCCCAATCTGGGAAAGGAGATAGTCTCTCAGGCCATGGAGATCCACAGATCTCCCAACACAAGGGACCCAAGGAAGACAACATAGTAATTAAAATGGAAAAGATCAAGGATAAGGACAGACTGTTAAAAGTAGCCAGAGACAAAAATAAGATCACATATAAGGAAAGCCCATTAGGCTAACATCAGACTTCTCAGCAGAAACCATACAGGCCAGAAGGGAGTGGCATAATGTGTTTAATGCAATAAGGCAGAAGGGCCTGGAACCAAGATAACTTTATCCGGCAAGATTATCATTTAAATTTGAAGGAGGGGTTAAACAATTTCCAGATAAGCAAAAGTTGAGAGAATTTACCTGCCACAAACCATCTCTACAGTGTATTTTGGAGGGACTGCTATAGATGGAAGTATTCCTAAGTTTTAATAGCTGTCACAAGAGGTAATAAAACCACAGTGAAGAAAGTAGAACAGCTAATTACTAAGCAAATGCAAAATTAAATAAACTATACCCAAAGTCAATCAAGGGATAGACAAAGAATACAGAATACAATACCTAATATATAAAGAATGTAGGAAGAAGAAAAAGGAGAAAAAGAAAAGAACCTTTAGATTATGTTTGTAACACCATATCAAGCAACTTAAGTTAGACTCTTAGGCAGTAAGAAATTAACCTTGAACCTTTGGTAACCACGAATCTAAAGTCTGCAATGGCAATAAGTACACACCTATCGATAGTCACCCTAAATGTAAATAGTCTGAATGCACCAATCAAAAGACACAGAGTCACTGAATGGATAAAAAAACAAGACCCATCTATATGCTGCCTAGAAGAGATTCACTTTAAACCCAAAGACATACACAATCTAAATGTGAAGGGATGAAAAAAGATTTTTCATGCAACTAACAGAGAGAAAAAAGCAGGACTTGCAGTACTTGTATCAGACAAAGTAGACTTCAAAACAAAGTAACAAGAGACAAAGAAGGACATTACATAATGCTAAAAGGGTCAATCCAACAAGAAGATATAACCATTATAAATATCTATGCTCCCAACACAGGAGCACCCACATATGTGAAACAAATACTAACAGAATTAAAAGGGGAAATAGAATGCAATGCATTCATTCTAGGAGACTTCAACACTCCACTCACTCTGAAGGACAGATCAGCCAGAAAGAAGATAAGTAAGGAGACAGAGGCACTGAACAACACAACAGAATAGATGGACCTAACAGACATCTACAGAACTCTGTGCCCAAAAGCAACAGACCACACATTCTTCTCAAGTGCACATGGAACATTTTCAAGAATAGATCATATACTAGGCCACGAAAAGAGCCTCAGTAAATTCAAAAAGATTGAAATTGTACTAACGAGTTTCTCAGACCACAAAGGTATGAAACTAGAAACAAATTATGCAAAGAACATGAAAAATCCCACAAACACATGGAGGCATCAAAACATGCTCCTAAATAACCAATGGATCAACAACCAAATAAAAAAAACAGAGATCAAGCAATATATGGAGACAAATAACAACAATAATTCAACACTGCCAAATCTGTGGGATGCACCAAGGCTGTGCTAAGAGCAAAGTATACTGCAATACAGGCCTACCTCAAGAAAGAAGAACAATCCCATAAAAGCTGTCTAAACTCACAATTAATGAAACTAGAAAAAGAACAACAAATGAGGCCCAAAGTCAGTAGAAGGAGGGACATAATAAAGATTAGAGCAGAAATAAATAAAACTGAGAAGAATAAAACAATAGAGAGAATCAATGAAAGCAAGAGCTGGTTCTTCAAGAAAATAAACAAAACAGATAAACACCTAGCCAGACTTATCAAGAAAAAAAGAGAGTCTACTCACATAAACAGAATCAGAAATAAGAAAGGAAAAATCACTATAGACACCACAGAAATAAAAGAATTATGAGAGAATACTATGAAAAATTACATGCTAACAAACTGGATAACCTAGAGGAAATGGACAACTTGCTAGAAAAATACAACCTTGCAAGGTTGAACCAGAAAGAAACACAAAATCTGAACAAATTACCAGCAAGGAAATTGAATTGGTAATCAAAACCTACCTAAGAACAAAACACCTGGACCAGATGGCTTCACCACTGAATTTTACCAAACACTTAGTGAAGACCTAACACCCATTCTCCTTAAAGTTTTCCAAAAAATAGAAGAGGAGGGAATACTTCCAAACTCATTCTATGAGGCCAGCATCACTCTAATACCAAAACCAGGCAAAGACACCACAAAAAAAGAAAATTACAGACCAATATCCTTGATGAACACAGATACAAAAATACTCAACAAAATAATAGCAAACCGAATTCAAAAATACATCAAAAAGATCATCCATCATGATCAAGTAGGATTTATGCCAGGGATGTAAGGATGGTACAACATTCAAAAATCCATCAACGTCATCCACCACATCAACAAAAAGAAGGACAAAAACCACATAATCATCTCCATAGATGCTGAAAAAGCATTTGGCAAAATTCAACATCCATTCATGATAAAAACTCTCAACATAATGGGTATAGAGTGCAAGTACCTCAACATAATAAAAGCCATATATGACAAACCCACAGCCAACATCATACTTAACAGTGAGAAGCTGAAAGCTTTTCCTTTAAGATCGGGAACAAGACAAGGAGGCCCACTCTCCCCACTTCTATTCAACATAGTACTGGAGGTCCTAGACACAGCAATCAGACAACACAAAGAAATAAAAGGCATCCAGATTGGCAAGGAAGAAGTTAAACTGTCCCTGTTTGCAGATGATATTGTAAATAAAAAACTCTAAAGAATCCACTCCAGAACTACTAGATCTAATATCTGAATTCAGCAAAGTTGCAGGATACAAAATTAATACACAGAAATCTGTGGCATCCCTATACACTAACAATGAACTAGCAGAGAGAGAAATCAGGAAAACAATTCCATTCACAAGTGCATCAAAAAGAATGAAATACCTAGGAATAAACCTAACCAAGGAAGTGAAAGACCTATACTCTGAAAACTACAAGACACTCATGAGAGAAATTAAAGAAGACACCAATAAATGGAAACACATCCAATGCTCATGGATAGGAAGAACTAATATTGTCAAAATGGCCATTCTGCCTAAAGCAATCTATAGATTCAACACAATTCCTATCAAAATACCAACAGCAATGAACTGAAAATCATCCTAAAATTCATATGGAACCACAAAAGACCTCGAATAGCCAAAGCAATTCTGAGAAGGAAGAATAAAGCTGGGGGCATTATGCTCCCCAACTTCAAGCTCTACTACAAAGCCACAGTAATCAAGACAATTTGGTACTGGCACAAGGACAGACCCATAGACCAATGGAACAGACTAGAGAGCCCTGATATAAACCCAACCATATATGGTCAATTAATATATGGTAACGGAGCCATGGACATACACTGGGGAAATGACAGCCTCTTCAACAGATGTTGTTGGCAAAACTGGACAGCTACATGTAAGAGAATGAAACTGGATTATTGTTTAACCCCATACAGAAAAGTAAACTCAAAATGGATTAAAGACTTGAATGTAAGTCATGAAACCATAAAACTCTTAGAAGACAACATAGGCAAACATCTCCTCCATATAAGCATGAGCAACTTCTTCCTGAACCATGTCCTCGAGAAAGGGAATTAAAATCAAATATGAACTCATGGGACTACATCAAACTAAAAAGGTTTTGTACTGCAAAGGACATCATCAACAAAACAAAAAGGCATCCTACAGTACGGGAGAATATATTTGTAAATGACATATCTGACAAGGGGTTAACATCCAAAATATATAAAGAACTTACACGCCTCAACACACAAAAAGCAAATAACCCAATTAACAAATGGGAAGAGGATATGAAGAGACAGTTCTCCAAAGAAGAAATCGGAAGGCCAACACATGAAAAAATGCTCATCATCACTAATCATCAGGGAAATGCAAACTAAAACCACAGTGAGATATCACCTCACACCAGTAAGGATGGCCAGCATTGAAAAGACTAAGAACAATAAATGCTGGCGAGGATGCGGAGAAAGGGGAGCCCTCCTACACTGCTGATGGGAACGTAAGCTAATTCAACCATTGTGGAAAGCAGTATGGAGGTTGCTCAAAAAGCTCAAAATAGAAATACCATTTGACCCGGGCATCCCATTCCTTGGAATTTACCCAAAGAATACAACTTCTCAGATTCAAAAAGATATATGCACCCCTGTTTACTGCAGCACTTCTTATAATAGCCAGAATATGGAAGCAACCTAAGTGTCCGGCAGTAGATGAATGGATAAAGAAGGTATGGTACATATACACAATGGAATACTATTCAGCCATAAGAAAGAAACAAATCCTACCATTTGAAAACAACATGGATGGAGCTGGAGGATATTATGCTTAGTGAAATAAGCCAGGTGGAGAAAGACAAATGCCAAATGATTTCCCTCATTTGTGGTCTATAACAATGAAGCAAGACTGAAGGAACAAAACAGCAGAAGACTCAGAGACTCCAAGAATGAACTAGTGGTTACCAAAGGGGAGGGGTGTGGGAGGGTGGGTGTGGAGGGAGGAAGAAGGGGATTGAGGAGTACACATGGTGTGGGGGATCACGGGGAGAACAGTGTAGCACTGAGAAGGCACACAGTGGATCTATTGCATCTTACTTCACTGATGGACAGTGACTGCCTTAGGGTATGGGTAGGGACTTGATAATATGAGTAAATGTAGTAACCACATTGTTTTTTCATCTGAAACCTTCATAAAAGTGTGTATCAATCATATCTTAAGAAAAAGTTAAAAACATACAAGAGAAAAAGAAAAAAAGGAAAGCAAACACTTTACATTTCATTTTATAAAAGCTGGTATTACTCATACCAAATCCAGACAAAGACAATACAAAAAAACAAATAATCACATACCCCTATCCCTCATGAACATAGGCACAAAAGTCCTTAACAAAATATTAGTACATGAAATTTACCAATAAGTAAAAAGAACTACACATCACCAACAAGTGAAGTTTATTCCAGGGATGCAAAGCTGTTCAAGTTTGAAAATCAATCAATGTGATTCATCATACTAAGAGGTGAATGGAAAAGAATCATATGATCATATCAACTGATGCAAAAAAGCATTTGACAAAATTCAACACACATTTATGGAAACCAAAAATAAAAGGAAGTTTCTTCAACTTGACAAAGAACATCTACCCAAAAAAAAAAAAAAAAAAAAAAAAAATACTTAGAAAGACTGAATGCTCATCACCCTAAATTGGGAGTGAGGCAGAGATGTCTGCTCTCACTATTGTTTTTTGACAGAGTGCTGAAAGTTCTACCCAGAACAACTAGACAGTAAAAGGTAATAAACGATATATAGATCAAAAAGGAATTAATAAAACTGTCTCTATTTGTAGATGACATGTTTTTTGCATAAGAAATCCCAAGGAATCTACCAAAAATACTCCTAGAACTAATAAGTGATTTCAGAAAGCTGAAGGTATAAGATCAAGAGATAAAAATTAACTGTATTTCTATATACTAAAAATTCACAAATAAAAATCAAAATCTGAAATTACAATGTCATTTACAGTCTCAGAAAAATGAAACATTTAAGTGTAAATCTAACAAAACATGTACAGGACTTATTTATTTAGCCTATGCATGTCCTACTATTCCAATAAATTTGTTTAAAAGGTTTTACATGGAAAAGGACTTACATGGTAAAAACTACAAAATGTTACAGATGATATGCTGACAAAGATATCAAAGATGATCTAAATAAATGGAGAGACATACAGTGCTCATGGATTGGAAGCTCGCTATATAGCAAAGTTGTCAATTCTCCTAAGATTACAATTCAGATCTAACAGGCACACTATCAAAATCCCAGCAAGATTTTTGTAGATATAGACAATATTCTAAAATTATATGGAAAGGAAATGAACTTGAAAAGCTAAAACTATTTTGAAAAAGAATGAAGTTGGAGGAATCACTCTGTCCAATTATTTGTTACATAGCTATAGTAATCAATATTGTGAGGTACTGGCAAAGGGATAGACACACAGATCAATGGAGTAGAAGAGACAACCAAGAGCAAGCCCCTCATAAGTGTGGCCAACTAATTTTTGAAAAAGTTGCAAAAGCAATTCAACGTAGGAAAGAAACCCTTTAAAACAAATATTTTGGAAAATTTGGATATCCACAGGCTAGATAAATAAATAAATACAACTTGTAAAATTTAAAACTATAAAAGTTCAAGAAGTAACACAACAGAGCAAATCTGCAGGACCTAGGGTTTGGTGAAGAGTTCTTAGACATGGCACCAAAAGCATAATCTGTAAAAGAAAAAAGCAGATAAATTTGATTCATCAAAATTAACTTTATGTAAAGGACCCTGTTGAAAGAATAAGAACAGGAAACCCAAAGACTAGGAGAAAATATTTGTGAACTACAAATCTGACAAAGTACTCATATCTAGTATATATAAAGAACACTATGAAAATAAGATGAAAAATCCAAAAGACATGGGCAAAAGACATGAATAGACACTTCATCAAAGAGGATAACAAATGGCCAATAAGGACATAAAAAGATGTTCAACATCACTAGTCATTAGGGAAATATGAATTAATCATAACAACATATCATTTTTTTCCTATTAGAGCAGCTAAATTTAAAAAAAACTAGCAATACCAAAACCTGGTGAGGATGCTGATACTGATTCTCTCATACACTGATGGTGGAAATGTACAATGTTACAATCTCTCCGGAAAAGTTGGGCATTTCTTTAAAAAATCTAAATATACATTGATGATATGACCCAGCAATTGCAATTCTGGGCATTTATCACAGAGAAATGGAAACTTATGTCCACACAAAAATCTGTAAATGACAGCTCGTTAGCAGCTGTATTTGTAATATCCCCCAAATTGTAAACAACCAAAATGCTCCTTATAAGTGAATGATTAAACAAATTGTATATCCATAGCACAGCATACTACTTAGTAATACAAAGGAATGAGCTATTGGTACAAGCAGCAGCTTGGATGAATCTTAAGAACATTATGCTAAATGAAAAGAAAAACCATCTCAAAAGATCACATACTTTACGATTTTAGATGCTATTTTTGAAATAAAATTATGGAGATAGAAAGCAGATTTACTGTTGTCAGGGGATTAATGGGGTGGGGGCATGAGGATGAGAATTACTTAAACAGGGTAAAACTAGGGAGATCTTTGTAATGATGGGATCATTCGGCATCTTGATTACAGTGGCAGTTACACAAACCCATGGAAGTATAAAACGGACATAGAATACACACACGTTGTAATGGACGAAGGGTATCCCGGGTTTCTCCATACTATCTTTGCAAATTCCTGTGAATCTGTAACAATTTTTAAATTTTTAAATAGCAATAAAACAAAGAAACAGATTCAAACAGCCTATCAACTTGTCAAAGGGCATAAAATAAGTAGTCAACAGTTCTTGAATCTGGTTAACTGTTTTTATCTCTACCAAAAGCACTGACTCTGACACTTTCCCTCTCAAAATTATTTAATAAATAAAGCCAATGATGTTGAAAAGAGGGGGGAAAGTTCACTTCAAATGTAAACATAAAAGTCAAATAAAATAGGCTAACTCAATTTTGCAGACAATTGAACGTCAGTCATGCTGGATATATGGTTTATCTAACGCTCCTTCCCTAGACAGTCTTAAGAAAAAAGGAAAGAGCGGGGAAAGGGACTTGTATTTCACAGAATCCTTTGAAGTGGAAGAAAAACATAATCCAATAAATATTGCTTTGGAGATGTACACGGAGTAGTGACCGATAATGACAGGGTTTACCTGGGGGCACTGTAATTTTATGGCTCTGGTTACAAGTGTTTCCCCCAGGTACCTGGGGCTATTACTGCACGTGAGAGGGCATGGGCATTATAGGCAAGCCGCTGCACCCCCACCCCCATCCTTGTTTAGTCACAAGCCCTTAAAAGAGAACAAACATTTAATTCCCTTGTAAAACAGATGAATGCTTTATAATTTACTAGCAGCTGCTGGCAGCAACGCACTCTGCTCTCATATTCCTATTAAGCAAGCTGTGGCTGATTTATTAAAAGCTCAGATACATCAAAACAAATGACTGAGACATCATTATAGTACTATTTACAACCCCTTAATGGGGTTACGGGTAGGGGCAATACAAGAGACTGCAATCGGCTTCCCTTCTGTTAGAGGAGCTGCTTCCCTTAAATGGAAGCTGCCATTCTCAGGTAAAAAGAGCCAACTGTGCATGGTAAGGAAGGGGACAGGAGCCCATGCCTGTGAGGGAATCAGGGCCACCTGTGGCTTATAGTAAACCAGAGGATCTATGACACAACTCTGACAATCCCTAAAGGCTTATCAGGACAAGGTACAGATGGCAGCTCTTTCTATTCTGTGCCTCTCTGGTAGAATCAGAAGATTCCTCCCCTCTCCCACTTCTACTTTCCAAAATAAATCTAGTCAGAAGAAGGTCTCTGGAGGAATCTGAGGAAAGGATTTGGAAGAGGGTCCCATGGTACATGTGTGGGACTTTGCAGAAGCAGAGCTGTTTTCAGATACCAGCATGAAGGGCTGTCAGGCCTTTGCAGGTTCACAGTCCCCTTTTTTCTGTCCTTTTCCTTCCTTCGTGGTTTCCAACTCACTCTCACGTTCAAGTGTCTTCTGCTCAGCTTTCTATCCTTTCCCCTTTTGCAAAGTGCTTGATTCTAGTCTTTTCTTTTCTTTCTTTTTATTTGCCCTGATTTCTCAAACTCAATATGCCTAAAGTGGATCTTTTCTTCCTTTCCTCTCCACACTATCCTTGTTAGGTTTTTCTCTGTTGTAATGAGTGTTCCACATTCCCCAGTCACCACCTAGGAGTTTTGGGTACTAAGATCTGAAACCAAAGGCTGTTGTAGTATTGCTGGGACCAGGACCTCTACCTTTAGTTTGGGCAATGTGCACTTTTAAGCAGACTGGCTTTGGCTTATCAGTGTCACAATCGCACAGAAGTAATAGATGCTGTCAGTATTACAGTATTTTAGTCTTTTATTTTCTTGTATCAAAGTAAACTTATACATCCTTGGCTTAAATGAAAATAAAAAGAGTGACATTTGTACATTTAATTCATGCTGTATTTTATTTTAAGGGAAGTGTCACTCATTTCTGCCACAATTCCTCTTATATTTTATTTTTTAACTAAAAATAAGTGAAACTTTAGCAAATTAATAAATTGGTTTTGCATATCAACCAGTTTTAGCTATGAAATCAGCTGAAGATCCAGGTGGCCTATTTATGAACATGTTTTATATGCTCAAAAAAAATACAGCTTACTGTATCAAAATAAAACTAGAATTTCTATAGTCTTGAAACCTGTTTGAAATTACATACTGTAAATTATTTGTGGGGAAAAGATGAATGGCATGATGAAAATAGTTCTCTAACAGGTCTATGAAGAAAGTCCTATTCATGTCATTCATACTTAACTTCATCATGAAGTATTACCACATTGTCTTCTACTGGTTCTTTATATTTTCTGGATAGGAGTTGCTTGTTTCTACAGGTAACTTCTCCCAGTCTATGGCTAGCCTTTTTGCTCTATTAATGGAATATTTTAGTGAAAAGAAACCTTTAATTTTGCTAAACTTCAACTTAATACAAATGTTAAATAAAATTTGAAATTCAATTTTTCAGCCAGACACATATTTGAAGTGCTCAATAGCTACATGTGTTTATGGCCCCCATACAGGAAAGTGCAATATAACATTTCTATCATTGCAGCAAGTTCTGGACAAGACTTTTCTACAAGTATTCTTGTCTACTTTTAACACACAGATCTGTGCACCTGAAATGAAATTTTTTCTAGCATAAAATTACAGGGATTAAGATTTATTTTTATCCATATGGACATCAAACTCAACAGTGAATGAAAATTTGTTCAAGTTAAAAACTCAGTGAATACCATTATACATCTACCAGGAATGGCAAAAATTTTTAGAGCCTTAGAATACTATGTTGGTGAGGATGTGGAGCAATAGTAAGTTATAAGATACTAGTGGCAAGTGAATTGGTACACCTTTTTTGAAAACGGTTTGGCTTTACCTAGTAACATTGATGCTATCCTTTTTCTGTAACTCGTGTTCTTTGACAAATGCACATAAAAGTGTTTTTCATGAAACTGGAAACAACCTAAATGTTTGTCAGTAGTATATGAATCTGGTGTGTATATATACACAATATAGTGAAATGAACACACTAGAGCTACATACACCTGGGAGGAATTACAGTGTTCTAAGAAATAGTAAAGTTTACATTAAAAAGGCATAGTTGTATTATATAGAGAGAATATGGTTAAGTAGTAAAAGAAAAGCAAGGAAATGATAATTACAAAAGTCAGTATAGCATTTATGATACAGGAGAGATACAAGGCCTCTAGATAAAATACTGTTTCTGGACCTGGATGGCAGTTACTTGGCTGTTTGCTGTATTCTTCTTTGAATTGTATGTGTTATATATTATTCTGTATAATCTCAAAAATAAATTTCTAGCAAAATTTTTATAGATTAAAAAAAAAAAGAAAAAAGTAAACTTATAGGTAGGTCCCCATTTCCAGGGGCACTAGCTTTTTGAACAACAAATCAATTTGAAGGGGTAAAAAAAGTAGGTTACCAAAGGAAGGCAGTGAGGAAGGCCAAGCAGACCCCCAGAGATGTACTGATGCTAAGGCTCAAAGATGAGTCCTGCTCTAGAGGCTATGATGGAGCAAAGTAGATGCTATGCTCTAAACTTACCACATTTACACTGAAATGTGTTCTTCACCACAATCTACAAGGAATGATGGAAATTGCCAGGGCCCAGCTACTACCAGGGCCCAGCTTTGTAAATTCCTCAAAAATAGGACACTAGTCTCCTTCCTTTCTGAACCCCCAATACTCAGTCTGACACCTGTAGGCCTCAGTCAATCATGAATTAAAGAGTGAATGAATGAGAACAAAAATGAACAAGTATACCCTTGTTCTAAGGGTCTAGGTCTTAACAACTCTTTTATCTCTACACAGGACATTCTAACAAACCAATGTGAATGACAAGACAGGTAACAAAATTCCAAAGCTACTATACAAGTACTGGATGGGGGAGGGGAGGGGGGAGAAGTTATGGGTAGTAAGAGAAATATGAAAAGACTTCAAGTTTTGTTGCAAGGTTAAGAACTTGAGCTCCGCTACACAACTGCCTGGATTCTAGTCCTGCCTCAACCACCAGCTAACTACATGATGCTGCTTCAATTACGAAGCCTCACTCCATATTGTTTCCCCATCTGTAAAATGGGAAGAAAGCCTAGATCAGAAAGCCACTGTGGAGATTAAATGAAATAATACATGTAAACTGCTTAATATAGCACCTGACACATAGTGAGAGCTCAAAAGATGTTAATATTATCAATATCATGGTTTCTGGGCTCACTGCCAAGTACAAAAGCAAGAAAGGAGGAGTCGATAAAAGGAAGAAAATACCAAGAAGTCCAGTGCTTCAAGTTTCCACAAAGCCACCTTCCAAATACTGTTCTTAGAAATTTCAGCTGACTGCAAACCCAATAAAAGCCACAAAGTAATGAGACTGCCAAAAAGACTAATGTGATCTTGGCTTGCATTAAGAGAGTCTCATCGTCCAGAATGATCACAAAGTGGTCAACTATCTTTTTTCTCTGCAACTGCAGTGCAAGCTGACAGTTAGAAGCTTTGTGATTAATAGTATGCCTGGAAGAATGACACATGCAGAACATACTGACAAGAGCCTTGACTTAAAAAAAATCCCCCCAAAACTTGAAAGAGATCATAAAACTGAAGAGTGAGAAGGGAGGGAAGAGGTAATTTGGTCTAAACCCACATCCTATCAAGAGGCAATAGAGACCCAGAATTGCTCCTCACCATAGGTCTCTTAAAAGCAAGAACTATGTGTCATATATTTTTATCTCAAGTGCTTGACCAGAGCCATCCACAGTCAGTGTCACAACAGAACCACTCTGCTCGCCTCCTGAATCCCAGTAGCTGTAAGCAACACTGCCTTTGATTAGGTTAGTGTTAAACGGAGACGCAGCCATACAGAAGAAAGCTGGGAGCGCTGGACCAACTCTGCCTCCAGAGCTCACCTGCAGTTCTGTCCAAGCTCAGCACTGGTCCACCCTGCATGGTATTAGTTCACCAACACATTTCTAGAGAAGTGGACCTTCATTTGCAAACACTCCTCCCTGCTGGGATTTCTCTAGGGCTGGACCAAAATTATCAACTTTCCTTTTCCAACATGCTTCTGATTACGTCACTGTAGCCACTAACAAACTGAGTAAGTGCTAAACACCCAGGGAGAACAGTGTACACTTTTATGTCACACTCAGAAGCTCACACAAGAGTATCAGTGTGGAAGGTAAAACCCGTTCCCTCTTCTACACACAAAGCCGTGGAGCAATCTGCCCAGCCTCGGGGAACCAAGCATGAGTGCTCTAAGACAATTATGGTCATCTTGATCTTCTCCTTACCAGTAAGTGGGGGTGAGAGTGGGGACACCGATAATGTGAACCAAGTCTGGTCAATGAGATGTGAGGGCAAGTCTTTGTGCCGGCATTTGGGGAAAATCTTCCTCCTTGGTAACAGAGGAATGTATACCAGAAAGTTTATTTTGCTCCTGGACCCTTCCTTCATGTTTTGAGTGATGCGAAGACATTATTCTTGGGACTAAGGCAGCCATCTCATAATCATGAGGTTTCAAGCCTAACAGTGTAATCTAACACACTATGAACAGCACAAGTAAGTGAAGGATGACCAGAGCTTGGATCTTTCCATCTCTGAATCAACCAACTGAGACCTCCTATTCCTGACTCGTCATCAGGATTCTTTGTTAGTTGGGTCTTCCATTACTTACAACAGACCTCATATTGTTTATACCCATCTCCAAAATCCTATTATATCCATTTTTACAAGATGGGCAAGATGAGATTCTATGGATTTAAATAAGTTTACAGGACTGAGTAAGGCCATATGCATAGGACATGATGTTAGGCAATATGTAACACAATTCAGGGTCAAATAGAAAAGGAATAAGGGAACTAAGATTCCCAAATGCCAGGCCTAAGATCTACCCACAAGACTAAAGCAAATCAAATACTGCAGCATGCTCTAACAAACAACAGATCTGGAGGGCTGAGGTCCCAAGGGGTATAGCTTGTGCTCTTGAAAACCCTGAATGTTTCACTTAGTCAAATATTATGCTTCTGCTTTTTAAATATTTCCATTTAAATGTAGATTTTGACCTTCTCTCCAATGAAATATTAATATGAGTATAAAACATATATTACTCATCATCTGAGAGAGGGTCTCTTTCCAGTTCTGTCATGTTTCCTCTCCGCTGTCTTGAAATGACTTCTGAAAATTGTGACGGTTTTATCTGCAGAACCCATCTCTGCCAAACGCCTTACTAAATGACTGAAAATTAGAAGACTACACCTTCTTAGAGGCGTTGTAGGTTTGTTTGTGTGTCTGTTTAATTCCTTTCATTCAGTTATCAGTAAGATAGGTTTCTATAAAGCAACAGTCATTTAAGGGCTGGGTGAGCAAAATGAAAACTGTCTCCAGCAGTACAATAGAAAGGAAAGGCTAATTTAATTTGAAATATCTCCTTTCCTAAATAAGCAACCTATATTAACTAGGATTTCTATTTCTTTCTAATAACTGTAGCCCACTAAGTAGAATGGAGGGACTTTTTCTTAATCACAAACTGTTCTTCTCATTCAGCTTCATAGTCTTCATTATTCAATCATCCAGAAGATGACTAGAAGAACAAGCACAGTAACAGGGATTGGCCAACTTATGAATTTTTCCCTGTTTCTCTTCATGCTCAGTAACTAATAGTTCTAAGGTGATACAAAGATACTATTTTAAAAACTAATCCCAAAGCAGAACTGTCTCAAGCATTGATGAAGTAAAAAAGAAAAACTGTGTCCAACAGTTAAAAGACCTAGGTTGAAATCTTATGATCTCCTGTGGTTGTGGACCTTCTTGCAAATTATTTCAAATCTCTGAATCTTAGTTTTCTCATCTCTAAAATGGACACACACATTTATTTTGCAGTTCTGCACAGACTAATTGCTATTTTAACAAAACCATCAGAAGTTTCCCTCACTGATAAAGGAAACATCTTGGAAACTAGCTTCCAAGGAAATCTAAAATATTATCATTCCAACTGGGTCAGCCAACAAATACTAACTGCTGCTTTGACCTATATCATTTTCCCCATTCACTCTTTTATTCATCTAATTCAACACTCTCACTCGCTCAACAAATATTTATTGCATACCTACTAGGCAGCACATCAAGTATTTAGCGTCAAATAATAGAGACGCTTCCTGCCCTCCTGGGATTTATGATCTCCAACAGACTGCCTCAGTTTTGACCTCTGTTGCTGAGAACCTCTGTTGCAGGAAGAAGACCCCTGTGCAATCCCTCCCCAGAGTCTCACCACCCTCCATTCCCAGCAGGAATGCCCCTCCACTAGTACAGGAACCTGTTTCATTTGGTTTCCCCTTAACATTTTCATCTAACATCTTTCTCTCATTGTTCCATGAGGTATTTACTGACCACCTCCTGAGGGTCCTTTGGGAGATTTCAAGTCCAACAGTGTTATTCAAAATTACTCTCTTCCAGGCCTGCAACTAAATCACAACCTCATCTTACCCCAGACAGCCCAGAATCACCTGTCACTAAGTGTAACTAGGGTACCAAATGCAGCCCTGTGCTCAGACTCTAGCTAGACACCATGCTACCTCCACCTGGTACATTCCCCATTATCAGCCTAAACACAGAACTGTAATCACACCTCCACACCACCCCACAGTCCAACTTAGAGTATATCCTGCTCATTGTGTCCAGCCATCAGTGAAGTTTTACATCTCTCTTAAGTCCTGAGATGAGAGAGGCAAACAGCAGAGGGCCAACCTTAGGGATTTACTGCCATTTATCTATTTTTTGTTATTTTTAAGGCAAAACATCGAAATCAAGTCCACAGGACCACAAGCTCAATGACTTAACCTTAGGGTCACTGACTAAAGATACAGTCTCAGAGAACATATATCCAACATACCCAAATAGGTAAAATAAGGGATGTAAATTGGTTTTACCAATGGCTTTGAGTTGGAGAGTTTGAGCAAACTAAACTACTTTTGAAACTACTGCTTTGAAATTTCCCATAGCATCCCAGGCCACAAAAAGGAGCAAAAAACATCACCCACTTCCTTGTCATATACTTCTGTGATCAAAAATGAATTATCCATTTTAATCACTAACTTCGTAATATTAGAATCAGCTACAGAAAACTTTGAATGTTTCTAAAAACTAACTCATTTTAAGACTCTGAAGGGAATTCTTAAGGAGAATGTTACAATAACAGAATCAGTACATACACAGTGTTCTAAGATACCTCCCCTGAAGACCACCTTGATTTCTAGATAAGAAATTCCACATAAAGTATTCTTGAACAGGAATGCATGGGTGACCTAGAAATCTCAGATATTATATGTAAATTTTTCCAAGAATCCACAGCTTTAAAGTCACAGTAACATTAAACTGAGATAATGACTCTCATAGTCATCAGCAGCAGCACAAAAACTAACATTTATTGAATATTTAGTTTATATAAGGGACACTGAAATCTTCACAACAGCTCCCGAATACCTCTTCTAGCAGTTACTGTTTTTAAGCCAGACCCAATCAAGATCTCCACATTGCACTTGTTTCCCCATCTCTTATAACCTACAAGTGATACTCACTAGCAACATATAACATATTTTTTCATGACACTGACTTTTTTGAAGAGATCACACAAAGCAGTTATCTTAAGAATGACCCACATTTTAGATTTGTCTGATTGCTTCTCCCTGGTGTGAATCAGTGTCTCTCTACCTCCTGTGTTTTCTGTAAACCTGATTAAGATTCACTTTAAAGCTTTTTGGCAGAACTACTCCTTGGTGATTCTGTGTACCTCACGTTCCATGACATCAGGAAGACTGTATTGTTAGGCTATCCTACTGTTCATGATGCTAAGTTTGCCCACTCAGTCCTGGTGGACTGTAAAGTCACAGTTTCCCTGTTGCAAGTGATCTGTGCAGTGTTCTTCAATACAGTAAGGTCATTCTGTTACTCAACATCCTTTTACTTAATGGTTTGCCTTCCAATGATCGCCCTTCCCACAACCAAATATTTAATTGCAGGTTATAAATTCTGATATTCTAATGATATGTTTCCTTCCATATTTTATGTGCTAGTTTCTTTTAGAGATTTTAATCATGGAAGAACCTTATCAATTACAGAACTATCATTTCTCATTAAAAGGTCAGATAGATGCTTAATTCTCTTCCCTTAATTTACAATTTTAGAATAGGGAGCTAGCATCATAGTCATTGAGAGTGGTGCCAAAAGCCAGCCCCCCAACAATTTGGATTCATTGAATTTTATTTGTTCAATCTTTTATATTGAATTGCAGCCATTCTTTTTAATGTCCAAATTATCTGAAATCTGGCCAGTGGAAGTCCCTTCAAGCTGTGGCGTCCAATATTCTTAACCACCACATTCATTACACTGAGGAGAGCTCAACAAAACTATTTTTATTTGCTTAATGTTAGCATCCTGTGGGCTTCACAGTGCTTCCCCTAGTGGTGCACTTAAGAAGTGTATGTTTTTATGAAGCACTTCCTCTACAGATAACTGACATTTTACATTAGAATGAAACAAATGAAACAGCTATTAATTAGCTCAAGGCTTGATGAGAATCTTAATTTTGTTTCAGAGCTTAATCTGAATAAAAGCAATAGATACTAATAATACACTTAATTTACCTCTGGGAAATGTCTTTGGAAATACGGAGATTTCTTATATTTCCTCAACAGTCCTCCTTTAAAACTGACCTAAGTCACTGACAGGTATTATAAGGATCAAAAAAAACTAGCAACAATTGGGAATATTCACGTTAGCCGGGGAAAAGGGGTTGGTAGAGTAGTGATTTTCAAAAACATAACCAGGCCCCACACACAGAGCTTCTGATTCATTCTTTCTGGTGTTGAACCTGAGACTACATTTTTAAATTTAGTTTTAAATTTTAAACAAGTGTTTCTAGGTAATGCTGAAGTTGTTCGTCCAGGGATCACACACCTAGAAGTGCTGGCCTAGACAGGTTCCTACTAGGCCACTAGTGAATCAATACGGACAGACCCGAGGCTTGAAGTGGTTCTCCTGGTTCAGGGCCTGCTGCTCCCAAATGCTCCCATACTTACTACCTTTCTCCACCAACTATCTTTACAAAGAAAGAAACTGTTTTATCTTGGGGGGGAGGTCTAAAAACTAAATTTGGGGCTTTTCCATAGCTTTAAAAAGGGATATGAGCTTTAGACTAATCTCTATTTTTCTTCCAATCTAGAATCGCAACTAAACCAGCTTTATTCCATTCCTTGGAGATAGGCAAAAATAAGGTCCTGTTAGAGACAAAGTTCTGAGGTCAGGTCATTAATCAACCTGTTTGATATCTGAACTATGCGTACAGCCTGAAACCCTAAAAAGTAATTCAAAAATTTCAACCAACATTTTACTGTTACACAGTGCTCAGCACTGCAGACACCGAAGACTAGATCACAGTCTAGTGAGCGAGACAGAGGCAAATCAGGTAATTACAGCACAAGAAATGTTCAGAATGATAACCCCGGGGGAGTATATGATGCTCAAGCAAAAAGGATAGGCAACAAAAGTCAGCCATTTGCTGCCCACTAGACATGCTGACTCCAACCTAGAGATTTTCAGCAGGTAAGCGGCTTGATGCCCTCTTCAGACTCTCAGGGAGCCCTTTTTCCAACTCAAGCCTGACCCTAATTACCCTCAGTGACTCTGCAAACCTAGAAGTTACAAAAGCTTTAGAGTTTGCTTCCAGTGGGTACAGGAAGCAGAGAGAATGGGACAGATCTGACCAGAGATTATCTGTTCCCTGTTATGATTTTAACTCTGGCCAAAAAGACATCAATCTGCAATGAAGCTCATATCCCTAACTAAAGCAAGGGTTCTAAAATTATGTCCCATGTGGGTTTTTCAGACACCAAAGGAAGGCTGAAGAAGTGGAACACATGGTTAATGCCCCTCCTACCCAACTTCAACCACAGCAGTGGTTTTTGCTTTTTTATTAGGTTGCACTATCTAGTAATATCTCCATTTAAGGAAGTATTCCACAGCTAAAAGAATTTTATAAATCACCGATGTAGTTCCGCCATCAAAGAATGGGATTCTGGTCCTAGATTACTTCTACCCAGCTTTGTGACCCAGAGCAAGTCACATACAAGCTATCATGTAGTGACTGAGGTTATAACAGAGCCAGGCAGTCTGGGTGCAAATTCCAGCTCTATCAATTACCAGCTGTGTAACTTTGCCAAATGATTGAACTTCTCTGTGCCTCAGTTTTCTCATCTGTAAAACAGAGATAATAATAATGCCTCCTCCTAAAGTCATTGTAAGGATCAAATAAGTAATAACAGAGCACCTTGGACAGTGTCTGGCTTTAAAGATGGTTACTGCTATAGCTGCTGTCATTATCTTCATTCCTTTGGACTTACTTCTTCATCTGTAAAATAAATCCATGATCTCTAAGAATGACCCCAAATTCATAGCCCCAAGTTCCTAAACTTCATGTAAAACTCCAAATATTGACCAGTTTTGTCAAATACCAAAGCTTGAATGAGAATATAGATATACAGATATTTCCTCTCCAGTTGTCACAAGCAACTCCCATTTCAGTATTTATCCATGTCCACAAGCTTCATAAAACAAGACAAATCATGCCAGCAGGAGGGAAAAGGAAAACACAAAATCTAGTACAGGGCCCTAGCTGCAAGCAAAGGCCATGTGAGTTTCCTATTCAATAAAGATCTTCAGTATAAATAGTGTAAGAGAAGCTACACATCCCAGGGAGTCTGGTTTGCAAGTTTCCATTTTATGCCAGATTTAACCAGTCAAAGTTAAATAGAAAACATGTGTAGTATTAATAAAAGGCTCAGTGTCACTTTATTTCTTATGCTAAAGCACAATCGATGATGCCAGAAAGAGCTAAGAGCTTTTAAAATACACCATGTGGTCCCTTAACGAACATGATGCCTCTTGATGAACACTTCTCTGCTGGTGTCCCCGGCAAATAAGCAAGAACACACAGCAAATTGCTACAAGTGATAAGCAAGCCCCCATTTCCCCCTCTGACACAAATGGCTAGGCAGTGACCCATGGCAGGACTAGAAGGCAAGGAGAGGAGGGGCAGGCAATTGCAGACTCTTCTCAGTGGGGCACTTAAGGGGATAATGAAGCAGGAAGCAGCTGGAATCATCTTGGGCATCCAGAGTAGCATAAAGAGAACAAAAAGTAACCAGGAGAAGGTAACCAGAATACATCTAGATTCAAAGACTGGCCCTACCAAGTTCTAGCTGGATAACTTTGGGCAAATTAACCTCTCTGATCATCTGCAAACTAGAAAAAAGTGTTACTCTCTTCTAACGGTTGTTTCAAGGATATGGATAGCTATCATTATGGATGGCTTCTCAATTACCAGCACCACCACACTATTTATGTGCATTAGTATTGCATCCTCATAACAACTCTGTGGACCTGTATTATTATTATTATCCCCATTTTCAGATGAAGTAACTTATCCCTGCATTCCTTTTAGTCATCACCTCAGGCCAGGGGCTGACCCTGCAGTCTCTACTTCATGATGTTTCTTTAACAGTCCTAACCACAAAGTCTCTAACAGGTGCATTTCACAGGGTTCCCTATTAAGACAGTTACCAGATTCACGAGGGCAATGATGTCTAACATTTTCTATGTTCTAATCATTGTTTTTTCTTGTCTGTTTCCCCCACTATAATGAGCTCAAAGTAGAAACTGTGGGTATCATCCTAAAATTGTTGCCCACCTTCACTGCTAGGCATTCCACAGTGGCTTGCTATTTCTTTTGAGCAATAAGTGAATGTTGATATGATTGTCATTGTTAAAATTTTAAAATTCTTTCCTAGGATTGCCAAGTATTTGAATGAACTGAAACAGAGTTCATCTGTGCAGAAAGTGAATGCAGGTTCCTGAGTACCTGTGGCTAAATTCTTTGTCATGGCCCCTAAGGTGCTTAGTCTAGTAATTTCCTTCTCAATACGTATAAACTAGAGTGACTTAACCATACAAGAATCCACCTTATCCAAACTGATTAAACTGTGCTTTCAAACGGTGATGCATAAGAGGGAGTGGCGGAATCACCACAAAAGGATTTACCACAGATTACCTTTCCAATGAATACCCCTAACTGAATTTTAATAATTCAATTTACATATATTTTTTAGAATGCACTATTTTATGAACTGCACAAAGACCTATTCTGCATTTTGTTTCATACCCAGGTACATTTTCTGTAATTCAGCCATAGCTGATTGTTTCAAAGATATGGTCAGCCATTTCCCCAAACACACCATTTATATTTGACAGAGATGTCACACTTGCACCCATCCATAAAACTGTGACATGGTGCATGCCTTCCGAGCCAGTTTCAGTATGAATCTATTCATACTACATATAAAAAATTATTCATTTTCTCTGAAACGTTTGAGTCAAAGAAGAAGGGCAAGGAATGGATGTATAAAAATGTACAGTCCTTTGAACCCAAGTCTGTCACTCTGACATTTCTTACACACACAATTATTTAAACCTTTCTTGTGGCCAACTGAAGAAAGATAAAAACGGTGGCTTGTGCTGAGTCCTTCCATCAGTCATGTCAATAAATCATGTCCATGAGGCAATTTCTTCTAGGACAATGAGCTGGTGCTACTCAAATGTGCCCATATTCTCAGACTGTCAAATCTCTTCACCTTTCTTCTAATATTCATACTGCCACCTGTGCACCTGATTGATTAACATCTTCACCTCTGGGGTGTTGTATACAGCATTCAACACTTTAAGTACCCTACGTGATTCTATAAAATGCATTTGTTCAACAACTGACCTCCCAATAAAACCAGCATCCTGCACTGACACTCTTGAATAACATGTGCCAGTCACCCCAAATCAGTCTTCAGGCTTTCTCAAACTCAATGAAATCATTCTTCTTCTATGGCAATCTCTAGAAATCTTGGCTCTTGTTATATGCTTGGGTTAACAGACAGTAAAGCAAAGAGCTGCAATATCTATGATGGTTTAGGAGTCTCTACACAATCTTCAACACTGAATCAAAATAGCTATCTCAAAAGATAAGATTTAGTTTTGTGACACTTTCCCCTCACCAAAAATCCCTCCAATCTTCAACTAACAGAAAAGGAATTCACTTTCTCTACCAGCCAATACTCCTTGGACTACTGAGTTAAGAAAAATCAGAACATGAAAGTTCTGAAATCTATTTATGATATTTGCCAGTAACATGAGAAAAAAGACTGTCACAGACATGCCACAGATTTTGCCATCTTTGTAACAGCATCTCCTATGTTCTGGGCTACAAATGGGTTAACCTTTTGTGGTAATTATTTCACAGTACGTGTAAATCAAACCATCACGATATAAGACTTAAACTTATACAGTGATGTGTGCCAATTATTTCTCAATAAAACTGAAGGACAAAATCACATTAGTTGTTTTTATCTTTTCTAACATGCAGATTACCTGTACACAGATTTTTTTAAAATTATTCTGTGTACGTATATAAATACACACATGTATAAACTTGTACCCACATACACATATAAACAGAACTTTGCTTCTATTTTCCTGTTCAGAATGTAAGGAATCATTTTACTGAACTTCATGCTTCATTTTTAAACCCAATTTTTCCTGGTATATACCAATCTATATAATGTTCTTGGTTTCTACCAAAAGAGATACTTGTATAGACGTGAAGATATTAGACTGACAAGGTCCTATCTCTTAAAAACAATTTAAAATAATAATAATATAACCTTTTCTAAAAAGGTATTATCTTTTCCTTATTTCTCTTGAAGAACTGAAAGCACAGATGCTCTTTGTGACTTACTCTCCAGCCAAATGATTCCACAGATTAGTGAGATTGCAAAAGAGAATAAAGGAAACCATCCAAGGTTCATGTTGGATAAATACCCCAATGTTTGGCTAATTCTCAAATTGTACAAGAAACCTGGCTCTCCAGAAACAAAAACTGAGAGAAACAGAGGAAAGGAAAAACAAAGAGCTGGAAGAAAGATGGATGGAGTAGAGAGAAAAACAGAGGAAAGATATGAATGGAAAAAATAAATCAGGGAGAGAAAAGGAAAGTGAGAATACAATTTACAAAATGAGAACAGGAAAAGAAGACGCAAGAAAAACAAGAATTAAACTGTTTTGGTTTATTTGAGCTGCTTCAGACCCAAGTTCAATAGGAAATTTTACAGGGTTCTCCAGATCTGCCACTTCCTGGCTCTGTTTAGGAGCCCAGCAGCGGTAATGTTAACTGCTTAGCCTTATCACAGAGCTTTCTAAAGCGGTTCTTGTTTGAAGTCTGCATCAAGGCTGGGTTTGAGTCTTGGGTCTTACATGCTAGCTGCTACACATAAGGCTGGGATTAGCTGGCAGGAGCCGAGGAACACAGAGAATTTAACATGCCAGAGCAAGTAGAGTTTATCAGATTAAAGTCATAAAGCAGAAATTCCTCCTGTGTATTATTTCACAGACCTGGGATCAAGTGATTCAACAACATTTATTCTGTTGGCAATGAGGGAGGGAGCCTGGCTCTTTCCTAAACCTCCCTCTAGCATTAAGGGTTGGCTCAGTAAGCTTTGGAAACATTTCCTGACTATCATTTATTCAGGTAAGAAAGGGAGACCTGGAAACTCCACTTAAAACATATGCTCAAACTGGAGTATAGAAGAGGTAACAGGCTAGACTTCAAACTAAACAACCTAATTTTAAAATGGTATTAATCCTAAGAATAAAGGTCTTTCATTCAACAGTCTACCGAACCATTTTCCTAAGTGCAGAGAAAATAAGCTACAATACAATGAGGCTAGCCAGTCTGAAAAGAAGGGTGAAGCAGAGGCACAACAGGAAACAACCAGAGGGGAATTTGTTTAACAGTAAAAAGAAGGCAGAGCAGCAGGTAAAGCCAAGGGTAAATGACTTACCAGAGCTCTCTTGCTTCTCTCCCAAGACCTAAAGCAGTCAACCTGCCAGTTGGAATCCCTTGAAAAATGTTCTCAACTGTTTTATGTGTTTCTTAGTGCTCACTCCCAGAGATTCAGATTCACTCAGTCTGGGATGGGGCTCAAGCATAACCTTTTTTTTTAAAGCTTCCAGATGATTCAATTGTGAGTGTGGATGTAATTTTTTGTGGAGTAACATTTTTACTGTAATTATTGTGGAGTATAATACACTTAGAGAATCCAGATTTTTCAAAGACATTCCAGGACAAACTTGAAGCAAGTTTTCTTAGGACCAAGAATCAAAATAATATGATGGCACTTTCACTAAGATTTACAATTAATTTGAAGTTCAAATATGATTGACCTTTTCTAAGATTAAAATTCTATTAATTATATAATAATCAGATCAACAGAGAACACTGTGAATGTTTTTGGAGGGCCCAATTCTATACCTTCATGGATATGAGATGGCAGAAAGAAAAAGAGGATCAAGTAGAACAATAGTTCTCAATACATGGTTCCTAGACCAACAGCCTGGGCCTCATTTGAGGACTTGTTAGTAATTCAAATTCTCAAGCTCTATTCTAGGCCTACCAAATTGCTGGGTGTGGAATCCGCTAATTTGTGCTGTTATAAGCCCTCCAGGTAATTCTATCACAAGCGGAAGTTTGAGAAGTACTGAGGCACAGTAACAACTGGTTACTAAGTTTTTAATAAAGCATCATAGAAGCTCCAGTGGAGCAGGAAATTTTATGTGAATTGTAAACTGTCCTGGAGCAACATCACACAACATGGCCAACTAACTGGTATCTGATGTCACCAAGACTTTCTCCTCAAACCCCTTTTTGTTCTACAGCTTCACTCTCAGGCAACAGGGGGCAGTTTACGGTTAATGACTTTTTTGTTAGGGGTAGCCTGTTCTTGTTCTCTCTTACAAGGCCAAATTCTAGCAAGGATCTTTGGGTAAATTCAAAGACTAAATTTCCTAAGTACAGCAGTGCCCCCTTTTCCAGTTTATTATCCACAACCCAGAATTATGTCTAACCAAGCAACATAATGCCTACATCATTATCCACCTCACTTCATCTCATCACATATGCAATTTATCATCTCATGTCATCACAAGAAGGGTGAATACAGTACAAAAAGACATTGAGAGACAGAGAGACCATATTTACTTCACTTTTATTAGTTATTAAAGTATATTGTTATAATTTTGCTATTGTATTATTGGTCCCAACTGGTACATGCATGGTGCCCCAGAGAATCCATTCCATTTTCAAAATCACCATCAAGTTGATGCTTTCTTTTACCTATACTTCTCAGTAGATGACCAAAAGAGGAAATGAACAGTTTAAAACACAGCAAAAGTTGAATCCAGATCCAGAGCCCTCTAGGCACAAGGGTCAGACACCTGGAGGTCCTCAGAATTCTAGCACAGTGGCTACTGGAGGGATTACCACTGGTTCAGTCTTTTGAAAATATCACACAAAATACTAATGCTGCTTAATTAAAGCTGCTGAGCTAATTTAGCAAAGGAGTAAAAACCCTGAAAATTAAGTCAGTCACTAAGTGTCTATCATTTAAATTACGGCACAGGCCAAAGCCAAATAACTTTCAATTAGAAAGTAAAGCAATGTAAAGATTTTTATTTTCGAATTCTATACCTCACTTTCTCAACACCTTAAGAAAGAAGACTTAGGAGACAACTGGAAGACTCCTGAAGTATTCATCATCAATATAGATATTCTATTTTCTCCCTGCCACTTAGTACAGGTTCTACTTAAAGCTGAGCCACCCAGGACCTAACTGATACCCAGACAAAGGCACGGCACTGTCATATTGCTGTCAAACCACCACCAATCCTGAGAGCTCAGTTCATTGGGTCCTGGCTTAAGGAAGGTAAGCCATGGCTTCTTAGGAAGGCTTAGAGTGACACATAAAAGAAAAAAGTGACTTGGGTCTTTCTAAACTCTCTGGTCCCCGAGGAAGATGAAATCATCCAGTCCAGAAAGAGTAGGGCCTCTCGACCATGACTGGCAGCAATCATAAGCCAATCAAGAAGCTATTCAAACTGGCCTGTTAATGTTGTTGCTTGGATTCTGAATCCTCAGGCTTAAGCAGTCTTGGAGTTCAGCATCTCATTTCCAGCAATGATGCCCCAATCCTCTATCAAAGCAGAAAACTCAAAGAACAAACACTGTTCCCTAATTGTAATTACCCTGTTCAAAGAGACTGTTTCTATTCCTTCCTTGAGAATGAAAAAACCTTTCAAAAGTGGCAGGCAAATTGCAAAAAATGGATATTGATCTTTTTTTTTTTTTGGTTGAGGGAAACGAGATGAGAATTATAGTATATGAATAAAAAATTCACTTGACCCCAGAATTTCCTTGTTGAATACTGATTTCAATAGTGTGATATCTAGGAAAGTCTTCCCTTCCTGTCCTTTCACTGTTACAAATGTTCTCTGATTCTGAATTTCTAAAGGATTATATTTAGTTCAGAGATAGGAAAAGGAGATGAAAAGTATCAGCATCCCTCAAATCAATACTTTAAGTCAGCTTCAAAACCCTCCTCAGGACAAACAATGACAAGTGACTTTCCCCTAATTTAATGCTCTGTTTCCCACAATTCTGAGTTCCTAGTGCTTTCTTTTGTGCCCTCTGTCCAGACCAAAGAAACATATTCAAGTGCCTGGCTGGCTTTTAGTAAGAGCTCAATAAATGTGTACTGAATGGGAGAAGGAATAAGCAAACAAATATGCTTCATTACAAGGCATTTGGGACACTTGTTTAAACAAATCAGAAATGTTTCCTCACTAATAATGAATTCAAAGCTGGTTAGCTACTTCCAGTAAGCTTTTATTAAAATAACTAACATAAATTAAACCAACTGGAAAAATTAGAAGATATACTTGGAATTTTAGATGTAGTACCATTAAGCATTAAAGTTGGATTGGAGCTTCTAAGCAAAGAAAGACAAAGGGAAAATATATCATGTTATTTGTCACTTATCTGTCAATAATCAGAAACACAAGTTTGTTAGGAATTTTTGACTCATACTAACTTTTAGGAGTTATCATGTCCAGTGTTACGGAAAGGATGCTGGAAAACCCCTCAAACAGCAGCAGAAGTGATGTAGTAGCAAAGTACAAGAACACTAGATAGCACACAGTGTTGTAATATTGATGGTGTTTATGTTAATCATGTGCATAAAAGCAAAAAACGCATGTTCACCAATTTCGAATTTTATCTCAAACTATCCTGTGTATATAGGTAAAACAGTTTGTCAGAATACCCTAGACTGTAGGAAACAGAAAATTCAAACAAAACAGCTTAAATAAAAATCGTTTTTCCTCACACATAACGAGAAGTCCTGAGGTAGAAAGAGTCTAGGCAGGTTAATTCAGCGGCTCAGCAGTATTGTCCAAGACACTACCTCTCTGTCTTTCTTTCAGGTCGCTGTCCCCTACTTGGTGGTTTGTCCTGTTAGGCCAACTCATGATAGCTGTTGCCACATTCAAAACATCACATACAGCCAACAACTGGAGACAGAAACTGTACTTTTCTTCTCTTTCCAAATGCAATGAAACTTTTTCCAGAGGTATCCATATAAGATTTGCCCTAACGTCAAGTTGGCCAGACCTGGGCCTTGAACGGGCATGAAGAGTGCAATTATCGGTTTGCTTAGACTAATGAAGATGTTAACCCCATGAAGTCCATGTGAAAAGTGAACACCTAAATGAAACCAAGGCTCTGCCTGCAAAGATAAGGGATGAGCTGACAGATTTGGGCTGGTATCTCCTCCAGAGAGATGATACGACCCTATTTCCCAGCCCACTGATCAAGTTCAAATGGAATGCTTGCTTACTCACAGCCTGTGCTGTGAGGGCATGGGGGTTTCTACAAAATAATTACTATAGAATTACTTGTTTACAAAAGAGGGAAAGAGAAGAGAAAGGAAACTATGCCATGCGCTTCCTCAGTGAGAACAAGCAGACACAAATGGCTCACTTGGAGTGAGCAATCTCAGAGACATTCCACCAAGGAGACTTCAGTGATATAGCCCAAATACAATGAATAAATGACAGACAACCCTTTTCTCCTCCATTAGATTTTAAGAGCCCCCTCTGATGCCACCAGAAAGATAAACAGATAAGTCAAATGTTTACTTCCCTAAAATGAAAGAAGTGGCTTTCTTACCCCTCTTTAAGTCCTCCTGTTTTAAGAAGAGCTTCACCTGATGTTTTAACATGAACATTATGATTCACATTTCTATTGAAGCATCTACTGCTGCCATGTTCAGAATCCAGAGGGTTTGCCCTTCTTTTTCTTTCCCTCTTTAATAGTTACAATCCATCTCCTTAGGATAAGTTCATCCCAGATGGAGATGAATTGCTACACCAAGGCACAAGGGAAGCAGCTTGTGAGTACAAAAACCACTTTTCTGCATCTGAGATCTTCAACCCTGACTGCTTTCCTTATATTCAGGCATAATGAACATTCTCTCTGGGATATAGGAACCAGGAAACAAAAAGAGGCTTGGCTTATAGGAAGTAGCCGGCGGGGGGTGTTAAAAGGGAAGATATAAAACAGCAGGATGGAATGACAGAACGCATGATCCAGGCAGCTTCTTGTGCGGCTCTTTTCAAAATTCTCAGCAGGCAAAACCACCTCTCTGTGAAATATTTCCTGGGACCAAGTAAAGCATTTCCTACACTGGGCCTAGCAGGTGACAGGAAGAAACACTATGTCTTAAAAATCAGTAAATCAATAAAGTCCAGTAGCCAAACTAGCCTGATAAAGAAAGAGCTGACGCTAAATGGGTGTTGACTCTTTCTCCCTTAACATACGTACAGTTTCCTTTTTATTCTAGACTTCCTTAAGATGGAAGCAAAGGTAAACAGCACTTGACACGCAGTAGGCACTCAAAAAATTTGGATGAGTGGAAACAACCTACTAACCACCCCCAGAAAAATTTCATCTTCTAAAACTGAATATATTAAGCTTTCAACATTATCATCCTAAGCAAACACCTTAGGCTGAGAAAAATACTTTGCCTAGAAATAAAATACTCTACATGAATATTCACAGTCAGAATAGACTATAAGTGGAAGTAGGCTCCTTGGCAAGACAAAATCACAACAGTTAATAAAAGATGACACTCTCTTGACTATGTCAAATGTATATTCCCAGCTATCAACTGTATTCTGCAGAGGCAAATGGCAAGGTGCTTAATATTAATGGAGATACACACACAAGCAAGCAAGTACACACAAATCCAAACAAAGGATTCAAACAACGACATCTAGAACAAACAGAACCTTGAGATGCCATTAGTTGTTACATTTATAGGGTTTTCTAATCCAAGCAAAAGCACTACTCAAAGTTTAGTGTACTGAAAAGATTACACTGTCAAAAGCCATGGTTTCAAGGCCCACCTCCATCAACTAAGACAGGTCACTCATCCTCTCTGAGTCTTCAATTTTTTTTTTAATTCATAAATTGGAGACAGTAAGTACTTGCCCTGCTAATCCACAGTTGTGTGGAAAATTTAAACAACCTTATGGATAGGAAATTAACATTGATTTATATAAAACACTATCTGACTGCAAGGGGCTACTTTTTACTTAATATATGCTTGGTACTACAAATCCAAAAATAACAGTTTATAAGACTCCCAGACTATGCATCCCTGTGTTCACAGAATTCTCCCTTTTGCATAGGTATAGCTGTAGGCCCTGATGCAATATAGGGGAAGAGAGAAGAAAAAGGGAAGGAAAGGAGGGAAGAAGGAGAGAGAGAAATCCAAAGTCCCCTGAACAGAACAATTATGTTTAAGAGCAAATCAGGGCAGCAGAGAACCCATTTCCATTTGTTGTACAGAACCCACAACACTAGTAAGAACTAGGTGCTTAAAGAGGTAAAAAATGGCATTACCCCTTTACCCAATAGCTTGTGTTATACACAGCAAACCTTTGTTGAGCTCAACCAAAAATCATTTTCATGCCTCAAGCATTTCAAAACTGGGTGTCTTCCTCCTCCTAGAATAAAAGGATCTGCTTGTGGACCTGCTCTCTCATGGACCAGAGAAGGGGAAAGGCTCAGGGATTAAGTAAAATTGACCAGCTGGTAAATATGGGCTCAATTCCATTATTTTAGTCATCTGAAATAAGGGGGCAGGGACTGAACATCTAGTATATATGCCTGGCACTAGCTTGGCTGCAAAGGATTGAGAGATAAGAAAGGCACAACTGCTACCCTCTGAACTGCTATCCAAGCACAACACCATTCCACTGTCTAACTGGGAACTGCAGTGAAGACAACAGGATTACTGCTGGGAAAAACCAGAATTGCTCTCATTGTATTGGTTCTTCCATCAAAAAGAACTCCTATCAGATTACTGATACTCAATCTGGTTATACAATGGAATTACCAATGGAATTTCTTGAAAATACGAATATCTAGGTCCCAGGCTAAAGCAACTATACAATATCTGTGGTCCAGGCCACAGTTTTTTAAAAGCTTCCCCAAGTGACTCTAATGTGACTCTAAAGTTGAGAGCCATTGTTTTAGGCCTTTCCATCTCAAGAATGTTTATCTTATATTAACAGATGGCAGTAATCTGTCTTCCACAGAAGAGATCTAAAAGTGTTAAAGGACAAGTGGCCTCATTCATATGGATCACAAAAAGTAATATTAAAAAGATAACTACTTAAAACCTAAAGAAAGTTCTGTAGGTTTACTAGGTGAAGAGAGGGATTTCTTTCTAGAGTAGCCCAGAAAGTATGTGTCAGTAAGCATATTTCCTGAATTTAAATTACTGTCCACATAAAATCACAAGTGAAAAGGAGGCACCAGAATATAGCAAAAGTTTTATCTGTTTTTAAAACTCAACCTCACCAACCTTTTCCTTTAACTAGCCATTAAAATTCTCACTTCACAATCTCCAAAACAGATGTAGCCTTTACTCATCGTCCAAAGCAAAGCAGTAAATACTGTCTTGCCTGAGGATTTCAGCTCCAGACAAGTTCGCTATAGATTCAATGAGACAAAGAATGATAATGGAACATTCTTGGGGTGAAAGGGTTTACTACCGGGCTTTATTCACGTGGTGGCAGAACAAACACTAGAAATATGTCTGCATCCAACAGTCTTCAGGTCGGTAATCCTGTTCCATCTTTGTCTACACCCAGAGCACTGGGCAGAGCTCTACATGCAGTGACTCGGTCAATAATAGCTCATTGTAACAGGTATGGAAGCATTAGCCTAGCAGTAGGCCAATTACATCATCAAGCAGTTTAGGTTCGGGTGAGGATCCTAGTCATAGAACTTCCATTTTCCCCACAATATACAACTAGATAAGCAGTTGCAAAGCTCTGTTTGGCCAGTAACTATTCAAGACAGAATATGAACTATGGCTACTGGAAGTGCCAAATGCTCCAGTCCTTACCTGACTGCTCCCTTTCCATGGCCTTACAAAATGAGAGAACAGGGAAGATATTCACCAAAAAGAAACAGAGATACACAAGTGGCTTATCCAGCAAGGCGAGTTCTTAGAACTAAGGTATTCTGGAGCTGATGGAAAGAGGAAACAGAGCAGCCCAACCAAGAGAAGGAGAAAAACTTACAGTGCTGATTTCTGTTCTATAGAATGTATACTTGTGCCACAGCAATTGACCAAAAGGTACCAATTCCCACAAACAATAAAAATGATGATGATTTATAGAATTGTCTTAATTAGTGACTGGTTTATTGAGTATTTGTGTTCAGTGATGACTCAACCTGTATGTCACTAAATCCTTGCAATATCTACAAGGTAGGTAGCATTATCCCTATTTTACAGATGAAAAAACTGAGACAAAGAGGTCTGTGTGAAAATCACACAGCTAGGATCTGAAGTCAAGCTCTCTCTTCAGAATACATCATTCTCAATTCTTTTTAAAGTACCTAACAAAATCACCTTATATACCCATCATGCCCACTTCTCTCTGTCACTATTCATATGAAGCACTCACATATTTCCCTGTATAACTGACAACTCCTTGCCTTTTTTTCTAGGTATGAATCACGAAGTTCTCTAGTATTAATACATACTTCCCTTTTACATGCACATAGAGTCAGTGTCATGCTATGGTGTGACATGAGCTGAGGTGACCCCCAGTGTAAGTAAAACCTGTTGATCACTTGGCCTAGCACAGCAATATTAGTTTGATGAGTTAGTCTCCCCTAATAAAAACAGCAGTCAGCAGTTAAGTACATGAACCAGTAAACTGAGAAGATCTGTATTAACAGCAGGGGTAATCTACTAATTTGCTGATAGACTATGCTGATGGACTTAAGCTGCTGTGGGACATATGTTAAGACATCTTTTCATCACTACTTCTGACATACAGTTCAATACAGGCTCCTTTCCTAAACAAATTCCCCATGCCTCCATGAGAGTCTACACTGAGTGGAGTTCAGACTTAATGAGGCATGCAGACTTTTCCCACTTTGGCCAGCTACTGTACTGCACAATCTAATTTCCAGGTTTAACCTGACACCCAACAGTGTATCTCCACAGCTCCTACTAGGGAGGGAGAGAAAGGCGGATACACCAGCACATTACATCTGGAAGGTGTGGAAGAAGGGAGACAGGGAGGATAGTTAAGTTGCTGAAAGGAGATTCACTGTGGAGATAGAAAAACGACTTCTCTCTCCTAACATTGCTAAATACCAATATGCTTGCTAGGAAGTGGAGATAAAAAATGAAGAGCTTAGACTAAACAACTCAAGGTCCCTGGTTTATTTGTAACCTTCCCTTTTCCCTCCTCCCTAGTATTAAATTTTGGACTTATTTTTGTCCTTTGTAGAATGTGGGGACCTTTGCAATAAGTGGGGTAAAGTAATAAACAGGACCTTGAAAACCAGTGTGTGTTAAACTTGCAATCTTCACACCAAAGCACAACAGCAGTAGGAGTCCTGTGTACATTCTGATGGGACCAGGATTCAAGGAATTCTCTAGGAAGATGCTGAAGGACAGAATCCATTCTCAACTCTGATTTCTGGATCACTGGTCAACAAATAAATCAACACAGCCCCGTGTCCCCCTTTGAGTGGGGCACAATTCTATCTGTCCTGTGCTGAAAACTCTTCAGATTTAGTTTCACCAGAGGAATGTTGTCTTGCCAATGGGTTTCAGCCCCAAACAAGCTTACTATGGATTCAGTGAGATCAAAGAATAACAATGGAATGTTCTTGGGGTGAAAGGGTTTATACCCAACTATATTCCCATAGTGGCAGGTCAATCACTAGAATCCCATTCACTCAGAGTGAGTCTGCATGAAGCAAGCCAGTCTCTGCCTCTGGGCCTCTCTGTCCCAACAGCCGTCTCAGTCTCTGTCTTCGGTGCTGCCACCACAACAGTCTCTGATCTCCTGCAGCCTTGCAGACATGCCATGGTGTTGCCTAGAGCACTGGGTGGAGCTCTTTATATAGAGTCAATAACAACATATAGCCAACACGTGTGTAGTGAGCTAGCCAAACACGGCCAGGTGAGAATCCTAGCCATAGGAACTTTCATTTTACCCACAATTGTTACTGTCCTACTGTCCTATGCTGTTGTTTCCCTTTCCCTTAACACTTCTCCCAGTGGTCAAGGCTATTGCCAAGATCAGCAACTGCCAGATTCTAAACTAAATGTGTCATTCTACTTGCCAAAGTTTAGCATCTAGAGCCGAAAGAATAAACGCTCTTCCAGCAGGCAGATGTGAGTCAAAGCTTGACTATGCCACTTCCTAGCTACAGAGCCTTAGGATTTTCTGTAAACGTGGATTTCCATATGATTAAAATGGGATGATTATGTGCTACTGTCTTGCCAATGGGTTTCAGCTTCGAGCAAGTTCCCTATGGATTCAATGTGACCAAAGAAATTGAGAGCAAAACGTTCTTTGGGGTGAAAGGGTTTATTAACAGGCTTGTTCTCCTGGTGGTAGGTCAAACACTAGTGTCTTGGCCTCTGCCCAGAGCACTGGGCCAAGCTCTCTGTATAGCGCAATAATAGCTTATTGCCTACAGGTGTGGAAGCTGTAGCCTAGCAATAGGCCAGTTACATCATCAGGTGGTTTAAGTTCAGAGAGGATCCTAGCCACAGAAACCCCAACTTCCCCACAATCCACCCCTTCAGGATTCTTGCCTTACAATCAACACGCTTTCAATCTTCCGCAATACTCCCTGTGTGAGAAAGCTGGAACACTGTAACCAGATTCCACAAGAGCAACAGAGGATAACAACAAGTTAGAGATAAGAAAAATTAAGATACAGCAAGATTTTGATACAGGTAACAAAAATTGTAATAATCCTCAAGCCAAAGGAGGTTCCTAATTACAAAAAAAACTATTATAATACTCAAGCCAGAGGAAGTTCCCAATCCTCAAAAGACTTTAGGGGCGATAAGAAACATGTTTTATTGACACCAACATAGGCAAATCTTGTCCATCAGGTAAAATGCATGCAAGAGAGTGGGGTTCCTGTGCTAGGACTGTAGCAGGAAGGGGGTCCCATCCAGGTCTAGTATACCATACTTTCACTCCTTTCCCCATGGGGGTTACTGAAGGGTCTATATATATAGTGCAACTGGAGGTGCATGCACTGGCCATAATGATAAAACAAAACTCCCCAGTAAGATGCTCCTACCTTCTAGCTGTTCAGGATATACTACTGTAACCTTTGGTGGCCACTCGGCTGTTATTCCAGAAATACACAGGAGGCCAGCTTCCAGGCCTTGTCCCCAAGGTGACAGGAGAAGAGACATCACTGGTCCACGTGTCAAAAGGTCCAAGGCCAAATCCACTCAATGGAGTCTCCGGGGTTCAGCGCAGTTGGTGCTGGCAGTAAGATGTTATTCTGGTGGCCGAACCTCAGCTTTAGTGATTCTTCCTTGGTTTATACTTGCAATTGTATAGGAGAGGCAGCCATATGCATTAACATGTCTATGGGGCTCACAGATCTCTTTCGGGGTCTCTCGTTCAAACGCCGTAGCATGGTCCATAAGCAGACTGACCATCCCTGCAGACTACTGGTATCTGACTTTAGTCCAGATTTTAACAAGCTATTGTGCCTCTCTATCATGCCTGCTGTGGTAGGATTGTATGGCACATAAAACTTCCATTTTGATTCCCAGCTGTCTCACCTATTCTGCAGCGCTTGCCCAGTAAAATGGGTGCCCTGATCACTCTCAATCACCTGTGGTCGGCCATAGGCAGCAAAGAGATGCTCCAGGCCTCTTTTGGTCATCTGCTGGTCTGCACAACGGGTAAGAAAAGCAACCAGAAGTCCAGTAGCTGTGTCCACACAAGTCATCGCATACCGATATCCTTCTGACACAGGTAGAGGCCCAATATAGTCTACCTGCCACCTGACAAGGGGTATAGGCCCCTTAGCTATTGTCCCATGTTGCTGTGGAACTCGGTGTAAGTCCCTTTTGGAGCACACAACACACTCCAGCAAGACTCTACTAACTTCTTCAAAGGTTAAAGGCAAGCCCTACTGATGGGCTACAGCCCACATTGTCTTTTGCCCTGCATGCAACAAACGCTGATGTAACCATTGGGCCACATCAGAGGTAGGCTTTCCTTCTAACCGACATATCTGGGCCAATTTATCTGCTTCATCATTTCCTGGGAATGTCAGTGGCAAATGACCTGTCACATGGTATACTGTAATTATTTTGGTCTGACCACAGGCCAAACCATCTTGCCCTAATTCTTGCCATAATTCTTGCCCCCAAAGGGGTCAGTGACCAACCAGCCAGTTGGCATGGTACCAGGTTGGTAGCCACATGGTCAAGCACCGACAGACAGCCCAGCTGTCAGTGCAGACAACTATAGGGGAGGGCTCCTGGCTGATCACAAGCCACACTGCCTGCAACTCTGCCCACTGTCTGCTCTTCCCCTCACCATCTTCCATCCATATTGTCTCAGTCTTAGGATGGAAAACTATGGCCCTCCATTTTGGGGGCTGCCCATGGCTGGAGCCGTCTACATACCATGCATCTTCAGGTAAAGGGGCTCTTCTTTCCCGATAGGGACTCTCTGCTACTAATGGTTCAAAAGCAAGTTCTTCCTGCTTTTTACTAGTATATGTCACTAGCCCCAATAAGCATTGGAGTTCTTCACTCAAGGGGCTACTAGAGAAGGCACTACGCAGCTGTAGGTAAGCACCCCACATGGCTAGTGTGGGTGTTTGTGCCACACCACTCCTTGGCTTTTCAGCCCAGTCTTGTAACCACCCCAAGATGGGATAGGTGGTTATTACCTTTATCGGGGCCATTCCAGTGATGGGTTCTGTAGCCAGCAAGGAGTGATACATGGCAGTGAGTTGTTTTTCTATCAAACTGTATCGTACCTCTGCCCCTTTCCAGAGTTGTGACCAGAATCCAATAGGTTGGCAAGTTGATTCAAGCTATTTATTGCCAGAGACCCCAGCCATAACCATCTTCAATCACATGAACATCCAGCTCACAGGGCCTTGATGGGTCTATCACACTCAAGGCCTATATGGCCTTGACTGTCCCTTTTGCTATAGTAAAGGCAGATGCATATGTCTCATCCCAGCCCCACCTGACACCCTTTCATACCAACCGGTATAAGGGCTTCAGAATTTGGGCCAAGTGCAGGAGAAACACTCCCCAGTAGTCTAGAAGACCCAGAAACTCCTGTAGCAATGCTACAGTTGCAGGGGTAGGAAAGTCCTGGACTTTATAACTGCTTCTGGTATAACTTTGGTCTTACCTGACCAGACAACCCCCAAGAATTTGACAGACAAACCAGGTCCCTGAACCTTGGTACTGTTCACAGCCCATCCTTTCTCCTATAAATGTTGCAGCAGTCTAGGTGCTGCACATTCTAGATCTGAAAGAGAATCAGATGTGTGCATGACATCATCAATATAGTGGTACAGCTGCACCATTGGTGGTTTCTCCCCTGTAGCCAAGTCCTGAGCTACAAGTCCATGACAGATGGTAGGGCTGTGGAGTATCCCTGTGGAAGGACGGTGAAAGTCCATTGCCATCCATCATGTGCGAAGGCAAACTGTCCCTGACTTTCCTGCTCAATGTCAATGGAAAAGAAGGCATTAGCAAGATCTACCACATAATGGTATGTTCCTAGTTCATGGCTGAGGGTATCCATCAGGCCTGCAATAGAGGGGACAGCAGTGTGCATAGGGGGTATGACTTTATTCAGTTCTCTGTAATCCACAGTTATACGCCAGGAGCCATCTGGCTTTTTAACAGGCCACACTGGAGAATTGAAAGGACTATGGGTAGGCTTTATAATACCCACCTTTTCCAGCTCCTGGAGAGTTTCTGCAATCTCTTTATGCCCTCCAGGCAGTTTGCACTGTTTGGTATTAGTCACGTGCCGAGGCACAGGCAAAGCTATGGGTGGGTGCCTAGCATGTCCCCTCAGAACTGCCTTCACCACACGTACTCAGTCTGAACTCACCTGCAATGGTCTGCAACCATAGACCCTGCAGGATATCAATCCCCAGAATATACTCAGGGATAGGAGACAGATATACAGTATACTCTTTTGGGGGTAGATATCCTATTCCCAAAGGTATTTGGGCTTTTTTCACTCTGATAGCCTTACCCTTCACATCCATCTATGATAGTGGGGGCCCCAGGGAACTACTCAAGGTTACCATGAATCAGTGAACATTCAGCCCCTGTGTCCGCCAGAGCCAGGACACATTGTATGTTCACTGGGGACCAATGGATAGCTATTTCACCATGTGGCCTCTGGTCCCTCAGGGCAGATACCTCAACCTTTCCCTCAGTCTAAACATGTTCCCCAATCACCCTCCTGTGTGGGCTCAAGTGAGGTTGGCTTGCTCACCAGCAGGGAGTCTTGTAAACACACAGGCCGGACTCGTGGCTCTGTCTCTGACCTCTGCCTCTTCGGTCTCAATGGATGGAACTGCTGCTCTGGTTTAAGCTGTTGCCATAGCTCTAGTAAGATCCTATTTGACTTCCCATCTAATTTCCTTCCATCTGCTCCTGCCCGTATTAAATCAACCCACATCTGGGTCCTTGTAACCTTCATAGGGCCCTGTAAATTCTTCTTGTGAGTAACAGGTCTTATTTCTTTCCGAGTTCTCGTTGCTTCAGCCTTTCCTAAGTCTGCTACTGTATATGTCACCTCACTTACGGGATGCCCTAAGTGAGGGGAAAGAATGGCCCCTAGAGACCCAGAGAGGGATGTAGGAGCCATCTGAAGTACAATATTTCTCATCCCAGTAGTGAAAATCTGTCATCTGGGCCATAATTCTCTGGACTATAGATGGCATTTCTTATGCCTAGCTCTCGTAACACCTGTTGGAGCTCAACATACGTCTGCCATCTAACAGGAGTGAATGGTAGGTAGATCACCTGGATTGGGCCACACAGCACAAAGTGCAGCCATAAGCCAGTGGAGGAGGGAGTAACTCCCTGGGGTCTGATACGCATTTTGTAATCGTTGCCTCAAGGCAGGCTGCACTGTCACGCAAGACAGCTTTCCTATCTCTGATCCCAACAGAACAATTCCATCCACCCTTAAGTCCCACAGACACAGGAGCCAAGCTGATATAGACTCCGAGGGCTTCTGCCTAAACCGGGAGCCCAAATCAACCAGCTCAGCCTGAGGATAGGGGCGGAGCATAGAGTGCTCCACAACCTGGGGAGGGGGCTGCTCCTCTCCTTGGGGAACTTTCAGCTGCCGGGTCTTTATTTTCTTTACAACCACTGGGCGTGTTTTCAATACAAGAGGAGACAGTGCTTCCAGCACCACCCCTTCATCCTTCCCCAGCTCCTCCATTTCTGGGGCTGATGGCACCTTTCCCTCCCCTCCCCCAAGTGCCTCCTTTACCTTTTCTACTGCACCTCAGAACAATGCTACCTCAGTCTTCAGAAGCTCTCTTACCTTCACCTCAATGCTTCACAGCTGATGTTCTCGTGCCACCTCCGCCTGTGCTTCCCTCAGGAGTTCATCTTTTTCCTTGATGGCCTCTTCCTCCTCCAGAACACCTGGCAGCACTGCATCTCATTCTGTAAGGAATTGTTTACCTCTCCAATGGCACCTTGCTGCTGGTGTTCTCATGCTGCCTCCTCTTGCATCAATGCCATTTCCTTCTTTAGGGAATCCACAGAAGTTTGCAGCTCGCATTCTCTTGGGTCTCTTCTGTAGACCTTTTTAATATTGTGAGAAGCAGCCGACCCACAGTCTCTGCTGCCTCACGGGCACTCTGTTTCTCAAAAGAACTACTTACTATACCAAGGGCCAACCCTACAGCCTCAGGTGTCACCTCCCTCCACTTGCCTCCAGTCCTGGGGTGGGGCCCAGTCCTCTAGGAGGCAAGCCACCTCAGACCACATACCCATTGGGGGACAATCCACTGTCTCCCCATTTACAGGGCAGCCCGCTGAAGCACCCCTCCCATAAGGGCAGCCTGTCTTTTTCCTTGGTCAACAATGAACCCTGCGGACTTTCACCAATTGTCTTGCCAATGGGTTTCAGCCCCAGGCAAGTTCCCTATGGGTTCAATGTGACCAAAGAAATTGAGAGCAAAATGTTCTTTGGCGTGAAAGGGTTCGTTACCTGGCTTATTCTCCTGGCGGTAGGTGGAGTACTAGCATCTCTGCTTCCCCCCCCCCCCAACCGCCCAGCACTGGGCCAAGCTCTCTATATAGCACAATACTAGCGTATTGCCTAAAGGTGCGGAAGCAGTAGCCTAGCAATAGGCCAGTTACATAATCAAGTGGTTTAAGTTCCGTGAAGATCCTACCCACAGGAACCCCAACTTCCCCACAGCCACCAAAGACAGTGGTAAGGAATTCATTAAACCACCCATGGAAAACACCAGTATGGCGGCTGGCCCCCCCGTCTTTTCTACTTTCAGCTACTTATGACCACTTTTGCTGCTCACATCACCATTTTTCCAGAACTGCACTAGCTGAAACCCTTGTCATCTTTCACAATTATGATTAGAACAGCTCCCTAATGCATCCACCTCCCTCCAATCACTGATTCCCCTCTAGTTGGATTCATGAAATAGAACACTGACATTTCTACTTTCCTGTGCAGTAACTTGGCAGGGGCTCCTTTCTGCCTTTAAATGAAAAAAAAAAACTTAACTTAAATTTGTATTTCCTCATATCCCCACTCCTCTGGATCCACCCCCACCCTCAGTTAGATCCCAGATCTCTCTCTCCAGCATACACGAAGGATTTTACCTATGTAGGCAACTGATCCCTTTTAACAGTTACCCTTGTTTTTCTTGAGTGCCACAGACCTCCCATTTTTAAAGCAGTGGACTTAGGCAAATAAAATCCTCCTCTTGAGATCCTCACTTTATTAATCCTCTCCAGGTACAAGATCTCTGGCCCCAATCAACTAATCAACTGCACCCCTGCCAGAGGCAATAAAAGAGATGAACTCACACTAGAATTCAACTTGTGAGAAGTATTTATTCTTCTTCACAAAAACTACCTAAGTTCTGTACTTCACTTCATGTTTACATTTTTTGGCCAGAGAGTGTGAGTTCATGTTCTCTCTACCAAACCAAGCTCTTTGAAGGAACAGAACCCTGACCACCACATTTGCACTCCTTGATGCTATGTTCCCTCTTTCTCTCCTATGCATTCCTCAAAACCTAGCTGAATACTCCCTCTCCCAAAATACTGCCTTCATGACCCACTGCTCCCTCCCTTCTCTGGCCCCTTTCACACATAACTGACAGTTCAGTTTAGCACTGTGAAGCTGAGTGTTCTCTCCTATTCTCTCCTTTTCTGTGCTTACCCCACAAGCAAGCAGCCCTTAATTCCCTGTGCCTTATTTACTAACTTATTCCCTGTGGAAATGTGCACCCTTACAGCAAAGGTTCTCAAACTTTAGCACAAATTGAATCACGTACAGTTTGTGAAACAGACTGCTGGCCCCACCCTCCATGGTCTCTACTTCTTTTGTTCTGGGGTGATATCTGGGAATCTGCAATTGTAGCAAGTTCCCAGAGAATGACATTACTGGTCTGAGGACCACACCTACACAACAAGAGACCTGTACTTCTCTTTCCCAGGATACACAGAATGCACTTTTGGAGTCTGGAACTCATAATTCTTTTGTATTTCACAAAACTGGATATAGAGTAGGTGCTTAATAAATGTCTCTAATGACTGAATGACTGTCTTTGTATCTCATTTCCTCCTACCACCGTGGTGGGGTATGTCCTCTCTATGTACAGCACAGCCCACTGGACACCCCTGTAGAAGCAGCTCTGTGTCAGTCCTGTCCTTACATTACTTCTAAGCAGTACTGTCTGATTGGAGCAAGGAAAGCACACCTCATAAACTCTATGAAATGCAGCAGCAATTAACCTTGTGAGACAAGAAACTAAGTCTTACATAGAATAGTCTCCTTTGATGAATATGGGCTCTATACACCTTAAGACCGGCTCATACTTTAAGTTACAAGAAAGCTAGTTTGGTTATAATAAAGCTCTCAGAAGATGCCCGTTTCTTGGTAACTTCTCCCCTATGCCTGCTATCCACTGTGGTGCACCATGAACCAGAAAACTACCAGCCTATAGAGGGAGTCCAGCATACCTGTCAGTTCACAGGGATCCAACTGTTTTCTTTAGGAACATTTGAGCAACAGCACTGGGGGAATATACATGTTAATGGAGTGCCTAGAATTTCCTGAAGAAAGTTCAAAGAACCCTGAAGACAGAAGGCAACTAACTGTGCCTTTGTAGCACTTAATCACACCTCCTTATTAAAGTCAGTGAAACTGATCTTGGAGACCATTTCTCTGGCTCACTGCCTCAAGCCTGTTTTGGAAATGGGAAGACAGTGTGAGAAGGTGGCAACAATGCCAAGAAGGCTCCTTGACCTGGATCAAAAGTTTCATTTCTACTCAAAAAGGAAAACCCATCCTCATTGCTTGGGTTTATTCCATGTGCCGCCACCTCCCTTCCATCCTCAAGTCATTTCCATTGAAAGCCTCTTAATTAAGAACAGAAAGAGCCCTTGCTGGGTCCCACTGTACCATTTCCACAGAACTCGAGCACCGCCAAGCCCACTGCTTCTGTCCTTGGTTAAGATCTGCCTGTGGGCAGATCAGCTGTTCTAAAGGAAAACTAAGAAGAGGGACACTTTCCCTACTCAGCAAAAATTCAGAATCTACTTACTAAACACAATCAAATTTTACAAGGCACTGAAGTGATAACCCCGAAGCAGAGAGCCCATGAGGCAATAATATCTTATAAACACAAAGGTCACAGACCCAGGTGTTTATGAGCAACAGAAGATGTTTATAGCTATCCACTTGGCTAGAAATTTACTTTCAGCCTTACTCTCTCTTCTTTATCACCAGATACATTATTATTATTCTCCAATTATTTTTGGAAAATCCAAAGCAAAGAGGACTATAAAAGAGCTTTATGAAACTGTTGAGCCAAATCAGTATGCCAGAAACAAATCAATGCTTCAGAGAGTTCTGAATACAATCACAGGCAAACAATAGTCCAAAGTCTGGAAATCTCCCTCCAAACCATTATTGCATTGATTAAAAGATTACAGATATTCCTCTCTGCTCCTCAATATTAATAGTGATATAAAGCACATTTAATAAACCTAAAGTGCCACAGCCCTAAGTTGGATTATGGGTCTGGTTCTTCATAAACTGACACGTACATGCAGACTCAATTTAATAATATACAATCTCGGGTCAATCAAAATCTACCCTCCCCAGCTCTCTATTTATTACTGCTTTTGCCACAACCTGCGCCCAATCAGATGCAGCACTAGAACTCTCTGGGCTGGCAGCTGCACAGAAGTCCACACAGCATCAGCATAACAAGTGACAGGTTACCCCATCAATTACAACTGAGGGAAAGGCGGCTTCAGCGGGGATGTAACTCTGCAGCCACACACCACCGTCATTTGTGACGGACCATCAGATCAGAAAGGAAGATGTCATCAAAGGAGAAAAGGAACTCAGCTCCTCATTAGCTGGAGTTTTCTTTTCTTTTTCCTTTTTTGCCACATGCATCAAGGAATAATCATGGGCCACCTCAACTCTGACAGCTCCGTACGTAAATGGCATTTAAATGCAGGCAAAGAGCTCACAAAGAGGCTGCAGCTACGTTGTTGCTCACAAACCCACTCAATCCCAGTGTCCATGCTGTTGGTCTCTCTAGGTTTTATCTCCTGCCAAATGACCAGAAATGTCATGATGAACACAAATATGTTATTGGTGGTCTCACTGAAGGTCAGGATGGACTGTGCACATCCTACCAGAGTCCGGGGGCAGGTTCCCCTGCAGGAGGGGAGCAGTACCTGCCCCCTGGACCACCTGCATCCCTAGCAGGACTCTTCCTCCAGCCAGGCCAGGCTGTGTATCTCAGAAAACCACCTCTGTTCACTCAGGCTCTTAATCCAAATTCTAAGTTCTTTCAGGCCCATCTCAATGCCCATTTCCCCCTTAAAGTGCACTCCCTCAACAACCCACAAGAACATGGCTCTCTCTGATTTCCTGTTTCATTCATGAAACACTGCATGCACTGGAATGTTTTTTCCCAGACAGTCCTCCACATGTTAAATACAGGTGTAATTTCTCCAAATGACTACTAGATTCTCTTAGCCAGACATATCCCTTTTCTCCTTCCTCCCTCACAAAGGGAGTTCACAAAGTGCCCACAAGACCTGATATATTAAAGACCGCCTTCAGTAAGGAATGAGTAACATAGAACTGTCCCCAGTGGCAGGGTGGAAGCAACCAGGATAAGCAGCCACAGTTGGGTTCTTTAAAAGTTAGTTCCTTCCTTTGGGCTTCCCTAGCACCCTACTCATACTTTAGTTATCAAGCAAGTTACCATACAATTGTTGGTTTTCTATCTTCATACTTGCTTCTCACATCAGAACTAGTGGTTCTCAATAGCATAGCTACAATCTAGTTTATCTCCCTAATGACAGATCAGAGTGAGCCAATGATGGTGATAAAGATGATGAGGACAATAAAGATGATGACACGAAGCAGCAGAAGCAGAATGGCAAACACTTACTGAGCATCTACTATGTACGAAGCACTTCACAACAGCCTTACTAGACAGGTTCCATTACTATTATTCCCATCAACTTACTGATGAGGAAACTGAAGCTCTGGAAGATTACCTGAAGTCACAAAGCTGCTGGCTTCAAAGCCCATGGCAACCAAATTATCTCCTGAACAAATGAGTGAATGACATTCTTTGAGCAGGAAAACAACTGCATATATAGTAGTATAAAGAAGCCGTAGATTTGTAATCAGATGTACCAGCCTAGAATCATGGATCTATCACTTACTAAATAGGACACCATGGCTGATCCATCACCTTTCTAGCCCTTATTTCCTTTAACTACAAAAAGAATGGGGATAATAAAACCTATCTTATAATTGTGATGTGAAGAGAAAATACTAGTAAAAGCTCCTGGTAAACTGTAAAGCACTCTATAATTCTCAGTCAACTGGGTCAAAAGTGAGCCCTTTTTGAAGATTCAAGATTATTAATATTGGATTTCTGATACTAGACAGGATAGAGCAAGAAGGTCCAGCTGACAGGAGCTGGGAATGCCATGCATGGAGCATAAGAACCAACCAGCAAGTACAAGGTATGCATGTGAAGTTGACCTCAATCCCCAGCACTCCACCTAAGTTTCAGTTCCTTCCTACCCAAAAATGGGACCTTAGCCTGAATAACTGAGTTTAACACATAAAGGAAAGTACTAACACCAAACTAAGTCTTCTAATATTCTTCTAAATATGTCTGAGGAGGGCAAAATGTGAGTGGATATTTTAATTTCCAGTGGCTGACGGAATGAACTAAATTCCATTGGAATTAGCGGTATTTAAATGAATTAATACATATTAAAGTACCAGGACCATGCCTAAAACAAAGATGACATTTTGGACCATGCCTAAAACACAGATGGCCAAAAACTGTTCCCTTCCTCCCTTCTAATGATAATCAGGAAATAAAGCCTGAAGACATCAGAAATGTTTGGTTCCACATTGCCTTTCTCCCAAGGAGAAAGTGTGTCCACATACTTAAGAGCTTTCCTCAGTAACAGATGCCTCGCCATACCCAAAGTTTTCCATCATTTCTAGCCTCTGTAGTACTTGGATTTCTTAGGCAAAAGGCTTGGCCCTTCTTCCTACTAGGGAACTGTGCAGCAGATAAAATGACCTCTCTTGGCTGGCTTCAGATTGACAGTCACCCAAGTCCAAACAAAAATTTCTGCCTCCAACAGGAAATCACTTACTGATAGGGGCCTCTTCTTAGAGTAAACAGTGTGAAAAATACTCAGGGATGGCTACTGCTGTCTTTCACCATTTATATGCAGAATATATGCACAGCTAAGTGTGCAGATAATTATCCCAAGTTTCATTTAATAATTTTGTAATGATTGTACAGAAGTATGGAGATGAGAAACAGAGCAGAGTAATTCTTCCAATGTATGAAGAACTATTTACCCTGATCTTGTTTCTTTCCAATAAAAAGATCTATCATCCCGAAGATGACTTTTGATTGGTGCTTCAAATACCTTAATCCTTTCAACACGACAACTTTCTCCCTTATCAAACTCACTCTTAAGGATGTATTATCAAGTTCATGGGAGAAAACTCCCCAGTTTCAATAAAAAAAGGTTAAACTGTGTGCAAGATGCAGGATATAAAGGGGGGAAAAACATTCCCTTTCAGAAAACATATCCATTTTCTAGCTACAGAGGAAGGCAAATCAGCTCCACAGATGGAATATGGAAGTCTTTGATGCCTTATCACATTTTGGCATATTATTTGATTATTCTACAAGATGGCAGCTAAAACCATTCTAGAAGACTATTTGTAAATGTTTCTATGGCAAAGCCAGGGCAATTTGCAACTGAGGTATCACGACTTTAAAAAATAAATTTTAACCGAAAAATAATCGGCTTCTCTCTCCATCTCTAAAGGGACCTAGCTCAATGAAAGAATGACTATTATTCTTGAAGAAATAACTGCTGCCTTTCATTAAGATGCCATGAATGCCTTTCTTGTTGGCCACAACACTGTCAAGGGCAGCACATTCTTGGCAATTCCTGCAGCATAAAGAGGGCAGCCTCTCCTCTGCAGGCACCAGCCCCCAGACATCTCCACAGTGCATGCTCCACTCCCCCATGCTGCTAGACACACACTGTGCACACACAAAGTTCCCGCAGATTTCTCCAAGTGCCAATTGAGCCCCCAAGTGCACATTCACTGTGCAGACTGAAAGCAAGGCTGTAGGTGACAAAGGGAACATGGCTCCTATTCTTTGGAGTCCTATTCAGTACAGTGATTTAGAGTGGCTCCAAACTGTGCAGGGCTCTCTGCTTTATAGGCTCTCACCTGGGTGGCCTGGCTGGGAGCTGGCCACTGGTGTAGTGGGAGGGGAGCACACAATGGGTCCATGTCACACAGATACCCTGCCTGCCACATACTTTTTCTCCTTCCTGGTCCAACCCTGTCCACAAAGTGCCTTTGTGAATACAGCTCCCATCTTTTGCTGACAATATATCTTCTTTCTCACTCTTACTTTTTTCACTCCAACTGCTTGGGCACTAGTGGATGGAGACAGAAGCACCACCATTTCCTATAAGGAACATATGAAAACAAATGATGTGGTTCAGTTTTTCACAACATTTGTATAATATTTACAAAGTAGACCAGTGAGGCTTAAAGTGTACGGTGCCAAGAAAATGTTAAAGCAACAAAAAGCATGACTCCCTAAAACTGCAGAACCTTTAAACCAGAAATTTACAATGGATTTTTCTTGGCAAGGAGAGCTTCAATGGAATAATGGTGAAATTGTACTTACTCGGAAGATGTAAATGGAAATACCACATTTGCTGGCATAACCCAAAGTCTCAACTGCCCTGGACTCAATGCCATTTTCATAAGTGCAGTCCCTGTTGAACCACAAGCAGGACTGTGAACTGCCCCTAGCTCAGTTGCTGACTTCCCCCTTTTTCTGTTTACCAAAATCCCTAAGAGCACACCCACAGAGCTGCCCCAACTGACACCCAGAGTTGGAGAAGTGTCTAAGTCTGATGATTAAAGTAGGAAGGCATACATTTGTTAGTATGGCCTACCATCTGTCAAGCACAGAGCTAGGTATTTTAAATATAATTAAACTAATATTTACAGGTACCAGAGAACTACATACCAGATTTAGGCCATTTTTAGACATTTCTTAGTCCAAACAACATGACTCCAAAACCAGAAAGTAGGATGTGTGAGAATTAATTAGAAAGCTTCTAACATATGCACCAGACACAATGCCAGGCACTTTATAGACATTATCTCACTTACTTGTCATAATGATTCCACAGAATAGGCAAATCTCATTTATCTAGCACAGAAACCTAGTTTAGAGAAGTAAATTTTCCAAGGTAGAACATCTATCAAATAGAGGGGAGTGGGCAAATCCAGCAGCGTCTGACCTGACATCTGACTCCAGAGCTATTGTTCTACACCACACACTCTCTTTCTCCATGTTTGCTATTATCTCTGGCCAAAACTTACTCTTGCTTCCAACAAAGACTTCCTATGTGCTTGCCATATGCCAAGCATTGTTTTAGCACTAGGGACACAGATGGACAGGACATCCCCAGCAAGGCGACACATAGTAGAGGCTGGATGTAGTGAGGGTATGAACGACATGTACATCTGGAGACAGAATGTCCCAGGCTAAGAGAACAATAACGCAAAGGCTCTGAGATTAGAAATGCGTGGCTTGGTTTAAGAATGGCAGGAAATCTCAAGGGTCAGAGGGGACTAATTGGGGGGATAGTAAGAGATGAGGTGAGAGACAGATAGCAGGCCATGAAGTATCATGTAGGCCACAGTTAAGTACCATCTTTTGCATTCTGAAATGAGAGACTAGTTGGAAAACTCTGAACTGAGAAGTGATAGGATCTAAAGCACACTTTAAATAGGCCACTCTGACTGCTGAGTGAAGAATACTCTGCAGATATGCAGAGGTAGGAGCAGAGATCAGCTGGGAGGCTACTGAGGCAATCCAGGCAAAAGATGATAGAAGCTCAGCCCAGGGTGGTGGCAACGGAGGTGATGTGAAGCGGCTGGTTTTTTTCGAGTCTTGCTTTAGTCCTCAGTAGTTGACGAAATCATGCCTAATCCACCCTTGAAAGAATCTGAATCCAGATGCCCTAGAGTTAAAAGGAGTCAGGCAGACATTCAAATGGGCATCCATAACAAAATCCAGTAGAAAGTTGTAGCCCACAGAGATGGACTCACTGAGAGCAACAGTGAGTCAATGGAGATCCAGCACTTATAATAACATGAAATGTTTACACAAAGTGTGGCAGATATATAAACCTATCACAGTGCCACCTTCTAGGAAACATTTTCTGACCTCCAGCCACCGCCACCATCTTTGGCAACCCTAGCACCCAACTTTGTCATGCACTATAATCAGTACAGCATCAGGTCTGGTAGAAGCCAGGAGGGGCCAGCATAGTTGTGCTAGATAGGAAACATTAACCCCTACTCCCACCTTATCAATTGCAAAAAATATTTTTAAACAGTATCATTTGTTCTTTGCCGGTGTCTTTTTTTTTTCCTCCTAGAAACACTCTAATTATCATTTTGGGGAATTGGAGAAAGGTGGCTTTTATGTGGTTTTATCTCCCAAACACAGTATTGTCATGGGTTATTTATTAGTGTTTTTACAGTAACATGATGCTCTCCTGTAATTGAGACTATTATGGAGAGGGCTGGCATGTATTTCACACAAGATCAAAGGCAATTTCTGTTTTCAAAGCCAGTATATACTTCTTGGAAAACTCGCTTTCCATGCTGAACCAAATCCACTAAGCCAAAACCCTACATTCACTGGTCTGCACTACAGCACTGCAAACAGGACTAGGAAAAACAATTTCATTCATACATTGATTCAAGGAGTATTCACTGAACCCCTCCCTACTGTACCAGGCACTGTGGGGGTGGAAAAATGCAGCCCAAAATAAAGCAACAGTCTTTGCCCTCCAGGGGCTCTGAATCCAAGGGGAAAAAACACAGAAATGACTACGCTACAAAGCAGACTGTGAAGAGCTATAATACAAGTAAAACAACATACATTGGGAAAACAGGAACTAAAGGACTGATCCCACCTAAGGGTAGGGGTGGTTTGGGGAAAAGCTATGATGTGAACAGGACCTTCCAGTCCCAAGATATCAAAAATGGCAGGTGCTATAGGGCTAAAGTCACAGGAAGGAAAAGGCTAAGGCCGAGAGTAACTGATAATCACCTGAAGGGTTTCAAGTCTGGTTGCTAACTTCAGGGCAGGTGGGGAGGCAATGGGGTACAAAAAAGATCAGAAAGAGGGGCTTGGAACCAGTCTATGGAGGCCCCTCCTTGACTGAATCCTCTGGATTCAGATATTCAAGGGACACCATGGAGCCATTTCAGGTGTCCAAGTAAGAAGATTGTCATGGTTGATTACATGTGGACAAATGCTAGGTATCCACACATGCCTCTTAAACCTCACAGTGATGCAAAAGGATGGCCATTATAAACCCCATATGACAGACAGGAAAACCATGTGCTAGGCCAAGTTTTAATCTGCTCCAGATTTCCATCAGTTCTTCCTGAATCCATGAGTCCATGATGGGTATTTTCCCCATGAGAACCTTCAGGTTCCTCTTTATAGAAGTAAGTCAGTCAACACAATGAGGAGTACTGTGGGGTGAAATACTGGCTAGAGAGCCACTGTGAATGCTGGGCTCTTCTCAAATGAGAAATGCATAAGGCATGAGGGGAAAGATCAGAGACACTTACAGGATCTGTGATACTCTCTCACTTCCTAGCAACCATGATCTCTAGGGGATACATGTTTACATGCGTCAGCATCAACTTTATGTAAATATAAAAATGCTACTTTCAAAAATGTTTTTGAAACATGCTGTGAATTATAGGTTTAACAGTATGATATTTTCATCTTATTTCTATACTATATAGTATGTAGTATACTATATACTATTCTATATTATACTGTACTATATACAGTATGCTGCCTAGTTCTCAAAAACAGTATCTGAGTTAATTCTAATAACAGCCCCACTGTACAGATGAACTAACAAAGGCTAAGAAAATAGTGACTTACCCACACTGTCAGTTTCTTCTGAATTCCAGCCCACCATCATTTTTCCCTGCCCCCACAAGGGATGATGTTATTAGTCATATTCCAATGGAGGAAAGACCACATGGAAAAAATACATAACCCTTTTAAAATCTAATCCTCTACCTTCTTCCCCTCTATGTCACTTAAAACTCTTCTTTTCTACCTTCATCAAAGCCACTACCACCCCAAACCAGACTCTGAATGTCAGCATTAGGGCTCCTCATGATCAGTCCTTCCAGAAGAGACCGAGGCTCAGGGAGAAAAGGATCTCTCCTTTATTAAACAGCTACTATGAGCCAGGGCTTTCCATACACCATTAATAACTGCAACAGCAATATTTATTCAGTCTTAATTATGGGCCAGACACTGTGCAAAGCATTTTAAATATTATCACAGTTAATCTTTGCAAGAATCATATGAGGCTCACAGTTTATTTTTGTAGTTGAGGAACCTGGGGCTCAGAAACATCTTGCCCAAAATAACACAATGAATAAGTCACAGAACTGGAGCTTGAATCACAACCTATGGAGCTCTGAGGCCAGTGCCCTTAACCACTATTATATAGTACCGGAGGGTTGCACATACTAGGGATGCATGGAGTGAGGACTGTCTAGGGGCTGGAATGTGTGCGGAGAAGCAACAGTGGGGAAGCAGAGTCAGGTACTGGTTAGATTATGACTCACTTCTTAAGTCATGCTAGGGAATACAGGCTTTTCCTGGAGGCTGATCATCAGTCAGAGCATAAGTAGGTCAGTGACCTGCTCAAGTTTGTGTATCTTAGGAAAGTCCACTCTGGTTTCAATGTACAGAATTGATTTTACTGGGGCAGTGGAAACACCTGAAGACAGAGGGCTTAGGATTCTGCTTTACTCTAACAAATAGCTGATGAGGGCATTGTGAACCAGGGTGCTTCCTAGGTGTTCAATAAATATTTGTTAATTGCAGTATTGATTGATTACAAGCAGAACAATCTGTTGTACCTATTGGGGCATGTCAGCTCTATCATACAGCTGTTCCAGTGGGTGATCACAGACTCTGGGTGCAATGCTCTCTTACACTGAAAAGGCCTCTCTTCACAGCATTATTGTGTTACTTCCTCTCTGGGTTTTTTATTCCATAATTGTGCTTCTACTAATGGAGGGATTTCAAATGAAATGTGAGGCCCAGGTTCTGGGCATCTGTATTTATCTGTCTTAATTTCATTGGGGGCAGAAAGGGAAGTGGATGGGTGGTCTATATGTAGATTTGAAAAAGAATTATGTATTTCCACGACATTCATTCTCCACTCTGAAATAACCTACTGCATTTTTTGTAGTAAAAGATTCAGAGGACTAAGAAGTAACATTGATCGGAAGGTAAGAAAATGATGGCTGTGGTGGAGAAGGGGGCCTGACTGACCACCAAAAGACTTTAATATCCAAAAAGGAGTGATGTCCAGATTAGAGAGGCTCCAGAAGCCAACCACCTGTTCTTTGCAAACTCCTGGTTTTGTACCTCTCGTCTCTCCTAAGAGAAAACATACAGCTGCAGAAGCCAATGAGCCAAAGAGGATCATCATTGGCTGATCATTGGCAAAGAGAGCATTGCCCAGCTCACCCTGGATCTTAAGGGAAAAGAAAAAAACCTCAGGATACCCTTTTGCCTTGTCTTGCATAGCCATATACTTAATTTCTTTCTCACTGTGAGCTAAAGTTCCTACTTTGGCGATATATACTGAGGTGAAGCTGCTCAGACTCCACAGGCTAAATTAGAGCAGGGCTCATCTGGCTAGCTGAACAACAGAAGAAAAATTAAAAGCCTATCCATTCAGATAAAGTGAAATCTAAGGAACTCATTCTCTAAATTATCTAGTTAGTACCTGATTTGGAGGCTAAGCATTAACCTTAACTATTTAGAACACTAAATACATGAAAAATAGTTCTGGCTTCTTAAATAAACCAGGATAATGCATTATAGTATTCCTTGACTTCCAGATTGAATCACTCAGCAAATATCACCTAAGTACCAAGTGGTTCTCTATTAGAAGTGTGCACAGAAATAATGTGGGGGGAATTTGCAAAAATGCAAATCACCACACCCAGAGAATTTGATTCAGTTGGTGTGGAGTGAGGCCTAACATGGTGGTTAAAATATGTCCACAAATTCTTAAATATTCCTCCCTTCAAAAGGTGGAGCCTAAATCTCCTCTCCTTGACTGTGGGGTATACTTAGTGACTCCCTTCTGACTAACAGGATGTGGCAGATGTGACAGTTATGACTTGCAAGGCCACTTGTCTGTCTCCTAAATCATTTACTCCGAGGAAACCAGCTGTCATGTCAAGAGGTCACTATGGAGAGGTCTATGTGGTGAGAAACCAGGGCCTCCTGCCAAAAGCCATGTGAGTGTGCCTTCTTGGAAGCAGATCCTAAAGCCTCAGTCAACCCATTCAGTCAACAGCAGTCCCAGCCAACATCTTGGACTGCAATCTCATGGAAGAACCTGAGCAGAAACCTCCCAGGAATTCCTGACCCACAGAAACTATGAGATAGCTAGTAAATGTCTGCTATTTTAAATTAAGTTCTGTTATAATTTGTTACACAGTTATACATAACTAATATACCTAGAAATCAACATTTTAAATATCGTCTTCCTTAACGATTTCCAATAAGAAATAACTAAATACCTAGAGTAACAGAATAGGATGTTTTCAATTTGGTGTGATCTTCTTTGTTAATAGAAAGAAAACTAAAAACATTAGATTGTGCTCATCTTATTGGAGCTCATTAGACTAAAACTCATTTCATTTCCACAATACCCCTGTCCAACAGTATCATATTTAGGCTTTAGGAAGGCAAAATGAAGTTGAGGAAACTAATGAGGTCTAGGAAACTGGGAAACTAGTTTCCCTTATAAGAGCAAGTTGGTCATCACTTGCTATAAGTATTTTAAATTTCCAGCTAAAATTTATACTCAGTAGTGTAATATTACACAATAAATTTTCCTGATCAGATTTTAAAAGCAAAAAGCATAGGTCTCTAAGGAAGGGCAGAGACCACTCTTCCTTAAACCAACTATGGTGGAGGTACACAAGCACCCTTATTGCAGTAAAAGAAAACTAATCTATGATAATTCTTTAACTCAGAATCACAAGGAAGAAGGAGTCTATGGATGAGTATAGCAGAGTATAATGATTAAAGACAAGGGCTGTGGAATGAAAATGCTTGGGTTTAAATCCCATTTACTAGCTGTGTGACCTTGGGCAGACTGCTTAACCTCTCTCTGCTTCAGTCTCTCCAACTATAAAATGAAGATAACAAACCTAGCTCATAATACTGGGTAGGCAATAATGGTTCAACATATGTAAAGCCCTTATCTTAGAACAACACTTCATACACAGGAGCACTCAATAAATATAAGCTACTATTATATTCCATTTCAACATCATTTCCTACTAAACAACTGGACGGACCCCTATGAAGAAGTATAGTTTTGAATTTTGTCCTCATATTCATATCCTGTGGTTTTGAATCTGGTGAGAGAAGACCCTGGTGATTCAGTCAGGAGAAAGAAACTATCTGTCCTTGCTTCTGAAATTCTATCACCCAGTATCAAATTGGTGCTCATGGGGGCATGACATCTGCATTTCCTACGGGAAATAAAATTGGTTCTGTTTCCTACACTTACTTCAGGAGGGAAGAGTTCATTGCTGTTGCAGTTCTTAGGATGACTCCCCATCAGAGGTGAATTTATCTAGGTTGCTTGGTTCCTTCCTTACGCAGATTTATAAAAATGTCCCAGAGTAATCTGTATTCTCTCTACATCTTTTTCATTTCTTTTTTTTCCCTCTTATTTTCTTGTACACTTCTTGGTATTTTTTTACAATTACACCCTCTTCCTGAACCACCCTGCCATGATCATTTGCCTCATTCAGGATATGAAGCCTCTTTAACTCCTCATTGGAATTATTTTCTTCTGAGCAAGAATACAAAGAAAGTCTGCTTTTTCATATTATTTATCCCCTCATTCTGACCATCCCCCACTATGGTAGTCTGTCTAAAGTAAACGCAGTTCTCACAAGAAAACTTCTGGACAGAGGGCAGAGATTAAGGATGATTTCAAAAATGCCAACATTGAGCAAAACATTTGCCACAATGTAGTTATGTTTTGAAAGTCCTGCCATGTAACTTCACAGTATCTTTGTAGATTTATTCACCTGTTACCAAGGCTGCTACTTCAGTCTCCACAAGGCACTGGGCTGTGACTGTGAACACTGCCACAGTGGGCCACATTCTTAGTCTGTCCTCACAACAGCATTCTGCATCTGACAGTCAGTTGCAACAAAGAAGATTTTAAAGGAAAACATAACTGTCCTCCCTCATAGAAAAGTTAAAATATCCACTGCTGCAAGCTCAAAAGACTGAAAGGGAAGCAACTTCTGTCTGTGCAGTGATTCTTAACTTGAGCATGCATCTGAATCTTGGGAGGGCTCAGTAAGACACAGATGGCTGGTTCCTATCCTCCACCTGTTTCTGATTCAAGTCAAGATGGAGCCCTGAAAATATGCATTCCATATAAGCTCCTAGGTGAAGTTGACATTGCTGGTCTGAGGACCACACTTTGAGATTATTACTCTATGGTAAAAAGGTGGAACCCAGAGATGCTACAACATCTGCACAATTCTTGACAATCTAGTTCTGCCACCATCTGCGTAACCATGAGCCATGATTCTACATTTTGGCTCTCAAGAAGGAATAAAACTAGTAGATTAAGAGAATGGTAAAGCAATATCTCGGTTAATAAGTAGATGTGATCTGGGTTAATAAGTACATCTGGGTAATAAGTACATCTTCATTAAAAGCATTATAGGATTAATTATCATGGCAACCTCTTTACTCACTCTTGGAAAGTAGGGACAAAGGTGACACTTCAAATACACTCCAAACACATTATTTCGGAGCCACACCAGGAACCAAGTGAAGTAATTCTCTGATATGCTATAAAAGCCAATAATGAGCTCCAATTCACATCAGAAGTATGGGAAGTTTCACATAATGAGGACTGAAAGCTTTGGCTCCCCATGGGAAACATCCACAACATTCTGTGGTCTGTGAAAAATCCAACCTGGAGTAAACTACAGGGGTGTGAGTATTTGGTTTCCACATCAGTCCATCAGCAACACCCCTATCTCCCAGCCTCCTACTTCTCTGTTTAGTATGGTGTCACTGGAAAACGAAATTTAAAGAGCTCTGACAAACGTTAACAAACCCCAGAGTGAAGAGTGTGTACCAGTGTGTTACAGTCCGCCCCAAGAACACCTGTGGACTGTTCAGTTTAATTAGCTTACAGCTGGTACTGGCTGTGCATAGGAAGCCAGGGATTTACTTTTAGACTGCAAGTCTTTAGGCTACATTTTCCATAACTATCAATAATTACTGGGATTTTATTTGGTGAGCAGAGGAAAAGAAATAGACCAGGATGGGAGAGGTTTCCATAAGAGCAATCAAAGTCATTATAAGGAAGCAGATCCAGAGAGTGGTGGTACACTGGTAGGCATCAGGGGCTCTGGGATGGTCCTCTTACAGTCAGATGCACAGTCCCCAGAGTGACTGTATGTGACAAGTAGCAGCATTTATTCAAGAGTAATCTCCAATTGGTGCCATTCAGAGTAGACTGCCAAATAAAAACAGTACACAGTACATCAGCAGTTAAAACTACACTACTCCAAGCAAAGTAGTTCCTAAGGAGAGCTATGAAATGCAGCCATTTATAATTCTTCTGAGACACAGATCTGATTATTACCCATTGTGGAAGGGGCTAGAAACTGCCCAGTCCAGCATCCGCAACTGAACTTGGCTTTGTCATTCTCTTTTATAAGGCATACAGTAATTGCCTTGTAGTAAGCAACTATTTCTAAGGAAATGACCAAGTGAGAAAGAAAATACCAATGAAATTTGAAAGAGCAATTAGTCAACAATTTTTTACATCATGAACTGTCAACAGATGATTTTCTGAAGAACTGTCAATCTGCAGAAAACCAGTATTCCACACAAAGATCCTAGTGTTTGGAAGATTTAAGAATTGACAAAGATCTATCCCTTATTAATTATACTATTCCCTTGGGCCCTCCAGCAGCATACCAAGGCCAAGTGCTAAGGATAGCTGAACCCAAGATACAGACTGTAATCCAGAAAAACAGAATACTAGAAAAATAAGATATTGGCTCACTTACCCAAAAGAGACAAGCACTCTGACCAAGAACAACCAGTTATAGTTATAGCACACCCACTAAGAGCCACACTGTAAGGTTCAGAAAGAAAATACAAGTTCCTCTCTAGTTGGAGAGATAGGAAAGTTGCACAAAATAAGCAATAATATAAGATAAAATTTCATTAAGTAATGAAATGATTTCTCACTCAGTACTACAGGAGAACAGATAAGGAAGCCATCAAGGGGACAGAAGGGGACAGAAAAGCCCTTCATTTATCAGCCAACATAAGGTATCAGATCCCCAAGTAGGGAACAGGATGATAAAACTTATATGAACTAACTAAACAAGAAATACACCCTGCCCTCAAAGAACACAAGCTCTGAAAAAGGTGGTTCCGTGACAGACTATAGCTTAGAGGGTAAACACAGATCAGAAAGCAGGAATTCTGACCAAAAATGGGAAAAGAAAAGCTTCCATAGGGCCTTTCAATCAAACTGACTTTGTAATAAGAAATGAATGCACTACCCTCAGCATACGTAAGCAGGCTAAAGATTTAGCCAGGGGAACTGTCCAAGGATAAGGAACATTTACAGTTCTGATAAAATGGGACACTTTGATCCCAACCTGATCATCTGGTTAATGTAATAAGCATGAAGGACTGTGAGCAAATTCCTAAGAGCCAAGCATACCATCCTACTTGATGGCTTCTGTACCTCACACCTCCCAGATACCTGCTTCCTCACCCCATTTCGGGCAGTTACACAGGAGTCCTCTTCTCAGTGGCTCATTCCTAGCTAAATATAAAACTGCACCCCCCCCCCCACCAACATACATTTGTGTCCCTTTCTTCCTTCATTTTTCTCCATGACCTTTACCAGCTTATGATGTTCTAGATATTTTACTTACTTATCTTCTTTATAGACTGTCCCCACCACCACAATGCATGTTCCTTTGGGTCAGATACCATTTTATGTTATGTTCACTGTTGGATCCTGAGCATCTAGAACAGTTCCTGGCACATATAAAAAAAATAAACCTGTTGAGTGAACAAATGAATGAACCAATATATTGATACTTGTAAGGGTTTTTTTTACTAGACTGCATATGATGTAGTGAACACTTCATTGCATAGCAATGTCTTTAATTTTACATACTTTATTTATAGTTCATAGATAAATCCATCACAGTATTTTCCTTCATTTGCAGAGTTTTGCCAATATTAGGCATCAACAGGCACATAGAGGTTTCTGATCATAAGTTCCATTTCCCTTCTGTTTACTTTTAGTCATTCTTTCTCATAGAACCTAGCAGTTAACCCTAGCCATGTTAATTCCACCACTGAAATTGGCACATTACCTTACCAATCACCCAATCAAGATATGCTGTCTTATTTTGTACTTATTTTATTACATCAAGAAATGTTTGCTTATAATCTATCATGTTCCACACCTTATGCTTAGCAATGAGGAAACATGGTGAACAAGATGACTACAATCCTTGCCCTGGTAGAGCCAACAGTCCAGGGGATAAGAGTAAGGACCAAAAACTATGATAAAAAGTTATATTGGGGAAGAGAGGGGACCATGGAAGCATATGGCAGGGATACTTGTCCTAGTTTAGGAAGAGTGGAAGACATGTCATGTATACATATTTACCTAAAAGGTAAGTAAGAATTATCCACATAAAAAGGTCAGGGAGGCAGGAACCCCATCATGTGAGGCCTTCTGAATCACAATACTCGAATCAGTTCATGTCCAGAGTCTCTATGTCCCATAGCCTATTGCTAGCTGCTATCAGGAGAGCAGAGTTGAAAAGAACTCTGCCAGAATTCCTGACCTTTGGCACACTTACTGCCAGAGAGACTGAAAGATTGTGAACTAACAAGGCTGGTGGAAAGTGAGCATTTCTTGTTTTCTTTTTTTTTTAAATCCTAAACCCAGAATAAGCATGTGGGCAAGAGTGGCTTCACAATCTCCCCCGAGCAGTGAGCCTGACAGTAGAGAGACCTAGTCAAACCTAAGGGCAAGAGAGAACACCAAAAGGAAGGGCAGCTTCAGAATTTTACACCAGGGATGTATCTGGTTATCTGGTGATCCCAGACACAATTATGGTTTACCATTCCCATCAGCTCATCTGCTTCCCTTGCTTTCCTTGATCTATTCATTTAGCATTGGTTTTTAATTGCTGAATCTTGTCACATTTTCTCAAAGGGCCTGCATGCTTCCTACATAGAGCTTTGGCCCATGAGAAATGGAAGGCATTTGGAACTGAAAGATAAGAATGTGGTAAGGGAGCAATACAATGTTAAACAAAAAAAAGGGAAAGGCAAATAGCAAGGTGAAAAGAGCCCAAGTTATGCCCCAACCTTAAGGAAAGTCATCTCTCTCTTGTGTAAAATGAATAGAGGAGTGACCACGCTCTCTTATGGTCCCACCATCGCTAACACACCACAGTTTTATGAAACAGTCATGAAGAAATACTCTGAGTTCGGCAAGATGGCTGGCATACGCTGTATTTCACAAATTTGAAATGGAGTGACAAAATCAAGAGGATGCCTATCATGCAAGCATTGAGCCCATCACTAAAATCATAAAACAAGAAAGCTAAAATAGCTTCAGGGGCCCCATGTTTTACAGATAGTGAAGATGGCTCAAATTTGAGACTGGTTTCGACCAAGGAGCCCAGGCAGCTGGTGGCAAAACAAAGCCCACTGATTCCCCAGAGCACAGCCCTTCTGCTCTATTAGTCTCCTTCCTTTCTAGAGTAAAGAGACTTTTTTAAGATGCCAGAGGCCCAACTTTCTGAAGATAAAAAATAAGGTCCATTCATTGTTCTCAAATATGATTTATGTTTGTAACCTTTAGAAAAAGGCAAAAAAATGTTCTGGGATTTGTTTTGCATCCCTCTGTTTCTTTCTTTAAATTTTAGGAGCTGGTGAAGACATAACTTTATAGGGTGAGAAAAGAAAATTTAGGAGCATCTCAACTAAGGAAGCCCAGTAGTGATCACACTGTGATTATTAGTGAGGCTGCCAAGAGCCTATTTGCAAGCAGAGGTCTTCTGGAACACAACAAATCCCAGCTGCAGGCACTGCCTTTATTTTTGCAAGACTCTGGAGACAGGCAAGGTCAGTCTTCCTTCCTGCTCGGCTGTGTATCTAAAATTTTCTTCAGTGTGATATTCAAAAGACAAAAAAAAGGAGGCAAGAGCTTCACCTCTCTCCTGAGGGAACCACTTCCATCCTACCAGCCCAGGAATGCTGAGTGGGTGCTGGAGGAGCACAGCAACTCAGGGTCAGATCCAGGGGATGCACTTAATCTATCTGACAGAGACCAGCTCCTCAGATCTATGGAATCTGACCCAACTGGACATGGGGTGGGGGGCTGTACTTAAAACAAGTCTGCGCAGGTGACTCTCAAGCACACGGCAGTTTGAGAACCACTGATTTCCACACAAGAAGGCAGGGACACAGGGGCTCAGGTAATATTCCTCCCCACCTCCCTGCATCTACCCCCACACCTCACCCCAGCCACCCCAAGGTCCCAGAATATCTTCTTTAAGAGATTACATTCTGGGGATGAAGATGGGACAGTATTCCAAAGCTCAAACGTTAGCCACTCCCTCAAAATAGAAAGAGGGAGCAAAACAAACTAATGTCCACTGCACCAAACAATCTGCACATGGATTCCACTGCATCCTCTCAATAAAAATCCTCCACATTTAGATGGACTCCTTTTAATTCAAAACTTCTATGGCAATCTGGATTCAAGTTAGATTGAAGCAAGTTTTATCTTAGATTCTGGTATCCAAGCAACTAAGCGTAAAAATGAGAGCACATAGACATAATTACACCATCAAAGAAGGGAAAAAATCAAATATATTTAATATTAATGACTGATATCCTAATGCTACATGAAGGCCAATCCCGTAAAAAGTTCTGCTAGGCAAATACTTCACTGACCTTGCTCAAGTTACCACTCTGTAATTAAATATAATGGAACTACATTTCTTTCCAACTACCCCACAGATCTGTCTACACCATCCCCACAATTGTTCTATTTAGTGAGGTTTGGTCATAAATGTTTTTATTCATCTAGATCATACCACAAAAATGTCCAATTCTGGGAAAGACTACACAACTGTGCAGTCTCTTCCCTATTTTCAACTTCTGAGCCACTACAGCTATCTTCAGTTAGGTTTTATCTTTTCACTGCATTGCCTACCAGTCATTGAAGAAGAGAAGCTGTGAACAGGAATAGAGAACTTATGGTGTCATGCCAGGGAATCTGGAAACATCCACAGCGGCTGTTCTCAGCCTTCCCACAGAAGCCTTGAATGTTATGTCTGAAGGGTCCTCTCAAAGTACTGTTCGAACATTTATAGCTCATAAACTTATTGTTTAATCAAGGTAACTCTGTGCATGAACCCAAGCTCCATATAGTAATTGGGTGGAGAAATGAACAGGCAGGAATGCCTGAAGAGCTAATTGAGTGCTGTTTATAACGAGCCATGTACAAGCACACAAGAGAAAAGACTAGCTGTATTCTGACACTAGCCCCTCTGCCTCCTATAACCAGTAATGATAGGTATATAACAAGCTCCTCCCCTCTCATCAGCATGGAGATGGGGAACACTAACTTACCATATTTTTGGTTTAAAAATAATTTCCCACTCCCCTTCTCAAGCCAAGTAGAATCACCTACAGAAAGAACATTTTGTATCCAACTGCTAGCCTCTATTTCCATTGTCACCACTCTCATTCACTTCCTTGTTTTATTGTGCCTTAGACATTAAAATAGCTTCCTGACTGTTCTAATTCTGCAAATGATTTATACTGCAAAAAGTTGCAAGAGTAACTTTCTCATCATATCTCTTACCAACACCAAAACCTGAAGGACTGTCACTGCCTACAGATCCTAAAGTCTTAAACCAAGCTCTTCTGTGACCCAGCCCAAACTTTCTTTCGTACATTTTCTTCCCGGTATATTCTAAGATCACAAAACTGGAAGCCATGGACCAAATTCATCTGTCGATATATTTTATTTGCAATGATTAATAACAGCAACTGTAACAATAGCAGCAGCAAATTTAGAACTTATGTCCAGACACTTTCTAAACACTTTACATATATTAATCCCTTAATTATCACAACTCTTTAAGATTGTTATTATTACTATATCCATTTTAAAGATGAATGAAAATGAGATTAAACAATTGGAGGAACCACCATTTTGAACCCAGGCATTTTGGCTCCAGAGTCTGTACTCTTAACTAGTATATTTTTACTACTTTCTCTACAGAGAGAGGTGAAATGAATGTCTGGATGAATGAACAGGTGGATGGATGAAGGGATGAATGGTGAATAGATAAGTGGATGGGTAGCTACATGGGTGACTCTATTTTATGAATTATTTTAAAGTCTATATCTGTGCGTGCACTATCTCCATGCTAGTAATAAAGAAAATGAGCTCCTTCCCTGAACTCTCCTGTTTTTTCTACCTGCAACGACACCTGTAACGAGCAAACCTTGATACGTGGAACTCCCACGGGCTGCACAATTGCACCTGCCCAAAGGATAGTCTTGCATGATTAAGTGGCTTTACCTTTATTGTTACTATCAAAATAGTGACATGAGAAAAAAAAATACAAGCACCAAATGGACAAATGTAAGTGCCTAATAAAGAGGCAACGCTTCAAGGAAGAAAGAATAAATGAAGTATATAAACTATGCAAATTTATAGGACCTGCAAATTAACTTCCTGGAAACAGCAATAAGCAGGTAACATACCAGTCCTCACTGGAATCAGGCACAAGAACAGATGTAGCTCCAAAACACAAAAACATGCACATTCTTACTTGCAAGCACCTGCCGCTAGTATGCCCAGGTATTCTCCCACATCCTCCTCACAGGAGCCCAACAAAAAGATGAGAAATATCACCATTCTCTTCCCTAATGTCAATACCTTCCTGCCACAATGACCCTAAGTTACCTTCAGTTGGCTTTTATAAAAGAAAAATGCCAAAGAACAGATGCCAAGGAATAGTGGTAAGCATGGCACAAGCCCAAAATGGAAGATCTAAGGCAGAGAACCTTGCAAAGGGAACTAATTGAGAATGCCTCCTGCTATCTACCTTGCAGGAATTTTTGGGGGCCTCTTTGCTCATCTGAATATGGGGGAAGCAGGGATCCTAAAAACAGTGAAAACACATGAGGGCTCCCAGTTCCTTGGCACATTTTAATCTAATCAAACTCAGGATAATTTTCCCTCCACACTTGCTGCAGGAGTCCTAAGCTCCCTCCAAACACACCCCATTTAGCAGCATTCTCCAGCTAGAGCTCTCACTGTGCTGCCTCGAGCCCCTTGTTTATGCCCTTTCCGTCTCTGCCTATCCCACATCACAATGACAGCTCATTTGCCACAGGAAAGTCCCACTGGGGGCCTTAAAAGTACTCATGCTTGGGCTCTAACTCCAGAAATTCTGATCCGACTGCTGTGAGATGTAGCCTGGATATTAGGTATTTTAGAAATCCTCCCACATGATTCTAGAGCACAGGCGAGGTTGAGAGCCACTGTTGGACCACTTCCCCAAGGAAGACTTTTGCCAAACTGGAAATTGCTTCCACCTTGACATTCCTATAGTGCTTTGTTTTTACTTCACTTTCTGAAAGACTCTATCATGTGGCAGGTTATAGCTAAGTTTGCCATAGTTCTGTGTCAGAACTAACTATAATATTTAGGACACAGCCTTTTGGATGCAGGCTGAATACTATGCTTTACTTATTTATGTTGTTCCCCATGGCATGACACTTTAGTCTCAGCAGCTATAATATATATTATTTTATTATTTTATTATATATATTATAATTTATATATAATTATAATAAATACAAATTTAATGTTTATAATTAAATAAATATTTAACTCGACTGCTGTTTTTATATACTTTGCCAAAACATGAATAGTCATAGAACTTATGAATTCCAGTGGAAAAAGAAAAAAGAAACTACCATTAGTCCTAGATGGTCACAAGTTTACTGCTGGAGGTAGGCCCCCTCTTTCTTAGCAGGTCTGAAGTAGAATCAGCAGATTTGGACCTTGCTCCTCTCTAATCGCTATCCATAAGGGAAAATCTCAAGTTGCAAACAGGCCTAACCTTCCTTATATCCAGAGGAAACAGTAAATCAAAGCAGGCATTTTCAGACAACATACCCATGCCAAGGGGCTCAAGTGGAGAACTGAACAACTGGTCCACATTTCCACAGAGTAGATTTCAACAAAACACATCCCCTGGAATAGCCTTGCTCCTAGGAGAGAGAGTCCTAAGACAGGGATTCTCAGAATTTGTTGTTAATAAGAATCCATGGTGTGGCTGTAAAAAAATGCAGATTCCTAGGCCACAAACCCTCGCACCTCCACCTACTGAGCCAGACTATCTCTGGGTAAAGCATATTGATGAAGCCTGGGAATGCAGAGGTTCAGCAGCTCCCCGTGTGTTTCTAATGCTGGTAATTGGTAGACCATACTTTTATCAACAAATAGTGGCCCAAAGCAGGTCAAATACTCAAGATACTACTAGCCTTGTAGATTCACAGAATTTAGGAGGAAAGCTTTGTGGAAGAAGGGATAACCTGTAGCTCCTGTACCATCAGAAATTATTTAGGGTGGGAGGTAGAATAGGGTTGGTATGCTTCTATAGCAGTGTCTCCTGTGAAGTTTATAGATGGAAACAAAAAGTGCTTAGCTCTCATTCCTTTTACAACTTCCATTATCATTTTATACCTTGATACTTTCCAGAAATCAAGTAGACAGAGATATCATTAGTCCTAAGACACATTTCCCTCTAACTTCATGTGAAGGAACAGCCCTGAGCTTAACTCCCCACTCCTCACCCCCCAGTAATGCCTGAGAGCTACCTGCTTCTCCAGCTGATCCCATGCAGTCTGGGGAGCACAATAACATTAAGGAGTCTGGGCAGATGACAAGATGTCAGCACACCACAAGGGCTAAGCTAGACTAAAGAGTCTGCAGGTAATGCAGGCTCTCAGGCACTGGACATACAGGCACAGCCAGTGCACTGTTTACCTGAGAAACAAACCAGAAGTCATTCATACCAGAAACCCTGTCTTAAGTAAGGTGAAGATTCCTACCTCTGTAAATGTTCTGCTTGTTGAAACCTAGAGAACTTCCCAGGCCAGTCTCTGTCAGTTAATTTCTAGAGACCCTGTAGTCATGTCTACGTATCTGGGAATTAAACCCTGGAAAGACCCAAACATTTCTTTGCCTTGGCAGCTATTCTACAACCTCCCTTTTTGACTCTAGTCAATGAAGCAAACCAGCTCCTTCAAATTCAATACAATTCTTGTCACCTTCCCATTAAGAGAAAGCAATTCCCATATTTTACCCATAAATTAGAAGCCTTCCATTTTGCAATGTATGAAACAACGTGACGGCACTCCACAAAGAGAGGCCAAATCTCAAACACCTAACTAAATACAGGGAGATGAATTTGTGATACTTAAATATAATTACTGTGCTATATTCAGGTTTTTAATCTCATGTTTTTCAATTTTGTTATGAAATTAGAGCCCCAAACCTCTGGACACAATAGCAGCATTGTCGCTATAATCATTACCCGTGCTACTCAGAGGGAACACACAGCTCTGCTGGAGGTCACTTGCCAAGCACAGTAAATGCAGGACTGCACAAAGGCATCTTGCTCCAGCTGATCCCATGCAATCTGGGGAGCACAGTAAGATTTAGGAGTCTGAGCAGATGACAAGATGTCAGCAATTTATGACCATTATTTTTAAAAAGCATGCTTAGGGATGAGTTATATAAATTGGAAGATAGCATCAGAAACTACAAGGTCAGCCTCTTATCATCATCAGCCCCAAGCAGGTCTCTGCTCAATTAAAACTGCGGTGGATTCAGACTAGAGGGGCCAAGAAGTCAACTGGAGAGTTAGGATGTCAGAATTAAAGCTGGAGAAGGAATAGCTGCATTTCAGTCATGTGTGGACATGGCCCAGTTGGGTCTCAAGATACAAGCAATCCCACGTGGGTCTCAATAGCAGAGCATGAAGAATTTAGGTTAGAAAGAAGAACTTCCTGAGCAAGCAAAAGGAAAGGTAATTTAGAGATGTTAAAGCATCTGCACAGATGGCCTTTATAGAAAAAACAGCATTTGGATGTCACAGTTTTAGAATATTCTTAATGGGACAACTTGATACTATGATCTGATAAATACTTAAGTAGTACTAGTTATATGCTAGGTACTGCCTAAGTACTTTATGAACAAATTCATTTAATCTTCAAAATAATCCTAAGGAGCAGGTATTATTATAACTTTTCAGGTGAGAAAACTGAGGAACAGAGGCTACAGCTCACCTAAAGCCAAAAAACCAAGAATGGGCTCTTAACCAGAATGCATTTACCATATGGTTCCTGCCATAAGCTTTCACTGTGATTCAGTTCAAGATAATTCTCATTCATATCCCACCCTCTTTCCCTCCCTCTCCCTCTCTCCCACGTGCATGCATGCACACGCGCACACACACACACACACACAGAAACCTCTTTCCATTATTCCACATAATGTGTATTTAAAGAGGCATAATTTGGACTGTGAAAAAATCCAGATTACATAAAAAACAAAGTCTCTCATGTTTCAACCTCTTGAGATATGTTCGGTTTGTCCATGTTCAAAAATAAAAGAATTCTTTTAAACAAATGCTCACCCACCGTCTATCACATCAACTTTATAAGAGCCAGAGACTTCAGATATTAAATCTAACAATGACAGGTGTTTTTAACTTCCAAAAGGAACTGGAGAGTGTATAAACATCTTGCCGCACTGGAGAGACAGTTGGCATTCCCCCAAGACAACAATCTACCCAGGGCCAGAAAGAATTCTGAGCTCCAAAAATAATCTTAATGCACCCTTACACATATGACTCAGGGCTGTGAAAAAGTTTACCTCCTACTTAAACTCCTACTGTATTCTCCAACAGCCATGATGAGGTAAGCTAATGCTGATCCTAAGCTGCTTTCTCGATAAATACTTTGGTTCTGGTTCTCCTGCAACCAAGAAAGGTGTAGTGACCCTGGATCTTAAATGTAAGTTTCAATGTTCCTAAGGGAATGTTAACAGAAAATGCATGGCTTCCTTAAATCAACAACATGGAATAAACAGCATTCTAGGACTTAAGCACCCCCTTGTGAATCCAGCTGAGAGAATTAACATTAAGCAAAATTCATTTGATGCACTGGTTCGCAAATTTGACTAACCTCTAGAATCAGTTTTACAAAAAACAATGATGCCTGAAGGCTACCACCGGAGATTCTAATTTAACTGGCCTTGGATGCAGCCTAGGCATAGATATTTTTTTAAGTACCTCAAGTAATTCTAATGTGCATCAAAGTTTGAAAATCATTGTTTTAATGGAAATTCCTCACCTATTATATTTTTCAGGTAAAAAAGTGCATCACAGGAAACTATTCAGGCGAACCAAGAAGGCTTAGCTGTACTTCGTGTACGTGGCCTTACCCTTGATATTTATTTATACAGCAGATACCAAAAAGGTTTCTCAAAAACCTTTCTGCTGGCATTATACATTCATTTGCCCCTTGTCTAAAGACTTGCATAAACTCCTTTCATAATTCAGTTTTTGAAAAGAGTTTGCATCTCCTTAGAAACCTAATATGTTTCCTGTTCTTTGGAAAATAAAAATCAAATCAAGTGCCCTACCCTGTTTCCTTTATAAATAACCCCGAGTGCTAGAAGCTGAACGGAACAGGTAAAGTATTTGTTCCATAGTTGTACCTGAGTATCCTCCTGTCTGTGCATGTTTTGATCAACTACTTTTATTTCTTTTAGGAGCATGGTACAGAAGTATCTTTTTTGAAACGTGCTTCAAGGCCACTGTTGTAATAGACAAAAGCATAACTTAATGAATAATAGTCAAGTCATGAAGGCTGCCTTGTAAGGAATCTCTTAGCTGTCTTCCCTCTTAGTTCCTCAGACTTTCCACTTTACTTGGATGTTTCTGTTCTTGAAGAGCTGCACACAAAGCAAGTATCCTACAGGCTAAATCATACTCAAACAATACAGGAGGAACCCTATTGTAAGAACTTTGAAAGGTGAATAATCACTTAGTTTGTTCTCCTGTAATTGGAATTTAATGCATGAAGTTTCTTAGATTGAAGCCTGCCCAGATTCCCACAGGTTTCCAAGTCTCTCTCTAACATGGCAGTGCTGCCCTTCCCCCAATGCCTATATTTTTGTTTCCCCCAACCTGCTACTCTTGGCAAACTAACTTCCACCTTCTTTCTTTGCACCCTCTTCCATATGGCTGAAATTAATGAGTCTGCAAGCTGGGGGACCAATGTATCTCCACAGCTGTCTTTTCAAGCAGTTATTTAGAGACAGAGAAGGAAGTCATTAACAATCCTGGGAGTCAGCCTGAGACAGCTCTGCTACACACAACACTCAGATAGGGCCCTGGGCGAAAAGGTCACTTTTTATTGGGGAATGGGGTTGGGTGGGGTGAGTGAGGTAACAAAATAGTACAAAGAGGAAGATAAGGAAGCAGGTAGCAGGTTTTCAGTGTTTTTCTGGCATCTTCAGCAAGAGCAATTTCTTCTATGCATAAAAGAAAAGGTCTCTCTGAACCAATCAGGTATTCATTCAAAAGTGACTACAGGCAGGAGGCAAGGAATGTCAAAGAAAATAATGCCTCTCTGAAAACTCTGTCCTTTAAGGCTGCCTAAAACAGTGGTGGAAGCTCCACCTTTCTCCCAGGAAGCTGGGGAAGTGGGTAAGACTAGTGTCAAATGTCATGACAGTAGTTACTATAGTAAATGCTAGTGAAGTCTATACAGAAGTATATGCCTGACGAGTGAGAACCAGAACATTTTACGCAAGATAGCAGACTCCTCTCACTGTGTCTGCCCATTCACCATACCATTACTGATCTCAGCAGCATTAAATTCTCTTGAACACTTTAGAGAGCCAGCTACTGCCTCCAGCTAGTTTCTCCTCTTAGATAAAAGCTAGGCTGTCTTTCTGTGAGCAGGTAAGAGCTTCTAGGTTTTCCTTGTTTGTTAATAAGGATAAGTAACTAGACTCAACTTTCTTCTCAAAGATAAGATTCATCTTTCTTTTCCCTTCTCTGAAAACAGACCACATAGAGATGTTTTGAGAAACCAGACAAACTTGGGCCTGGACATCTGATTTTGAAATAATGTTTGGAGCAAGTCAGTGTCTCTGTGAACTCCAAAATCTTGGAAAATCATCAGAGATAAGTGTCCTGTGTCAAATTTAACTGCCATGCCCTAGATCAAATGTGGGAAGCCAGAAGGAGCTAAGTTCAAATTTTACTGATTGTAGGCAATGTCCTTAACTTTAGAGTCTTAGTCTCCTCATCTGTAAAATGACGCCAAACTCATCTGACGGGATCATCTTTTTCCAACTGTTTAAAGCATGACACAGAAAATACACATTATTGTCAAGATCCGGTGCACTGGGAAGTGCACATACACACATGCATCTCTGCACATATACATCTGAACCAAAAGTTTTTGAAACAATATGCACTCTTACTAAGTGTGATATACTCTAAGATCAATTATTTAATTCTACTTTTTAAAAAACGCCAATTTGTCACCTACCAATAGGTTAAGAAATGTTTTTTTAAGAACCACTTGTGGCAGGGTGTTCTGTGGTATAATTTGGTATGTGAGCCAACAGCAAAGAGCCCAGCACACAGTAGGGCTGTGACAGATGAAGGTGCTTTTTTCATATAATACCATCCTTTCAGAGGAAGTATCCAAAAACATAACTCATGTTTATCAGGGCAGTCCAGAGAATACACCACACCATTCCATCCTCCTGACAGTGAAAAGCCACTGCACTTAGTTATGCTGTCAACCACTGAGTTACATCTATGGCTGTTAGCACTCTGTTCTGAAGGGATTTTTTTGTTTATGTCTGTTTATCATTCACTTCAGTTCTGTGGCAGGGACTTAAGTATTTCAGATTTCCAAAAGTTACTCATTTCCATTTAAGACAAAACAACAATAACAAACGCTGTTGAACATCTTTTGGAGTGAGAAGGAGCCTCTAAGTCACACAGAACAATTTTATGAAAACTATACCCTTAAAATCGAAGACTGTCTTTACACAAGCTACAATAAAAGCAACCTGTAATGAACTCCAATCCAGCTAATGAAGGCTACATAACCAAAGACAAAGAGAAGATATGCCCTTGGAAAACCCTCAAAACTTCAGTGAAAAAAAAAAATCATTTACGTTTCTGTGCATGTTAACATTCCATAATAACTTTAACAACTGAGGTGTTTAAAATATTTTAGGTAATAAGAACTGAACTTTCTTAAATGGTCAGTTATTTATTTATTTTCTGGTCATTTTTAAGGAGGACTTCCATGACCACATTTACTAAAATAGCTCCCTATCCCATTTTCTTCCATGTTTCTTTCTTTCACGCTATTTATCACAACCACCATTGTTAAAAATTTGTCTTCACCACCAAATCCTCACTAGAATTTTAGTATCATGAGGGAAAGGACATTTTGTGTTTCTTTGTTTGTTTACCACTGCATCCGTAATACCTGCTTTCATGTCTAGGACACTGTAGGAACAAGAGATACTTGTGAAATTGATAAATTACTGAACTAAGTTAGTAGAATGTTGACTTCTGCACTGAAGTTCAACCCCCAACAAGCTACAGCCTCCTGGCTCTACCTCCTCCATAGTTATGAGAGAATCACAGAAAGACAAGCCCCTATCCTCTGAGACATCAGCTGCATATCAGGCACCACCTTCTAGTATCTGTTCTTTTCTTCCTCTACATTTACAAATAACAACTCCCCAGCTCCCCTTACCATTGTTCTGAGTCAGCGGGCTGCTCATTTCCTCTTAAGGAAACAAAAAATGCGTGAAATCAAAACATATCTCCCTGGATGTCATTCCTTCAGAGACCTTCCAGAGTTGGAAGCCCTTCAGTCAGAAACGCTCACATACTAAAAGAAAAACAGAAACAAACCCGAAGTAGGAAAAGGCAAAAGACAAAGGGGCAAAGAAAACCACAACTCTGAACTGACATACTCCAGCAAAACGGGACACAACTTCATCTAACTCCTTCTCCTCTCTTCAAATAGGGAGCTGGACCTTGAGAAAGAGAGGCTGTACTCTGGCTGAGTACCCCCAAAATGTGGGAGGAAAAACCATGCACTGATTTTAGATTTTTTTTCCCAACCAGCAGCTGAGTAATGATTTTTCATTGGGACATCATTAATCCACCTGAGCCCTTCTCCAAAACACATTGTAAAGAGCCATGTAATCATTTCTGCAATAGCTTGAGCAAGCAGACAAGGAGATTTTACTGGAATCCAGGCTCTCCTTGTTTCCAATTTTGTATGGTTGGCACTTGATGTCGTTTTGGGTAGTTCAATGCCCACTTACACTGGAAAACATGTCCAAGTGTCTGGGGGTAGTAGTTGAAGGTGGGAAGGGGCTGTCATAGCAGCATAATAAAAACAAATCACCTAATAAAACAGGAGATGAATGCATAAATCCAGGCAGAGAATTTGAAATGGAAATGCATTACCAGCTAAAGAAATCATTTCAAATGACTTATACTACAAACTGACTTTAAGAGACATCTCAGTCTGCACATGTATTCCCTGCTGCATGATGATACCTATTCAAATGATCAAAAACAGTCCGTTCTTAAATTCAGGATAAATCCCAAACCTCAGAAACAGGCAAAGGAAAAAAAGAAAGTTCAAAAGCAGAAAGGCAGTAAATGTTACTCTCAGGACCAATCTCTCTGATATGCCTCAAGCTTGCTAACAGCATTTTCATGCCACAGGCATACTATTTTCCTTTGCCCTCATTTTATTTCATAGGAAGTCCTTTTCTAATAGCCATGGAATATCCAAAAGGAGAAAAAAGGACAAACCATTCCACTATCTCCCCTGCTTGGACAAGATACATGAGCATGGAAAGATGCCACAAAAATCAATGTGAGCACGACAAATAGCAGTGGCCAAGAAAACTGAATTCCAATGAGAAATCTGCCAGCTGGGGACCACTCTGTAACTGGAGAACAAGCATCTACTTAAATGACCTATGCCAAGCTCAGTCCACACCATGTGGTTAAAAGAAGCAGAGTGGAAACCCCTCCCGAAATCACCACAGGTCTGATACCTCCTGAAATGACTTCTAACAGTTTCACTGCAAAATCATTCCTCTTTGTAAAATGAGTGTTCGAATCTTGAAAGGATGACATGCATCTCAAACAGATTCTCAATGAGGCGAAGGAGAGAACCACAAGAGCAGCAGTGCTTCAAGTTACAGCAGGTTTGGAGATGTCAAGTGGGATAAGTGAAGCAAATGTGATGAGCAGCACCCTCTTGAGAGGGTCAAAGAGATTACTCTGCACACGTGGCAGGACTGGGCATGCCAAGGGAGCAACACAGCATGTGGACCATGTATTTGGATATGGGTAAGAGGTAAAGCCCAGGGCAGGGGAGACAAGTGTAAGCTGATGCAATGCTGATACACAACAAACCCATACAACTAGAATCTTATTACTAGCCTAAATACTTAAAGAGTCCATTTAAATACCTCTTAGTGACTCCATAATGCCTTTCAGAATTATTCTTGCAAGGCACAAGAGTGAGAGCTAAAATAATAGCTTACTCTAACCAACCACCCACAAGGCAAGGTGACATAACACCTTGTTACTTCCCAACAGGGATGCTCCCCTGAGTTGCACAGAGTTGGTTGTAACATAAAGTGTGATTTCTTTCTTTTTTAAAAAATTTTAGTGGCACATTTCCCTCCCCAGTTGTTTTTTTCTAAAATTAAGAGGAAATTATCTTTCAGTCCCTAGGTGGCATACCAACCAGGGAGCCTCGGAATATAACCTGGGAACCCACTGGCTGAAAGTTCTCTGGGATTTGAAAACATTTATTAGGCAAATAAATGAGAACTGACTGTAACTACAAATAAATTCCCTGTGGCATGAAATTCCCCTTCTTGCAGTAGGGACCAGAAACCAACAGGACTGGAAGAGAACCCTATAGGTCAATTAGTAAAATGCAAGGTTCTGAAACCCGGCCCCCATCTCAGACATACTGAACCTGACCCACAGAGCTAGTAGCATCCAGGAGAAGGTATTTTTAACAAGCTCCCCCACGTCCTTCTAAAGGTTTGGAAACACTGAATTATTCCCTGCCCCTCCACTTACAGATGGGGAAATAACAAGTATTTCTGCTAGAAAGCCCACGATCAGTGTGCAACATAGTGTACAGGTCTTCTTCCTGCCAGGGTTTGATAACCTGAGAACGACTGACCCAGAGGCACTTGTTCCAGCAGCCACACATGGCTGGCCAGAGTAAAGCAGCCAATTCTGTTTACAGTCAGCTCCTTCTCCACAGCTTGGGCCTTTGAAACAACTGGGAAGGGAAGGAGAGGAAAAATAAACAAAAACCAGCCATTGCAGTCTACTCTGAGGTTAGATTACAAGTAATGTGGTGACGTGTTTCCAAGAGACTGGAAATACTAATAGAGATGCCTGTCAATTCAGTGCAGCATAATTGGCTAGTAAAACTTTAAACAAATAATTATTCTAGTCGTCTGCCAACAGGCCACTGAGGGTGGGGCAGAAAAAGAGCAGTCACCAGGGCTGATGCCAAGGCCAGGTTGTGATTCACAGTACCCTCTGCCTCCAGGTGCATCTGCTGCCCTCACACAGCACCTATCCAAGCCTGCTGCTGTCATTAGCTGCAGGACCCACACAGGCCTCTCTGCAAAGAGGGACTATCATTATTCTGAAAGCTAATGGTGGTAGGCAGACGTATTACCAATAAAAGAAGTGTGTTTTAAGACTTTTCATTTTTAGAAATAATAATAGAAACATTTTTCAACTCAAAGTAATTCTGAGAAAATACTGTGATCATCCAGGCTTATGAAGACAAAGTCTTGGATTTGAAGAAAGAGAAGTGTATTTCAATTAAAGGACTAATATGATGGAAATAGAAAGCTCTAAATTGGGGAGATTCAAGGTCCAGATTCCAGTCCAGCTTCACCTACAGCTGTAAAATTAATCCAGTTGTGTAACCTGCTAGATCTCAGTTTCTCATTGGTAAGGTGGAGAATAGGAGAGAGAGTAGGGGGAAATGATCAAATCCTTTTGGCTGTAGAAATATAATTCTATTTATTTAATTTATAGTTTTGTGGGTGGCTCTTTAAATTGCAATTGAAATCAGTATCTGAATCAACCTGAGTAAAATTCTATCAACCCCAATTAAAAATAAGGGAGATACTACCTGTGGTGTTTTACTCTGGTTTATTGCTTGTTTTCAAAAGGATTCAGGAAAGGCAAAGAGGTGAAAGTGGAAATCATGGCAGCCACTAATGATCTCATTTAACTCCAGCAATGACACTCACCAATGACCATTTGTCCCTAGATTGTGCTTTTGTGTTTTTACCACTACACCCTGATGCAAACCTTCCTTTCAGGCTCCTGTGTGTAGCTACAGCCACTTAACAGCTCTATAAATAACAACAGCCAGGCACACAGCGACCAACCACCTGTGAAATTAGCATCAGTCTGATCAGGTTTCTTTACTCACCCTCATCCTCTTTGCCCTGGGCCAAAACTCCAGACAATGCAGTTAGACTTCTCAAGAACCCATGGATGGAGAATAACCCTGTTACCGACACAGCAGTCATTTCACTGTACACCACTCCAATGGGCTTTAATGAAAAGAGGTTAAAATTTTAACAAGCACTGAATCTCCAATATTAATTTTATAACTTCTGAGCCCTATCAAATGTATTATAACAAAGGCTCTAGCAGTTCCAAGATATTGAACACAGGCTTATTCTTATAATGCAAGTTATTTTATAATAAATTAAACTTAATAAAATTAAAAATAAAATTTAACAATAACATCTAAAATTTGATGTGGCTAAATATCAGTAGAAACTGGGAGGGAAAGACATCTTTAGATCACAGGTAGCTATGACTATCACATTAAGACAACATATTTCCAGCAAATTTTTTGCACTTACATTTTTTTATTGTGAATATAATAGATGTCTGAGCTGAGAAGAGCTAAGAAGCAGCATTTTTTATAAAGCTCCTCAGGAACAAACTATCCCTGCCCTGGCTAATACATGAGCACTGGATATGCAAGATCATCCTTCTGATTCATTCAACAAACACAGACTTATTGAGCAGGCACTATTGGTCAGGCCCATTGCCAGATTCTGGGGGTCTCTTGATGACTAGAACAATGTTCATAAAGTTGTACTAGTATTCATATACATTGAATATGGACAACTATGTAGTACTTTATGTTATGCATGAATAAACAGGGACTTAGATGGAATGCAAAAATGGCAGTTATTTTTCAAAGTTCAGCCGATTGACACTGCATAGCCGACAGCCACATCTCACTCCAAATACACAAACATACAAGCTCACTTGAATACAGATTTTTGTCTAAATCAGGAAGAAGGGGGTGGGAGGCGCCAGTGAATATTTGTCATTGATAGTGGTGACAAGTGTCTCTGCCCCATTTATTGCTTCTTAGCTGCTGAGTGGGAAACCATGCCAATTCCTGATTAAGAGCTCACAAGCTCATCCTAAGGAACAACCTGTCCTAAGAAACAACTAGAAAACAGCTTGGATTGTTCAAATAATTACCTTTATAAGAATACAAATCATCCCCTTCTTTTCAGTTATCATTCTTTAAAATCAAGCTAAATAATTCTTATGGTCTTTCCACATCCCCACAGCCCATGATAATACTACCTCTAAATCCTAAAGTTCTACATCCCCAACATGTGTGAAACCAGTGAGTCCCAAACCTGACTGCATATTACAACCATCTGGGGAGCCTTAAAAAAAAAAAGCTTGGGTATAGCCCAAAAAGACTGTGATTTAATTGGTCTGAAGAGGGATTCCAGGATGGGCATACTAATGGACAGCCAAGATTGAAAACCGCATTAGACCAGTGCTTCTCCAGGTCATCTCTGGACCAGCAGCATCAGTGTCATCTAAGAACTTGCTAGAGACGTATATCCTCAGGACTGAGGCCAAATGAATCAGCAAATCTGGGGGTGGGGTCCAGTAATCTGTAGTTTAACAAGCCCACCAGGTGATTCTGAGGTGCACTAACATTTGAAAACCACTACATTAATCCAGTGATCCTAACTAATTACTTTACTGCTAATTAACTTTTAAGACATATACATCTTGCCTTACCAACTAGATAAGATCCTCAATGGCAGGAACTGTATTTTCTATTTATTTCTATGTATCTCTGCAGCCAGTACCATGTGTTACATAAGTAGGTACATTCCCTAACATTTATTGACTTTTCATCCACTGAGGTTTCACATGGAACACAACCCACACCCTCTATGGAGAAAGGGGTGAGCCCTGGACTAACAGAAACTGGCATGAATGATCTGTCCCCACAAATCTGATGAAATGCAAATGCCTTGCCACCCCACATTGGTCAGCTCTCCCCATGCCATCTAAAGATCTTCTTCCAAGTGTTACAAGGAGGTGTTTGGAAGCAATTATCCTGAAGTGGAAAGTTTTCTCCCAAGTCTACTTTTTAAAAGAAAGAAAAATCATTTGAAAGCAATTTCATATTCAACAAAATTCAATGCTTACTGATCATCTACTGAACGCAAACCATCATGCTAAGAATCATTAAGGACACAGATGTCTCAGGCATGAACCTAAAAGGCCTTAGAATAAAATGGTAGTGCTTATAGGGATTTATTCTAAAACCCAGCTTCCTAAGGAAAATATTATGTGATAGTCTACATAAAAGGGAAATGCTCATAGGAACTGCTCAAGAAATGTTAGCTATTCTACCAGGATTCAGGAGCAATATCTTTTAGAGAGGCACTTACGTAATACAATTAGAAATAAACACAACTATTCCAGTAAGTGACTATTAGCACGACATACCCACATACCAAAACACAACCAGAAAAGTTGAGTATTTGAAAGGAAAGGAGCGACACACAGCAAACGAGGGCAAGCTGTTGCTAGTGTCGGGGGGAAGACGGGGCTCAGTTGGGGTGTCCCGTCTCCCGGGTTTCGGCACCAATGAAAGGAAAGGAGTGACACACAGCAGCAATTGACCGGAGAATTCCGCCTTATTAGGGAAAGGTGCTGGGTTATATAGGAAGGGGCATGGGGTGATTGTGGTGTTACTTCTACAGGGCTGGTGGCTATTGGCTAGGTGCTGGGATTAGGAGGGGGGCGAGAGGTGATTGGGCTTCAGGTGGCACCGGCGGGAACCAAGGACCCCCAAAGAGAAGCCGGAAGTTCGCCATCTTACTGGTGGGGGCCCTTCAGTATTTAGGACTAGAAACTCCTAAGTGACCAATTAGAAAATGCCATGGGGTAAGGAGGAAGATCCTCCACTTACTAAAATGTTCACATATTGGCAGCCTTCCTTGCTTCACTTATGGCCACACTGTTGGGGTCACCTAAAAATGCCTGTGAGCTAAAGTAAGATACACCTCTAAAATTCCCTTTATTATTTCTCCAAACACACTGAGTTGTTTTAACCACAAAAGGGCAAGTAAAGGCAAGGGGCGAGGGGGAGAGATGATATTGGTTACTCAACCATTTTAAAGTCCTTACAGAGAAACAGAGAATGACTCCAGATTTAGTGAACAAGCAAGAAGTTCAGCCAGGAATGGTTCCACAGTTGCATTCATGGCTTACACTTTAAAAATTTAAAGAAACAAAAAAGGATGATATTTGAAATTATTTTTTAAAGTTCCCTTATACCCACACCTTCTCTACCATACCCAGACCTTCCTTGAATATCTTCAGTGACATAAGACTTACTATTTACATTTTGGAAAACCTTGTCAGAATACTCTTCCTGAAACAGGGCCATAAAATAATTTCTACTTCTTCCCATTACTAGTTCTGGTTCTATAAGAGCAAAGAAAAAACTTGTAATCCCTCTTAGATATCAATCTTACAGATCAAACTCCACATAAACATTTGGAGAAAGCTATCATGTGCACATTGTGCAGGTGCCGTCCTCCCATGCAGACTGAAGATTCCTAACGTGCATTTTTCCACATTAATAATTCCCTCACCAAAAGGTCAACATGATGAGAGGCTGTGACTGTCTCTGACCTACCCTGGTATTAGTCATCTGATGACTCTAACCATGAACATACAAAAACACATCACAGAAATAAACACTAGCTAAGCAAGCACTGAGTACTTAGCGAAGGCTGGAGACAATGAACCACGGTGACCAGACAACCAAATCCAGCTCTGGCTAGAACAGGAGAATCCCACAGTGAACTCAGAGAAAGAGAGAGAGGGTGGTCTACCAAGGGCCAATCTCAGGTATCTATTACTTAAATGCAGAGATACCAGATACAAGTTACTTCCAAGTATGCAGCGTCAGAACAGAGAAGCTATCAGGAATAACAAACTGACACACCCAGTCACAGCTTGCTTTAAATCTGGTATCAGATTTTTGTAAATGACTTTCCTACTAGCTCTCAGAGAGGAGTGCTGGCAGCTCACATGTTCCAGGCAGGAGACAGGTGGCCAACCCCCTAATGCAGCTTTGACTAGTTCTTTTCCAAGATGAACAATCCAGCTGCTCTGGACACTGTGACCAGGGATCAAAGCATCCCCAAGGACAGCTACCCTACCCCACCACATCCGGCCTTAGGCACTTGGGTACACTCATCAAGGTGTACAAGTCAGACCAGGCTAATGTTCAGGGGAAGAGTAAGGAACATAAGAAGGCCTGACTCAGGGCCCATCATTGGGAGGGAACCCACAGTTTCCTTGGTGGGATTAAAAAACCAGGCCGAGAAAGCAATATGAGAGCCGTTAGGCTAAAGTGAGGGCAGTGGGGGAGGCCTAAAAGCTATGATACTGTATTAAAATAATTTCCTACCCTCTGCTGAAAGCAGGATGTCAACAGCAAGCACCACCCCAGGGAGGTGCTGATGAAAACCATGTCAAGGCAGCAGCAGCTTTCCACAAGCAAATGTGGAATCCATCCTGTCATTAGCCAACAAGAAGATAATAAATGCCCTGAAAAGGCATGGAGATTAAGGTGTGGCTAAATTGGAGAAAAAACAAAAGCACACCACAGCGCAGTTTTTTTATAACCCAGCATCACAATTTAGAGCTGCATAACTTCTAAGGATGCCATGTAACATTTCGACATTACCCAACAAAAAAACATACAAAAAATTATTTCCATGTGGGGATAATATGCTTAATGGTTTCTAATTATGTATTCTGTTTATTCTGCAAGGAATTATCTGATAATATATAATTTACCAGAACAAGTTTCTATCTGCACAGTTTGCTAACAGATTTATATGCTGAAGAATCCACAATCTGCCCAGATTACTCTGGAGAGATCAGTTCCCAAAAGCCACCAGCAGCATCACAATCACCTGGGGCACTGATTTAAAAAAAAATTTCTTGGACTTCATCTTAGATCTACTCAACCAGAATCGCCAGGGATAAAGACTGGCCCCACGTACTATTATAAATCAACTTCACTGAAGGGCAATTTATTCAGGATAAAATGTACCTGCTCCAGGTATACAGATGATGAGACTAACAAATGTGTACATGACAATCAACATATACAATATTTCATCACCCCCAAAAAGTTCCCTCACGTTCACATGGATTTCTGCTGAGATTTCCCATTTCTTTCACTTGTTTCAAAAATAATACCAATAATTGCTTGCTGAAGCCTTTTTATGGCTGCTGCATTAAAATTCTTGTCAGAATTACAACACCCGATTGATTCATCTCAGTGTTGGTGTCATTGACTCTACTCACTCCTGTTGTGTTTTTCTTGGTTCTTAAGATTTTTTTATTGTATCCTGGACATCTTTATTTAGCAGGCACTGTAATATAGCATCAGGACCAGGTGGGTATATAGATTCTGCTTCTTCCTGGACCCACCAACACCACCATGGCAGGAGGAGAGTACTGAGTCACCTTGCCTGCTGCAGGTGGTCGGGTAAAGCTCCCAGTTTGGGCTGCTGACACCTGGGGAAAGTGGGGCACTGCCTCATTAACTCCAAGTGAGAGCATGGGATCAGATTCCCTAAACTCCACTGCCACCTGGGAAGGGGAAGGACACAGGGATCCCAAGGCTTTATTGCTGCAGGGCAGGGGTGTTAGCTCAGCCCACAGGGGGACCCAGCCAGCGGCCCTGCCTCTGGCTATGCCCCTGCCCCTGCCCCAGAGCACTGCCTAGCTCTGCCCAGTGGGGGAATGAAACAGCAGCACCCTGCTTATTAGTTCTGCTGACACCTCCCTACTGAAGAACTGAAGTACACCACCTGCCTCCAAGCAGATAGATTTCTTGCTTTCTTGGCCCAGCTGAAACAGGGCAGGTGGGGCAGGGCAGCCCCCCAGTTTTTGGCTTCAGTATGTAAAGCATTGCCAAAAAGTTTTCTGTTGTCAGCCCACCTTTTCTTCCAGCTTTTCTGTCTGTGCTTCCCAGTGGATGCTGGGTTGGAGATTTTTACAGCACCCTGTCCAAGATACATGTGAGTCAGTAAGCAAACCCAGCCAGAAAGCACCACCACGTCATTCTTCAGGTCTCCAAGTTGTAGGCAGCCCACCCTGTTCTTTCTACTTTTCAGAGATTTTCATATGCTTCTTTGTTGTGCTATGTGCAAGGTTTTTAGTTTAAGGAGAAGGACCTAGGAGGAACAGGGCTACTCTATCTCGGTGGAAGTGGAAATCTTTAGGTTGTGTATTCTAAAACCAATGCATCAATAGGTTACGAACTGTCATACAGTTCTAGGGCAACACAGAAAACTCAGACCAACTGAGGGGCTCAATCAAGTAACTCCCAGTTATAACTAATAATCTACTAAGTGCCTTGCTTTATACTAGGCGCCTTACTAGGCACTTTATTTGCGTTATCTTATTTAATCCTTAAAGTAACTTTTACATGGGTATTGTTTCCATCATCATTTTCCATATAAGGAAAGAGACTCTGAGTTTAAGTGAATTCCCCAAGGCCATGCAGCTCACAGAGTAGAGCTAGGGCTTAAATCCAGACTGTTTGGCTCTCAGAGTCCACAACCTTACAAACTGTACTCTCTCATACTGCAAAGTTTATAAAGCTTACCTTTATGCATATGTTTTTAACATTATTCAAACACACTGAAGCACTATCCTAAGTAATAAAGTTAAGTAACACAGGAATAAAAAAGGAGTTGCCTTGAACTTACAAATTCAGAAACGCACTTCCATCCTCTCCAAGGTGAATGGTGTGAATCAGTAAATCCTAACTCCTTAGTCTGACTTTTCATAGTCTGACTCCATCCTTTATTTTCAAAGTTCATTCCCACCTTAATAATGTAAGTTCCCTGAAAGGAAGGCCCTTATACCTCTGTCAGACTGTATAGTTGTTTATAACCAAGTCATTAAACATTTATTAACAAGTGAGAGAAGGAATGAATCCAACAGCAGAGAAACCAGAATAACAACTTGGATTACTGCAGCATAAATGTGAATGTGAATGTCTGAGTTGAACCTGGATGTGACATAAGTAGTTTTGTGCACTTCAGGCTCTGTAAGTCTCAATTACCCAGAGGTTGGACAAGATCATAATTTTGGATGCAGTCCAGCTTCCTATGTCAAACAAAGGGAAGGGAGACATGGGTCCCCATTTCTCTCCCTTCCCAATAGAAAATGAGATCACATGCCAGACAGGTCAATGGAATTGAAAGAAAAACATTCAGACCTCAGGATTTTATTTCCAGTTCCTACTCTTCCCAAGACATTATTGTCCCTCTACTCTGCCGATCTGTCTTCCTGTCTTTTTGGAAAATTCCTAATTGTCCTGCAAACCCATGTTAATGAAGAGTGTAGACACCTTGACTCCCTGTACCACACAATTAACACTGCATCTTCTATGCTACCACTATGCCTTGTACCTCTTCCACTGCCTGCACTGAGACCACTGACTCAAGCACAATTACCTGCACTACACTGTGAATTCCTTCAGAGCAGAAAGAGAGCTTACTCACTCCCGTATCCTTAACACTCAACACAGTGCCCAGGATCTAGCAGCACACGATACATGTTTTTGAGTAAGTGTCTTAAAACCAAGCACTTGGACCTTTGGAACCACAAATCCATATTCTCATCACTCCCCTTTTCAGGTGTTTGCTAATGAATGCTAAAGAAAAATTACTCTTAAAAAAAGGTCCAAGGAAGGAGAAGCCAAAATGGTGGCATGAGTAGGGCAGTGGAAATCTCCTCCCAAAACCATATATATTTTTGAAAATACAACAAATACAACTATCCCTAACAGAGAGACCAGAAGATTCAGGACAACAGCCAGGCTACATCTACACCCGAGAGAACCCAGCGCCTCATGAAGGGGGTAAGATACAAGCAGTGGCACAGAGGGACCCGAGCGTGCCCTCGACCCCAGCTCCCCAGTGGGAGGAAAAGAGTTGGAGCGGGGAGGGAGAGGAAGCCCAGGACTGCTAAATACCCAGTCCTAGTCATCCACACCAGGAATGCAGGCACACAGTGCATGGTGTCCTGGATACTAGGGAAATGGAACAGTAAAACCTGCGAGTGGGTCCCCACAGCCAGTGCCCCTGGGAAAAAAGAAAAGCGAGTGCCTTTTGAAAGTCTTAAAGGGACAGCAGCATCACAGGTGGACGGAAACATCCTGGCACACTCAGCCCAGCAGCTGGGAATCCAGGGGAACTCTGGGCGACCTAACCCCCTGGGCAGCAGCACAGCTCTGAGGCCCCTCACGGTGATAAACACCCTCCCGCCTGTTCCCCCTCCAGTGCAGACCCACCATAGCAGACCAGCAGCCTGAGACGGGCCACACACACAGCAGGCACGCAGAGCCTACTCCGCAGCCTCACAGGCCAGAATCAGAGGCACTGTCAGCATGCAGCCGCCCAAAACAAGCCACTAGGGGTCACCATCCTCGCAGGTGAGGAAGGCAACGAGCAAGCGGGAAGGGACTTTGTTCTCCCAGCTTACATATGCACCAACTGCCCACGACTACCTCTGTCGCCATGAAACGGCAGAAGAATTTGATACAGACCAGAATAACCCAGAAATTCCCTGAGAGGGAACCTGGTGAGATAGATTTAACCAATCTTCCTGAAAAAGAATTCAAAATAAAGGTTATAACCATGCTGACAGAGCTGCAGACAAAAATGCAAGAGTTAACGGATAAAGTTGGGAGGGAGAACACAGAAATAAAACAATCTCTGGAAGGACTTAGAAGCAAATGGATGAGATCCAAGAGGCCGTTAACAGAATAGAAATCAGAGAACAGGAACACATAGAAGCTGACACAGAGAGAGATAAAAGGATCTCCAGGAATGAAAGATTATTAAAAGAGAACTGCGTGACCAATCCAAACAGAACAATACCCGCTTTAGAGGGGTAACAGAAGAAGAACAGAGAGAAAAAGGGAAAGTGAATTTGAAGAAATATAGTTGAAAACTTCCCCAAACTGGGAGAGCAAATAGTTGCTCAGACCACAGAAGCACACAGAACTTCCAACACAAAGGACCCAAGGAGGACATCAACAAGACACATAATAATTAAACTGACAAAGATCAAGGGCAAGGACAGAGTTTTAAAGGCAGCTAGAAAGAGGAAAAAGGTCACCTACAAAGGAACACCCATCAGGCTACCTTCAGACTTCTCAACAGAAACCTTACAGGCCAGAAGAGAATGGCATGATAAATTTAATGCAATGAAACAGAAGGGCCTTGAACCAAGAATGCTATATCCAGCACAATTATCATTTAAATATGAAGGAGGGATTAAACAATTTCCAGACAAGCAAAAGTTAAGGGAATTTGCCTCCCACAAACCACCTTTACACAGTATTTTAGAGGGAATGCTCTAGATTTGAGCACTCCTAAGGCTAAATAGATGTCACCACATAAAATAATATCACAGCAAAGAAAGCAAACCAACCAAATGCTAACTAAAGGCAAAAAATAAAATCAACTACCCACAAAAGCAGTCAAAGGAAACACAAAAGAGCAGAGAACAAAACACCTAACATATAAAGAATGGAGGAGGAGGAATAAGAAGGGAGACAAATAAAGAATCATCAGACAGTGTTTATAATAGCTCAATAAGTGAGCTAAGTTAGATGGTAAGATAGAAAAGAAGCTAACCTTAAACCTTTGGTAACCACGAATCTAAAGCCTGCAGTGGCAGAAAGTACATATCTTTCAATAATCACCCTAAATGTAAATGGACTGAATGTACCAATCAAAAGACACAGAGTAACAGAATGGATTAAAAAGCAAGACCCATCTATATGCTGCTTACAAGAGACTCACCTCAAACCCAAAGACATGCACAAACTAAAAGTCAAGGGATGGAAAAAGATATTTCATGCAAACAACTGGGAGAAAAAAGCAGGTGTTGCAGTACTATTGCAGACAAAATAGACTTCAAAACAAAGAAGATAACAAGAGATAAAGAAGGACATTACATAATCATAAAGGGGACAGTACAACAAGAGGATATAACCATTATAAATATATATGCAGCCAATACAGGAGCACCCATATATGTGAAACAAATACTAACAGAATTAAAGGAGGAAATAGAATGCAACGCATTCATTTTAGGAGACCTCAACACACCACTCACTCCAAGATAGATCCACCAGACAGAAATGAGTAAGAACAGAGAGGCACTGAACAACACACTAGAACAGATGGACCTAACAGACATCTACAGAACTCTATACCAAAAACAGCAGGATACACATTCTTCTCAAGTACACATGGAACATTTTCCAGAATAGACCACATACTAGGCCACACAAGAGCCTCAGTAAATTCAAAAAGATTGAAATTCCACCAACCAACTTCTCAGACCAGAAAGGTATAAAACTAGAAATAAATTGTACAAAGAAAGCAAAAAGGCTCACAGACACATGGAGGCTTGAGAACAAGCACCTAAATAATCAATGGATCAATGACCAAATCAAAATAGACATCAAGCAATATATGGAAACAAATGACAACAACAACGCAAAGCCCCAACTTCTGTGGTATGCAGCGAAAGCAGTTTTAAGAGGAAAGTATATAGCAATCCAGGCATATTTAAAGAAGGAAGAACAATCCCAAATGAATACTCTAAAGACACAATTACCAAATTGGAAAATGAAGAACAAATGAGGCCTAAAGTCAGCAGAAGGAGGGACATAATAAATATCAGAGAAGAAATAAACAAAATTGAGAAGAATAAGAAAAAAATCGATGAAACCAAGAGCTGGTTCTTCAAGAAAATTAAAAAAATAGATAAGCCTCTAGCCAGACTTATTAAGAGAAAAAGAGAATCAACACACATCAACAGAATCAGAAACAAGAAAGGAGAACTCACGATGGACCCCACAGAAATACAAAGAATTATTAGAGAATACTATGAAAACCTGTATGCTAACAAGCTGGAAAACCAAGAAGAAATGGACAACTTCATAGAAAAATTTCATAGAAAAATACAACCTTCCAAGACTGACCAAGGAAGAAACAGAAAATCTAAACAGACCAACTACCAGCTACAAAATTAAAGCAGTAATCAAAAAACTACCCAAGAGCAAAACCCCCGGACAGATGGATTTACCTCAGAATTTCATCAGACATACAGAGAAGACATAATACCCATTCTCCTTAGAGTTTTCCAAAAAATAGAAGAGGAGGGAATACTCACAAACTCATTCTATGAAGCCAGCATCAGCCTAATACCAAAACCAGGCAAAGACCCACCAAAAAAGAAAATTACAGACCAATAACCCTGATGAACATAGATGCAAAATACTCAACAAAATATTAGCAAACCGAATTCAAAAATACATCAAGAGGATCATACACCATGACCAAGTGGGATTCATCTCAGGGATGCAAGGATGGTACAACATTCGAAAACCCATCAACATCATACATCACATCAACAAAAAGAAGGGCAAAAATCTCATGATCATCTCCATAGATGCTTAGAAAACATTCAACAAAATTCAACATCCATTCATGATAAAAACTCCCAACAAAGTGGGTATAGAGGGCAAGTACCTCAACATTATAAAGACCATTTATGATAAAACCACAGCCAACATCATACTGAACAGCGAGAAGCTGAAAAGCTTTTCCTCTGAGATTGGGAACAAGACAGGGATGCCCACTCTCCCCACTGTTATTCAACATAGTACTGGAGGTCCTAGCCATGGCAATCAGACAAAACAAAGAAATACAAGGAATCCAGATTGGTAAAGAAGAAGTCAAAATGTCACTATTTGCAGATGACATGATATTGTACATAAAAAACCCTAAAGACTCCACTCCAAAACTATTAGAACTAAAGATCGGAATTCAGCAAAGTTGCAGGATACAAAATTATTATACAGAAATCTGTGACTTTACTATACACTAACAATGAACTAATAGAAAGTGAAATCAGGAAAACAATTCCATTCACAACTGCATCAAAAAGAATAAAATACCTAGGAATAAACCTAAGCAATGAAGTGAAAAACCTATACCATGAAAACAAGACACTCTTAAGAGAAATTAAAGAGGACACTAACAAATGGAAACTCACCCCATGCTCTTGGCTAGGAAGAATTAATATCGTCAAAATGGCCATCCTGCCCAAAGCAATCTACCGTTCAATGCAATACCTATCAAATTACCAACAGCACTCTTCAACAGACTGGAACAAATAGTTCTAAAATTCATATGGAACCACCAACGACCCCGAATAGCCAAAGCAATCCTCAGAAGGAAGAATAAAGTGGGGGGTGGGGGGGATCTCGCTCCCCAACTTCAAGCTCTACTACAAAGCAACAGTAATCAAGACAATTTCATACTGGCATAAGAACCCACCCACAGACCAGTGGAACAGAATAGAGACTCCAGACATTAATTCAAACATATACGGTCAATTAATATATGATCAAGGAATCATGGACACACAATGGGGAAATGACAACCTCTTCAACAGCTGGTGTTGGCAAAACTGGACAGCTACATGTAAGAGAAATGAAACTGGATCAATCACTGTCTAATCTCATACACAAAAGTCAATTTGAAATGGATCAAAGACCTGAATGTAAGTCATGAAACCATAAAACTCTTAGAAAGAAACATAGGCAAAAATCTCTTGGACATAAACAGAAGCAACTTCTTCATGAACATATCTCCCAGGGCAAGGGAAACAAAAGTGGGACTATATCAAGCTGAAAAGCTTCTGTACAGCAAAGGACACCATCAATAGAACAAAAAGGCATCCTACAGTATGGGAGAATATATTAATAAATGACAGATCCGATAAAAAGCAAATAATCCAATTAAAAAATGGGCAGAGGAGCTGAACAGACAGTTCTCCAAAGAAGAAATTCAGATGGCCAACAGATACATGAAAAGATGCTCCACATCTCGAGTCATACAAGAAATGCAAATTAAAACCACAATGAGATATCACCTCACACCAGTAAGGATCGCCACCATCCAAAAGACAACAACAAATGTTGGCGAGGTTGTGGAGAAAGGGGAACCCTCCTACACTGCTGGTGGGAATGTAAATTAGTTCAACCATTGTGGAAAGGAGTATGGAGGTTCCTCAAAACGCTCAAAATAGAAATACCATTTGACCCAGGAATTCCACTTTTAGGAATTTACCCTAAGAATACAGAAGCCCAGTTTGAAAAAGACAAATGCACCCCTATGTTTATCGCAGCACTATTTACAATAGCCAAGAAATGGAAGCAACCTAAGTGTCCATCAGTAGATGAATGGATAAAGAAGATGTGTTACATACACACAATGGAATATTATTCAGCCATAAGAAAACAAATCCTGCCATTTGCAACAACATGGATGGAGCTAGAGGGTATTATGCTCAGTGAAATAAGCCAGGTGGAGAAAGACGTATCAAATGATTTCACTCATATGTGGAATATAAGAACAAAGAAAAAACTGAAGGAACAAAACAGCAGCAGCAGAATCACAGAACCCAAGAATGGTCTAACAGTTACCAAAGGGAAAGGGACTGTGGAGGATGGGTGGGAGGGTGGGAAAGGAGGGATAAGGGGGTAGGGGGGAAGGAAGGCAGCATCACAATTAGCATGTATAATATGGCGGGAGGCACAGGGAGGGATGTGCAACACAGAGAAGACAAGCAGTGACTCTACAGCATGTTACTACGCTGATGGACAGTGCCTGAAATGGGGTTTGTGGGGGGGACTTGGTGAATGGGGGAGCCTAGTAAACATAATGTTCCTTGTGTAATTGTAGATTAATGATACCAAAATTAAAAAAAAAAGGTCTTAGAACAGAAAGGTAAATTATCAAAGAACAACCTATAGATAGATGTACCAAGCTCTCTGTCTCTGGGTGGGTTAGTAGATTTGGTGGTGGTGAGTGGGAGTTTACACATTAAGATCCAGAAGCCATAGAAGCACTATAGCCAGGGTGACCGCAGAGCTGGTCATGCTCAGTTCTTCTGTGGTTCTAAGCCCTCCCCCAGAGTTCTCCAACATAGAACATGCACCTCCAAGGACTGAGAAATCGGCAGGTGAAGCCACAATTTCTTTTTGTGATCTGCTCTAAAACCAACAGACCATTAGTTCGTTCAAGTACGAACCTATTCCTCCTTATATGAAATCATTCTTTTTTAAGTACAGTTAATTGGTATTAGTGAACAGATAGGTTTTATATTTATCCTCTAACTTGAAATGCTGCCATTATATTCTACTAACTGCAGCTGAGCACACAAAATAAAAAGTGGGAGGAAGTTATTATTCAAAGTAGTGAGAGACAAGCAACTGGCCTGGAGGGGGAAATGTCAGCCTTCTATATTGTTCTCTTGTAGGTCTCTGGAAATCCTTGCTCTATAAAATATACTTTGAAATTCTCAAAGGTCTCGTGTATAGCATTCTGCAAAGCTTGACTTACAGGGAACAGTACAACTATCTGACCCAAATGCCATGAAGCTCAGCCTATACTCTACATGCCTGTGGATTAAATGAAGGTTCCTGTGGCCAGGATTGTCACCTGGCCCTGGTAGGCCATCTCACCATACCTGTGTGGGCAATACATTGCTATTGACTCTATATAAAGAGCTCCGCCCAGTGCTCTGGGAGACAGGGTGGCATGGCTGCAAGGCTGCAGGAGAGCAGAGCAGAGGACAGAGGCCTAGAGCATGGCTGTGTGGGGAGAGAGGCCCAGAAGATGGCTGTGAAGACAGAGGGGCCCAGAGGCAGAGACCAGTTTGCTGCATGCAGACTCGCTCTGAGTGAATAGGATTTTAGGAATCCTGATGCCTGTAATTGACCTGCCACTGTGGAAATAAATTTGGGTATAACCCTTTCACCTCAAGAATGTTTTACTGTCATTTCTTTGGTCACACTGAATCCATACTCAACTTGCCTGGGGCTGAAACCCAATGGCAAGACAATGCTATTTAGCTCACATAGTCCAATTGGCTCAGGCCAGAACTACTGGCTCTAATGATGTTGTAACCAAGAGGAAGGCACTTAAAAATATGCCTCTGGCAGCCAGGAATGTGCCCACTGCAGCTCTTCCACCTGCCTTTCTGGAAATCTCTGTGAACACAGAACTGAGGATAGTGTCACAGGTGGAGCAAACTTTAAGCAAACCATTCATACAAAAGTATTTACACACACATACATCCAGTACATTACTGGCATTTGCTAAATGTCTGCTAAATGATTACAACACCTACACAAAGTTGTAAGGTCCTTATTTATAAAACTACAAAAAATGCTTTGCTACATTAACTAAGATAAAGACCTTAAGTGGATCAAAGTAATATTTGAAAAACCAGACAAAAAAAACAAAACTATAGCCTTTCAATAAAAGTTGGCCAGTATACACTGCTTGTAACATACTCTGATGCATTAACAGCATCAAATGAGAACACTTTCCTAATCTTCCTGTTTTACTATACCAATCATTTGGAAAGAGACAACCATTCCCATCAGATACCTGTTTATGCTCTTGAATTTCATCCTGAATATCCATCACAAACATAACTGTTTTCCTTATAATAATGAAAGCAACTGGTAAGTACAGAAACGCTCCTATGGGTAGCACTGTCCTCAAGGTTTAACATGTGCTTTTACCCATCATAACAACCCTGTGAAGAAAAACTAGAATTACCTCCATTTCTTAGCTATAGTTAGGTTCATCTGTACCCTCCTAACACAATTTCTTTATCTCTTTTGCCTAGGTTTATGTCCCTCATTTATTCTCATAATCAAGTTTACTCTGTGGGTTGGGGAAGAAGCACAACAAAGGACTGAGCAGTACATGGCCCTCTTCACCCACAAGCTCTGGTCTGCATCATTAATTCTCAGATAAATAAAGGCAGCAGGCAGCTCCCTGGAAAGGAGGGGAAGCAAATAAAAAGTCAAACATATCATAACCTGATGAACAATTAGGTTTCCAAGCTGGAGAGCCAGCTATTTCCAGCTAAATTCAGAATGCTGCATTTCCATTGTCATTAACTTCAGGAAGATTGCAGCTAATCTATCTAATTTATAACTGAAACGCACTCTGTGAAGATTACATAAGTCACCCCTCAACCTCCCACTTCCTGGACAGCAGTCAATACTTGGAAGGCAGTCAACTTCTTTCTCCCCATGGAGAAAGGAAAGAAATTCCAGTGATGCTGCATACACACTAAGAAATACTCACTAAACTCGTCTATTTATGATTTTTATCTCCCACCTAATTACAGCTGAAATAATATAATATGATTTACACTCCTTGTTCAAGTGTGACATATTTAACAGATTATTCAATATTGGTTTATCCAGCTATGTCAGACTGACAGCAGCACTTAATGTTAATCAGGGGGATGCCTATGTATCAATTTTAAGCTTCACATAGTTCAATGAAATTAACAGAGTTGCAAGACACCATCAATATGTTTTGATCTATGTGTCAAGAGGCTTGGGATGTTAATTTTTCCATCATGTTCTGCTTCAGTGCACAGAATGGGGAAGGAGCACAACTGAACACATGTGCCCAGACTCTGCCTTACTATCTTCTTGGGCCTTTGGACACCTAAGGCCCAGTCTACAGATGGCCTACACTGTACCTGGAACCTTGAGATTATCTAATTCCATCTGGCCACACTTCCCTGTCCTCCTTGGAGGTTTCCTAAAACCTATGCCCCTCCTCCTCACAGGAATCTGCCTTCTCCAGCCACCTCATTGACCTCAGCCTCAGATTTTCTGCAGTGCCACCCATTCTCCCTCAGCTCCCATCCTTAGCCTAATCAAAGCAACTGTGTCTCTCAAGCCTCTGTCTAATGGCACACAAACTTCTCTATGGTCCAACTTGCACGCATCACTCACTCCATTTCAATTATGAACCAAAACCTGGTAGTTTCAAATAAAGACTCAGTTTCCCCCTAGGTCTTCCTGCTCATTCTACACCTGACAGCTTGCAGGTTCAAAGCTGGGGGTGTTGAGCTTCTCCTAGCTCTGCAAAGCTGTAACTGGACCATTAGTTCACTAATCTCATGCTAAAAGAATATGCACTCGGCTAGACTACCTGGATTTGAACTGAGCAGATAACCTCCCTTCACTATCTGTACCAAATTTAAATATACCTCACTGTACTTCTAAGATTAAATGAAGTAATGAAACTAAAGTCCTTAGCAAAAAACATATCACATGGAAAACACTAATATTTTTTAACCCTTGCTTATTTTTTCTTTCAGTTAATATAATCTTGTTTAAGAGAAAGAGAGGGTGAGTGGCTTGGATGTGGTCAAACAGCTATTTGGGGCCATGGTCATGACTGAAACTACTAATTGTACTCAATCCCACTGCATCAGTCTCTTGCAAATAAACCAAATATTAACCAGTTGCCACAGACCCAACAATATAGCAAATGCAGCATACAGGTGAGATAGACATGACACTTGTACAAAGGAGGACAAAATCTGGTGACAGGGAGAAGTGAGGGTCTGAGAAACTTTCACAAAGTGACATTGAAACTGGTCTTGGAAGATGTGGACAGAAAAGGAATATTAAGGAGCAGGCACAACATGTGCCTCCAAGTAGGTAGAGCCCCTAATGATCTGAAATCTAAACCATCCTAAACAGCTTCCTGGCTAAGCTCATGGAGGGACTGCACCTGCTGGAACTGCTAATAATCACACCTATAAACCAGGGATGGACAGATTGGCCAGAACACATACAGTGAGTTGGCTGTCCCCTTCATGGCCTCTATCAATTCTGCATTGATAGAAATGACAAATGACTCTCATTCTGGTCCTTGACAGTCCTACATGCTTGAGGCCTCAGTATGGAAGGACCATGTGGAGAAGAGGCGACTCCAAACAACCCAGACCAAATACTTCAATAAATGGGATGTAGGAACATCTATGGATTCTCTCTCCCACCCCTTACACCCATTGCCTACATGCACACAACACTGTTTACCAATATGGCCCATAGACAACTCACTTCCTGATCTAATCGTCAATTCCCTTCAAGTATATTTTGAGACTTTCATGTCACCCCAACCATTAGTGAACACAAATATAGGAAGCATGGCACCAGGTGAGATAAGATTCCACTTGCTTCTAGAGTCCTGGATCCTGAGAAGAAAGCTGTCCTCTGGGTCTAATCTAATGAGAGGTACTGACCTGTGAGGGCCAAAGTGATCCATGGGCAGTTTGCTGAAGCTCAGAGTTATGCTGGGGCACGTGAATGACTTAAGAAACTCACCAACATAGGGATGACACAGGGGCAACTCAAGGTCACTTGGAGATGGAAGCCCAAGATAACTAATTGAAATGCATTTCTTAAAATTTAACTGCTTATGAAAAACTCCACGGTGGTTTCTCAAAAAGTTAAAAATAGTTTTATCACATGACCCAGCAATTCTACTTCTGAATATATCATTTAAAAGAATTAAAAAAGGGATCTTGAGGAGATATTTGTACACCCACGTTCATAGCAGCATTATTCACAATGGCAAAGAGGTGAAAGAACCCAAATGTTCATCAATGAATAAATAAATAAGCAAAATGTGATACATACTTGCAATGAAATATTATTTGGCCTTAAAAAGGAAGGAAATCCTGACGCCTGCTGAAACATGGATGAACCCACAGGATATTACCCTAAGTGAAATAAGCCTGTCACAAAAAGACAAATACTATATGATTCCACTTACATGAGATAGCTGAAGTAGTCAAATTCGTAAGGACAGAAGGTAAAATGGTGGGTGCCAGGAACTGCAGGGAAGGGAGAATGGTGAGTTGTTTAATGGGTAGTGAGCTTCAGTTGTGCAAAATAAAAGGAGATCTGGAGATTGGTTACTCATCAATGTGAATACACTTAACACTAATTGAACTGTACACTTAAAAATTGTTAAGATGGTAAATTTTTTGTTTATTTTATGTCTTATTCATGTACGTTTGTGTGTTTTAACACAATTAAAGAAAACAGCTTTTTAGATTGCATACATAGAACACAAAACTTTTTGAAGCCCAATTAAAATATTTCCCCTAATATGTGGATTATGGGGAAGCATAGAGAGTGGGGAAAAAGTATGGAGAAAAGACAACATAATCATCAACAAAACTGTGGCCTAAGAAGAAGCCAAAACAATATAACTTTTAAGAGAGAAGATCAACAATCCTAAGCTATCACGAAGTTTCTTCTATTCTCTCCAGATTCCTCTGGGAAATTCTTAAAAATCTCTCAGAGTATTATTAGTATACTTACATGGGCAGCCTAGAAAGCAGGGCAGGAAGACCCTGTTGAAACTGGACTATGAGGCTTCGGAGGCAAATGAATCCATCATCTTACCTGGGCCTGGTTCCACAGGCCCAAATTAAATTAAGCATCCTTAAAGGCACAACCTTAAGCTTTCAGAGAAAAGCAGCATCTTTGGCCTTAAACTCAAGAGGCTGTTTGTTCTTCTTCCAGAGCCCAAGGTCAAGACCTCATCAGCTTCCTAACACTGGCTTCCGATAGCCACATGTTTTTCATACTAGCAACCCTCTTGCTAATGTGAATGGGGTTTGACAGATAAGTGGAGTGCAGTCTTCATGCTTAAGTCATACAAGTTTTGCATGTGCCAAAGTGCCTGTCTTAGAAAAGACGGATCTAACCTGGCTGGAATACAAGTACCCCTTCTTTTTATATGCTCCTCTCCACACACTTACCACTTTTATATTTTAATTCAGTACTTTCAACCCAGGTATCAGCCAACCAAAATGTCCTCAATCCCATTTGTCTCTAAGAACTGCAGTGGGAAGATCCACAACCAGCCAGCTCAACCCGGCACCTCTCTATTCATCATGAAAGGGACTCCCTTAATGGCTAAAAAACTAGAGCAGCTCTCCAGAATAAAAGCAGCTCCTCTGACAGGCACTCATAATCCCAGAGGCACACCTGGGCTCCCAGTGCTCATCCCAGCCAGCAGAGACCCAGGTACATACATCATGGTCCTGCTACTTCACAGCACTTCCAGAAATTACTGGCCAGTATTAACCTGGCCTACATTGCTCAGAAAATTATCAAAAGCCATCTCATTTATGCTAGTAATATCAGCAAAAGTAGAATGAAGTCCTTAGCCTTGAGTGACTGGCCTTCTTATAAGGGCACACAGTGGGTGACAATGAGCGAGTAGAATGAAGTCCTTAGCCTTGAGTGACTGGCCTTCTTATAAAGGCACACAGTGGGTGACGACGAGCAAGTGTTGGCCTTAGTGCTTCGGCAGTTAAGAAACAAATGAGACCAATCCCCACCCAACCTCAAAGGCTTTCAAACTCAGAATGAGCAAACACTCTGCTTTAAATTCTTCACAAAATCCTGCATGAACTCAGAATGGTCACTGGGCATCTACCATGTCCAAGGTACTATTTTCTAGGTGTTTCAAGGAATCTCAGACTAGGGGAACCTACCACAATTTAAGGCAGATAAGTTAAATAAATCAGGATAGCAAAGCAGAACATGAACTATGCACCAGTGGGGAAGTAATATAATCATGTGGATAAAAGAGCAGCAGCACAGAGCCAAGACCCACTCTAAATGCATCATATACACCAACTCATCTAGAACCACCATCCAGGAGGCTGGTACTTTTATCATCTCTGTATTTTCTTACAGATGAGGAAATGAAGACACAGAAAGGCAAAGTGATCTGGTGAAGATCAGCTTCTAAATGGTCAATCTGTGATAAAAAACCCACCGTCTCAGTCCTGTCTGTCTGAAATACAATGGAGAGAGATGATGGACATTTGTGGGTGTTCAGGAGAGATGGAGGCATTTGAAATGGACCAAGAAGGATGAGTAGATATTGTTAAGAAGGTCACAATAACCAAGGATACTCTATGCAGCTTATAGTATCAGTCACCTATAAACAGATGCAAATTCTATGCACACTGGCCATTGTTACCTGGACTTTTATTCCCATGACATGCATTTCAGAGTAAAATGAGATCCCAAGGCCAGAAGGGGGTCCACCCAGTCATCCTCCAAGTACCACTGAGTAACAGTGGCTCTCCGGCGGCCCCAGGCAGCCTCCACCAGGCTCTCAGCACAATGAAGGCATCAACCTGATGAACTACTCAATTGTACTGAGGCAATTAAAACATCCTGATGAAGGTTCACTCTAAATATTTTTAAACTGTCTTATTAAAAGGTGTGATGAAATATAAGGTTGTGTTATTTTTTTATTAAGGTATGATTGATAGACACTCTTATGAAGGTTTCACATGAAAAAACAATGTGGTTACTACATTTACCCATATTATCAAGTCCCCACCCACACCCCAGTGCAGTCACTGTCCATCAGTGCAGCAAGATGCGACAGATCCACTATGTCCCTTCTCTGTGATACACTGTTCTCCCCGTGATCCCCCACACCATGTGTACTAAACATAATGCCCCTCAATTCCCTTCTCCCTCCTTCCCCACCTACCCTCCCACACCCCTCCCCTTTGGTAACCACTAGTTCCTTCTTGGAGTCTGAGTCTGCTGCTGTTTTGTTCCTTCAGTTTTGCTTCATTGTTATACTCCACAAATAAGGAAAATCATTTGGCATTTGTCTTTCTCCGCCTGGCTTATTTCACTGAGCATAATGTCCTCAAGCTCCATCCATGTTGTTGCAAATGGTAGGATTTGTTTTCTTCTTATGGCCAAATAATATTCCATTGTGTGTATGTACCACACTTTCTTTATCCATTCATCTACTGATGGACACTTAGGTTGCTTCCATATCTTGGCTATTGTTAAAAGTGCTGCGATAAACATAGGGGTGCATATGTCTTTTTGCATCTGAGAAGTTGTATTCTTTGGGTAAATTCCGAGTAGGATTCCTGCATCAAATGGTATTTCTATTTTTAGTTTTTTGAGGAACCTCCATACTGCTGTCCACAATGGTTGAACTAGCTTACATTCCCACCAGCAGTGTAGGAGGGTTCCCCTTTCTCCACATCCTTGCCAGCATTTGTTGTTATTAGTCTTTTCGATGCTGGCCATCCTTACTGGTGTGAGGTGATACCTCATTGTGGTTTTAATTTGCATTTCCCTGATGGTTAGTGATGTGGAGCATCTTGTCATGTGTCTGTTGGCCATCTGAATTTCTTCTTTGGAGAACTGTCTCTTCATATCCTCTGCCCATTTGTTAATTGGGTTATTTGCTTTTTGTGTGTTGAGGCATGTAAGTTCTTTATATATTTTGGATGTTAACGCCTTGTCGGCTATGTCATTTACAAATATATTCTCCCATACTGTAGAATGCCTTTTTGTTCTGTTGATGGTGTCCTTTGCCGTACAGAAACTTTTTAGTTTGATGTAGTCCCATGAGTTCATTTTTGCTTTTGTTTTCCTTACTCGAGGAGATGCATTCAGGAAGAAGTTGCTCATGCTTATATTCAGGAGATGTTTGCCTATGTTGTCTTCTAAGAGTTTCATGGTATCATGACTTACATTCAAGTCTTTAATCCATTTCGAGTTTACTTAGGTTATGTTATTATTTTTAAGTTCATCCTTTGCAGTCACTTAAGAGGTGTGAAGGTAAAACTTGTGTTTCATTTCTCATTGCCCATACTTCCGCATGATTAGCAGGCAAGTATCCCTGATTTATGACAGAGGTGCATAGCAGAATGGGTTTTGTATGATTATTTCAGACAAATAAAAATGCATTTCTTATACAGTGGTGAGTGTTTCTGAGGCACATGTTGAGTAAGAGCGGGCAGCCTTCCTCACCTGCAACCTACCAGTTCACAGGACAAAAGGGAAATTCAAAGACCTTATGAAGAGGTCTTCCAGAATAAATGAAAATGTCCTTATTGTTGTTCCTTTTCTAATTAAAATTTGGAAAGGGATTCAGTTTTCACATTTTTCTAAAATACACTCTATGGTATTCTTTAAGCATTATTTCAAAGGCCAGGGCCCCTTCACTACAGCTTCACCAGAGCCTGTGTGTCATCACAACTTATAAAATAAATATTGTCTTGGATGTTCACTGTGATGAGAATTAAAATGTCCTGGAGTAATGCTTTGGAAATCTGTAAACTCACTACGTTTTTTTTTTTAATTGCATGACCATGTGTAGAAATATAAACTCTAAAAAAACAACTGTCAGCACAGTAACTAGGACTTGAATCTCAGTCTCTTCTCTTAATTCAGGACAGTATGCCAAAGCAGTAACACCCAGAACATTGGTCTTCTCCAATAAGGAACTCTGTAATTTAAGTCCACTAGGATAGAAACTCCATAAGGCTAAGAATTTTGTTTCTCTTGTACACTGCTATACCCCAGGACCAAGAGCAGGGTCTGGCACATAGTTAGACTCAATAAATGAGCTAATGAGTTAAAAACAACTCCATTTACCATTTACTAATAACCCAAAATACAGCCAAAATATTTATCAAGACAGTGTCTACTGTATAAGAACTTATAAAAATCCAATGGGAAGCAGCCAAAAAAGAGTAGAAGTGATCCCAAAATACTGGTCTTTACCAGGTAGAAATTTAACCCACACATTTCCTGGTTCTGATTCTACTTATTAGCTAATTCCCTACTGTGAGAGCAAAGAAGCAACTTTTAGAAGTTAGAGATTTAAAGAATTTCCTTAATATCCAAAGGAAGCCTACATTCCCCAATCTCCTATTTTTTAAAGCCATTATCTCTCCACATTTTCCATAAGCAATCATCCCTTCTCCTCAGTCCCTGATCCTGTACCTGCCACGATCAAGGAAATACACACAAATCACATATGAAGACAATCTTACAAAATGACTAATAGGACTGAACTACCTAACACTAGCACCAAAGGAAAGGCATTCTAACTCACTAAATCAGTAAGCAGTGAAAAACAACATCAGTGTCCCCCACAGCCAATCCCTGCCTTAATAACAAGCAGTGTGTTTCAATTCCAATGACAGCCACAGCAGCCAGGCCAGACACACTGTCTGACAAAGCTAGTGGATATTACACTTGCACAGCAACACACAACCCTGGGATGACACAGAGGATTCCCGAGAATCCAAGCCAAAAACCAAATAATCCCAGTCCTCTCAGGGCAAGGAAACAAACTGTTGATCCACGGGCATTTTCAGGCAACAGAAGCATGTATGCATTTATTAACCTTGCAAGGTACAGACTTTTTGGTCCGTGGACTCCAGTATGCCAAACAGATCTCAGCCAGCAAAGGAAAGACTGGAAAGTAACTCTCAGCATCATAACCAGAGGTTGGCCAAGACTGAATAAGAAGTTAGCAGACCACTAGGAAAATTTACCTGTACTCAAGTCTATTTGCAACCCTCTTATCTGCTAAGTACCTTACAAATTAAGTCAAATAATTACAACTAAAGACTTGTAAATTGAAATTTTTGAATAACAAAACCTACTTTCCTATTGATACGAGATTATATTAGAGATGCCATTTGTAATTAATTTAAATGGACAACGCTCTTTACATAAAGGATTAAGGCTTCTCTGCCATCCCTTCAGCTTTTCTAGAAAACAGTGATTTATAAGTAAACAGTTTAAATATACTAAGGGAGCCTCTCTCTAGTATTGTGGTCCCCTATTCTCATTATAAAACAAATTTTCATTTAAAAAATCTATCCTCAGTGGAACTATTTAGGTAAGTTTCGATGCAAATATAATTGCGACTTTCATAGGATAAGACACTTATGTTTTGGCCAGGTCTTTATGGCTTGTGTTCATATCATATGATGAAAGAAAATTAGTAAGTTCATGGAGGAAAAAGTGGTTTTCATTTTCAGTTTACTATTAAACATTTTTGGTTTTCATTTATTAGGCAGAAATCAAAATATAAAATACAAAAATGCAAGCAGAAATTAAAGACTCTATTTGAATGTTATCTCTGTGACAGACAAGCTCAAATGACTCCTTTAAGGACCACAAAAATGGAAACCATGAAGACTTAGGAGTCAGGCTCAGCTTCTAAAAGGTTTTCCAATTTTTGAAATGGGTCCTTTACATACACGGTAGGGAAACAAAAACACACTTAAAAAATGAGATCTTTAAAAGCCACAACATAGAGTCACAAAAAGAAAAGTCTCATGCAAAAGAACACCTGTTGACAGGCTCTGAAGAGATTTAACTCCCCAATGCACAGTATGTCAGGGGTGACATCAAATGGGTGAGACCTAGTCACAAATTATCAAGACATTTTGCTCAATTTTCTCAATAAGGAGAACAGCAGAGCAATTAAGTATATGGTTCCCAAGGCAAACAGCTGTGCAACATGGGGCAAATTATCTAACATCTCTGTGATTTGGTTTTCCTATCAAATGAATGGACCTCATAAGTTTGCCACATGGGTTAAATAAGCAAACACTTGCAAAGTGTTTATCACATCTTCAGTTTAGTGTTTCTACCACCATAATTATCATCATCTTCACTGACATTTTCCTTTTTTCTTTTTTTTCTAGCACGAAGAGAAACGAGGTCCTAACTCCAGGCATTAGTAACAGAGGGTAGGTAAGTGGCTGGGCTGAAATAATCTGGCAAGCCCATTTCCTACATTAGTATTTAATGCTGCTGCTGATTGATGATCTCTTACCTGAAAGCACACAAAGCAGAAAGGCTACTATCTCACCAGATGTCTCTCCCCTAAGAATGTGCAGAAGAGATAAAAGAATGAACTCCACAACCTAAAGAAAGGCAATTTTTAAGGACAATAAGGAGATTGGAAAATTCACTGGGGCTTTCAGCAAGTAATAAACATGTCAAAGAGCTTTTCTAAGCTCCTAAAAGAAACCCTTTGTGTCCAGGCTTCCCAAATACATTTTCACTCAAAGATATTCTGTCCATTCCAGGGGCTCTGAGCTGGGAACCAAACACAGTGACAACAGAAACACAGTTGTTGTTTACTCTAAATCACCTGAGGAGGAGGTGTGGCTAAAATGAAAGTTCCTGTGGCCAGGATTCTCACCTGGCCCTAGTTGGCTAGCTCACTACACACATGTGGGCAATGCGTTGCTATTGACTCTATATAAAGAGCTCCGCCCAGTGCTCCAGGTGATACCATGGCACAGTTGCAAGGCTCCAGGAGAGCAGAGCAGAGGATAGAGGCCCAAAGACAGACCCACTTGCTGCATGCAGAGCTGCTCTGAGTGAACGGGACTTTAGTGATTGACCTGCCACTGTGGAAATAAAGTTGGGTATAACCCTTTCGCCTCAAGAACATTCTCTGTCATTTCTTTGGTTACACTGAATCCATAGTGAACTTGCCCAGGGCTGAAACCCACTGGCAAGACAGGAGGACAGGGTGATTAGCCCCTGAGTCATTTTATAACTATGCCTAAGTCAGAAAGTGAATGAGCTGATAAAGTAACCTATCCAAAATGTTGGAATGCAGCACTGTGAAAACTGAAGGCCCATCCGTCTGAACCTAAGGATGAATAGCAGTACCAAGTAAAAAAGTAGTCCTGGTGTCAACCTTGTCTCCACGCTAACTGCTCTGTACACTGACCAACCAACCAACCCTGGGCTGTGTCTGATGAAACCATCATCCCCCCCAAGTCCAGTACCTGGACAGAAAGTCTCCCTTGGAACCATCACCTCAGTAATCACAGCAGGACCGATTAAATCTCTCTCTCAACTGGCCCTGGGAGGCAATATGTATGCCTCCACCCTTCAAGAACCAGAACAAAGATCACCTCCTCTGTGAAGCCTTCTCTGACAGGGCAGGCTGACCTGGTTGCTTGTGTAGTCAATATACTCACTGCTGTTTATTCAGAATTCTGCTGGCATATTTACTGATGAGGATTTGAACTTATGTTTCTCTATTTTCACTGCCCTGTTAGATTGCAAAATTTGCAGAGGAAGCCTATACATTTGACCCTTGAGCACACAGGTTTAAACCACACCATTTCACTTTACATGGATTTTTTTCAATAAGTATATTAGAAAATTTTTTGATATTTGCAACAATTTGAAAAACATTTTTTTCTCTAGCTTTATTGTTAGAATATAGTATATAACATATACAGAAATATGTGTAAATCGACTATTCACGTTATCAGTGAGGCTTCTGCTCAACAGTAGGTATTAGTAGCTAAGTTTTTGGGGAGTCAAAAGTTATACCCGTTATTTCCAACTGCACAGAAGGTCAGTGTCCCTGACCCCTGCATTGTTCAACTGTATCTTTTTTTGCTTTATCCATTTCTGAATGATTAAGCAAATGAATGTCACAGGATGGGGCTTTAGTCAATTTATACTGATACGTGTATTTAGTGTTAGAACTATTGAAACCTATACTGAAGGAGTGGGGACATTAGGAATATGAATTAGATCATTTAATAAACTGGAGGCAAACAGTAAGAAAGGAAAGGTAAGAAGAAAAAAAACCCACCAATGACTGAATAAGTGGAATGTTAAATAAAACACACTGGAATATAAAGAAAGTATACACTACTGTGTCAACAACATAGCAAAATAGATATTCAGCAGAAGCACACTGTGCATTACTCATTTCTCTCTCCAAATAAATCAAAGGTACCTAATCCAAATTCAAGAAGGAATATATAAATGATAACTGACAAACCCCTGTCCCAAAATGGGATCCTCCATGCCAGGTAAAATATAATCCAGAGACTCAGACAGTTATGTAAATAAAAAGGAAAGTGAAATCACAGCCTATCTTGCCAGCAAATCTCTCACAAAAGAGAATCATTACCCCATGACCTACACAACCACTAACCTCACTCCTTGGAAAGCCTTGTCATCAATGGGGTTCCTTCTTATGGTCAGTCATGTCTCTTAATCCACTGAAATATAATCTTTGTTAGAGCAGGGACTTTGTTTATAACAATATCCCCAAGCACTTAAAATAATGCTTAGAGCAGAAGTTGAATAAGTATTTGTAGAATGAATGAGTGAGAGGTAGGAAGGAAGGCAGGAAAAGAGGCAGGGAAGAACCAAAAGAGAGAGGGCAGGACTAATTTTTAGGGAGAGTTTTTCTTCTTTGGGATTTTATGCCTTTGTACATGCTACAGACTGTTGTGGCAATTCAAGCCAATTTTTCTTGATTTTGTGTTTATAAGGAACAACAAAATAAAGGTTTGTTTTTTATTGATCCAGACCAAACACTTACTTTTAAGGAGCCAAGAATTAGATATATCTCCATTTACTCGTTCAGCAGATATTTATTTTATATGTCCACCAAGTTCCAGGCATCAATACTATAACACAGGCGAAGGAGCAGAAAATGGGACTAGACATACAAAGAACTCCTCATCCTCACTATCACCATCACTGGGCATTTAAACTCTTGTTTCCTGATCAAAACTAGGAGTCATTAGCCAGCCAGCTGTGGATAAAATGAGAGTTCCTGTAGCCAGGATTCTCACCTGGCTCTGGTTGACTAGCTCACTGTACACCTGTGGGCAATACATTGCTGTTGACTCTATACAAAGAGCTCTGCCCAGTGCTCTGGGCAACACGGCGGCAGGGCTGCAAGGCTGCAGGAGAGCAGAGCAGAGGCAGGAGTAGTGGCAGCACCAAGGACAGAGGCCCAGAGGACGGCTGTGTGGGACGACTGTGCAGAGAGGCCCAGAGGGTGGCTGTGTGGGACAGCTGTGCAGACAGAGGGGCCCAGAGGCAGAGACGGGCTTGCTGCATGCAGACTCGCTCTGAGTGAACAGAATTTAAGTGACTAACCTGCCTGCCACCTGAAAATAAAGTTGGGTATGACCCTTTCACCCCAAGAACCTTTTGCTGTCAATTTCTTTGGTCACATTGAATCCACAGCGAACTTGCCCAGGGCTGAAACCCAGTGGCAAGACACCAGCTCTGCATTAGGACACAAAATTCAAATCTGATTGGTATTATTCCAAGACAATGAAATAGGAAAAGGTGACAGAAGCCTAAAAGAGATTCAAAAAGGTACAACGAAGAAAGGTAAGAACACCTGCAGTTGTTAGGCCTGAAGAACATGGCTGATTTCATTAGAGGCTTCAAAACACACAAAGGCTTTCATAAGATAATCCTGAGCATTTCCACAGCTCTCCTTTCCTCAGTAAGGCCTGTGTTTAGGCATTTCCTTCTAGACTTCTGAGATGCCTTCCTCGAGTCAGAAGTGAATGCCAATATTTTGCTTGCTGATATGTAAGCAAGGGCTTAGCAGTCTTAAAACACACAAATATTTGTTTCCTCCCTTCTATGCTTTAGCAGGCTGTCTGTAGGCATTTCTTTCCTACCCTATAATTTCTTTTCTGCCTTTGTTAAAACTGTAAGCACATCTGCAAAGGACTAAACGTGACACTGTAAATGACTGTCACTTCCTTCTCCCCCTGTTCAGCACACTGATTACAGAAACCAGATCACTTCACTAGCATTTGACATGGGGTTTCAGTGGTGCAGGTGGACACTACATCACCTACAGTTATCAGCCACACATGCACAAGCCAATGTAAATTATTTCTTTACCCCAAGACTTCTGAGGAAAAAGCAGTAGACAGCTGGAAGTTGGCCAAAGTGTGGTCCCTGGCTATGAGGTTGGGTTAAATCATAAAGATACATGGCATCCAGGGACACACATTAGCAAAATGTGAAAGAATTCCAGTTTGTAGTTCAGCATCTTTCCAGTCCCTGGCCTCACTCCCCCTTACCAAATGTAGTTCTTTCAGTTCCCAGCACAAGATACACAGTGATCTATTTCATAATTCCAAGTGTCCAGCCAGTAAAAGGCAAAGCTCTATACTCATTCTCAGGCCCCACTGTACCCAATGCAGTCATCTATCAAAAATAAAAAATAAATTAGTAGTAACAAGAGAGACTGACAGACAAAAAATGGGGACACAGTATAATTCACAAGAGTGTCCCATGGCCCTCATCAAAATGTTGCTCATTGTGTCATCTCGAGTATCCCCATAGCAACCAATAGTAACATTAAATTCATAATATCGATTAGAAAAAAGAAGCTGAGTTAAAGTGAGAATTCTTCTAATTATTAAGCTCAGCAATACAATTCTCAGGGCAAAGCAAATAATCTACTGGTGAAATCTTTTTAACAGACAAGTTCCCCTACCCTTACTCCAATCTCCATACTTAATAAAGATGATAAGTCTTTGGTGGGAGTAATTGTTGTTTTAATTAAAGACTATGCAACAGGAGACAGTTCGATTATAAAAGTTAACCCCAAGATACCACCATGCTTTGTGCCATCAGCCTCAGGCACTTGCCTTGCATTCCATCTCCACTTTGGTTTTCTTAATCTATGAACTAAAAGAAAAATTTATAAACGGGGCTGGAAAATTCTTGTTTTCTATAAGACTATGTGCTCAAATTGGTCTGCTCCAAACCTCACCTCTGCCCGGTCTCCCCCAAACCACTTGATGGGTAACCTTGTCAAGTCACTTAACCTCCCTATGTCTCTAATCCCTCAGCTGAGTAATTAATTGTGCTCCCTCATCTCATGGGAATCTTGAAAGAGATCACTATTAATAAACAAGTCCTTGCAAAGTTATTTGCTAATGCCAAACTACTACAGGAGGGCTGTGTCCTGAGGGTCACAGGGTGGAATGGGAGGAGAAAGGACAGGGGGTTTGATGGAATCGGGTTTAGATCCTGACCCTCAATCTACCAGCTGCCAGACACTTCAGGAAGCTACATAACCTATAAACCTCAGTTTCTTTATTTGCAAAATGACAAAAAATACCACCTTCCCTTCACTGCTGTTGTAACAATCAGGTGAGCTAAAATATGTAGGGTACTTCAAGTTCCCAGCACAAAGCAGGCACTCAGATGTCAGTTTCCTTTGCACCTACAAAACTTCTTGCAACTGCTCCTTGACACCCACACTGGCAATGCCCTAGATAAGCCCCATACAATCTCCCATCTGGAACACTGCAGCAGTCTTCTATGTTCCTATTTCCAGTCACAATATCACCCATCTTGCCATGAGCAAGTGTGACCTTTGAAAATGTGTCCCCCGACTATCCTCTGCTGCTTAACATCTTCCAACAAACCCCTACATCCCCCAGAGTTAAAGCCAAGACCTCACAGGGCTCTAAAGAAGCCCTTTCAGTCAGTGGCACTAGCTGACTTCAACCCTCACTTCCATGCTGTCCTTGCTGCCGGTAGAGAAAGGGAACATTCCTATGGCAGGGATTCTCACCTGGCCCTAGCTGGCTTGCCCACTGCACACGTGTGTGCAGTAGAGTATTACTGACGTATATAAAGAGCTCCACTCAGGGCTCTGGGCTGCGCCGCTGCAGGAGAGCAGAGGCTGTAGTGGTAGCAGCACTCAGGGCAGAGACTGAGACGGGGTAGAGAGGCTGGGAGACAAAGAGTAGCTTGCTGCCTGCAGACCCGCTCTGAGGCAGATGGGTGTGGATAAAATGAGAGTTCCTGTGGCCAGGATTCTCACCTGGCCCTGGTTGACTAGCTCACTGCACACCTGTGGGCAATACATGGCTGTTGACTTTATAGAAAGAACTCCGCTCAGTGCTCTTGGTGTGATGTGGTGGCACAGCTGCAAGACTGGAGTGGTGGCAGCACGAGGACAGAGGCCCAGAGGATGGCTGTGCAAGCAGAGAGGCCCAGAAGCAGAGACGGGCCCAGCGGCAGAGACCAACTTGCTGCATGAAGACTCATTCTGAGTGAACGGGATTTTAGTGATTGACCTGCTATAGTGAGAATAAAGTTGGGTATAAAGCCCTTCACCCCAAGAACATTCTACTGTCATTTCTTTGGTCACATTGTGTCCATAGCGAACTTTGCTCGGGGCTGAAACCCACTGGCAAGACAATGAGATTCTAGTGCTTGGCCTACCACCATAAGAATAAAGCTAGGTATAAACACTTTCACCCCAAGAACATTTCATTGTCATTTCTCGGTCTCACCGAATCAAGAGTGAACTTGCCCAGGGCTGAGATCCAATGGCATGACACTGCTCCTCCAACCATCACAAACTCCCGGGGCCTCTGCATGTATTGGATGTTGTCCCATCCTTCTGTCACATAAGCACCTCTTCCCACACAGTGCTGGAATTTGAGGTAGGAAAGACAAGGAGAGCAGTGCTTGACAATCTGACATTCTGTAGCCCCCCCTTCCAGTTTAGCCACCTGTAAAGTTGCCAGGAAGGAAAAGGGCAGCAAGGGCACTCTGCACTCAACAGCAGGACAGGCAGCAAGAAGCAGGGCAGATCTGGCCCTGTCTTCCTAAAGGTCACCTAGAAAGGATGTCAGAACTAAGGCCTAGGAGAATGAGCCACCGTTAGACTGCAGGTGAACAGCAGAGACCAACCTGTGGTATGCTAAGGCCTATACCGCAGTAGTGTTTATCACCAGCTTAACTACAATCCCTCATGCCTGGCCTGCAGGTCAGAGAGCTTGTGCTCAGGGAGGACTGCCAGCTATCCCAGAAATCCTAGGAGCTCAGCTGTTTTGCCTTCTGGATACAAGCCCCTCCAGCTGTGCAATGGAGACAGATCTTCCTTGAGTTAGAGGGTATTTTCTGAGCCTTAACATTTGGCAAAACACCAGAAATGACTTTTGGATAAGCACGGTTGCCAACTCATGATGATGAAAATATCACCATCATGCAGTTCTGGAGTTCCCTGCCAGAATGTTACCCATATTGAACCCACACAGCCTCCCAAGTTACTGGCATCCTTATTTTATGGATAAGGAAACAACCTTAGAAAGACAAAGTAACTTCTCCATAGCTGAAAAAGCAGAGCCTAGTTATCTGCATCCATGAATCCTTGTCCATTCACAACTGTCCAGCCAGGGAGCCAATGAAGAAAGAATTACCAGCGGGACTCTTCAGGATCTGGCAGCTTCCTGATCACTTAGCCCTTCCACAGAGCACAAAAAAAACAGGTCAACAGCAACACTTCTAAGTCACTAAGCACAATGCAGGAAAATTTTCATGGTATATGTATCCAGGTGCACACCAGACCAAATGGTCAGAGCAAGCCAGGCAATCCCTGCAAAGGTGTGGAAGGAAAACCCCATTTTCAGCACTCCTGACATGCCAGGCACTGTAGTCCACATTATCACATTATGTGATCACATTGAATTTTATCCACAGTGAGGTAGCTACTGCCATCCCCACTTTATAACTATAAAAACTGACAGTCCAAGAGCTAACTAACTTGCCCTAGGCCATTCAATGGAGCCAATAGCTAAATCCCAGGTATTTCTAAACTCTAAGCAATACACAGTCTTTAGTCAGGAAACACGGCTTCCTTTGAGGAAGGCATGCTGGAGACACATGTTTACAAGTTATTATTATCTAAAACACAAACAGCAGCCATAGCTCCAGCTCTACAGGTCACTACCGATCCAAGATGCTCAGCTTCATTTCCAGTTTCCCCTCTGCTCCACCATCAGTGACTTCATAGAAATTTATATTAATCTTTCCTCTTCTCACATTGAAAAAGAATGTTATCCTCCAGAAGTCATATTTTTTCCTTAAGTGACCTGAAGGGCTAGAGAGCAAAAGAACCCTTATGAAAATGACAATTTTCCATCCTTTCAAAGATTAATTCACTATAGCCACCCACGACTGTCACAATTTCAAAAAACCATTCATTTTTTAACCCAACAATTATCCTGATCAAAATAAGTCTCACACAAGATTCTGACTGTAAGCAGCATTGATTAGAAGTCTTAAACTTTTCCTTTTATTGGCAAACACATTCAGGAGCAGTTATTCATGGCATCTGGTTCAGAAAATTAGATACGGTTAGCTGTAGATTGATTGGTGCTTAGTATAAAGAAGAAAAAGACTGATTCCTGTATTATTCCTGGCTCAACAAGTGACAATCTTGGCTTGGGTCCATGACAAGGGTCCCAGAGGGGCTCCAGGCCCCATGTGTACAACAGGAAACCTGGGCAAGCCGAAGCTGTGTTCTGACAAGTCGTGTTTCCTCCCCACAGGAGACTGAACACCTCTGCTGAGAAGCAGGGCCCACTCTAGCTACTCACTCTCCCAGCAGTCTGAACATCCCACTCTTGCTTGAAAACAGCACTCCAAGGAGCCAGTGCCAGACCAGCAACACTCAGAGGAAGGGCTCCTTAGCCAGCAGAGGGGCACTGTCTGAGTTCCTGAGCAGGGGGATTTGGACACACAATCAAGAAAGGGCAGATAATGAGGCATATCAGCACCTGTGATGATCATAGTCATAATAATATTTTACTTTTAAAGAGTACTGTGTTTATGCACTGTTGAAAAAACTTTATGTGTATTAAGTAACATTTAATCCTTGCAATACCATACCATTTTAGTTATTACAACACCATTTTAAAAACAAAATACCTGAGAAAGACTGAAGTCCAAAGTCACATCCAGCCACTAAGTAATTAGAGACAGGGTTCAAACCTAGAAGTCTGGATTTCAGATCTTGTAATTCTAAACACTGTATTTATTGTACTTCCTTATGATTTATACGTGGTGAAACATATGCAGATGCAATAAATGGAGCCAAGTACCTGTTTTATGCATATTTGTGTGTGGCTAAAAAAGTTTGTAGACAAATACTCCTACAAGTTCTACCTCTAATGAGCGAAGGCCTGAAGCCTGACTAATGATTCGTCCTCTCACTCACCCCTCCTTCCTTCTGCCTGCCTGTACACCCACCCCCTTCCTTCCACCACATGGAATCATCTATGGAAACATTCAAAAGATACCCAGGATATAATCAAAAGTAAGTCCTTTTCACATGACTCTTGTTTCCCCATCTCTCCTCCCCAGAGGCAGGAACTGTTAGCAATAAACAAAATATATATATATTTTTAAGGATATAAAGTCAAAAGCCACTCAACAAACAGGCAGGAATCAATCGCCAAAACTAAGAATGAATGCTGAGCTCTGGCTGAGCAAACCTCCCAGACCTTGGGTGGTCAGCAAATTGGGCTATTAGTCATCAGACAATGCCTCACTAATGTGGATGGTAAGACAACTTATGAAAGCTTAGGGAAATGCTTTATCTTGTCAATAACAACTGGTCAAGTGATCATTTTAACTCACCTAACCACCCCACAAAAAGCTCTATATGTACCTGAGAGTTACTTTAGTTTTTCTGTTGATTTTTAGTTAATAAAAACCCTCAAAAAAAAAATGTGCCACTCATTTTTCAAAGCAGAATGTTTGGCCTGTACTGCTCCTGTTATCCCCGCTTCTTATTTTTCAGTGCCTTTCCTGCTTCTTCCTTTCATACTGCTTATTACAGGAACAGGAACAAGTTCTGAAGACTGGGAGTCCTGGGTTTCCATTTTATTCCACTCCCTAATTTCTGGGTGACTTCTGACAAACTAGGACTATAATTCCTCAGAACACTGTCCTCCCTAATCTATAAAATGGAGATAAGACCACCAACCTTTGTGGGCTGTTCAGTGAAATGGTGCTTGTGGCAACACCTGGCCCTTACTAGGCGATCAATACTTGTCAGCACCCCTCTGCCTTCTCACTTAGGTCAGACTGTCGGTCTGACCATCAAGAACTCCAACAGCCTCCACCTCTGATTCTCCCGCCTCTGACACCCTTTGCCACACCACAGCACCCAACTGACTGCAGTCATTGACCACTGTGTCAGCTGGGCTTACGTTTGAACCTCATCGTAAGCAGGAGGAAAAAAACAAGGGACTGCACCGAAAGTACTCTAAAGTCTCTACAAATGGGGTTTATTGTCACCACTTGAATATCTGCAAGGTATTCCGATTCTTTGTGAACTCCTCCTCCTCCCCAGGCTCTGCACTCCAGATACTTCTCAACTTGTCTGCCTCAATCAGTCCAACTCAAAGAATCAGATGTGGCCCATTCTCCTGCAGTTCTCCTGCCTCCACCTTTCCTACCTGTAATGCCAGGGTGGTTTTTAAAACAAATGAGAATGGCACTCAAGAAGCAAAATGAATTCACTTAGTTCTGTACTCCCTTCTCCCTCGCTGTTATTTATTTTTGTGTATTTCACTAGAAGCAACATTTGTCAACATGGCAGCAGAGAAGTCACAAACCAGGGAGAACTGTTTTTGTATAAAACAAATAACTTAAGCAGTGCAGGAGCGGTTCTGAATAAAGATGCCATATGAACGGCCGCAAAGTGCAAAATGGTGTGAACCCTCGCTTTGGCTGCAGCAGCTGCTTCAACACCCAAAGAAACAAATGGGGGGGAGGGGGCTAAATTGGCTATTTTCAGAGAAATCAAAGAATTTCAATTACGTGATCTAGCAACAGGCAAAATGGCATAGTCCACAACTGAAAATAATGAAGGACAGGAAAGAAGACAGGACCTGCAAGAGCTAGGGGGAGAGGACGAGAAGCAGGGCAGCGATAGCTAAAGGTGCATGCAAGCTCCTCTTCAGGAGGATGAAAATATTCTAAAATTGCAGATGCTTACACATACCTGTAAACATGGTAAAAGCCATCGAATTGTATACTTTGGGTGAATTGTATTATATAGTTCACCCTTCAGCAACAGTCTGAACTCTGTGCTTTCACTTAAACATGAGTTTTTTTCAATAACTACATTGGAAAAATGTTTAGAGATTTGCAACACTTGAAAAACATTTTCTTTTCTCTAGCTGAGTGTATTGTAAGAATACAGAAAATAATGCATATAACATATAAAGTATGTATTAATCAACAGTTAATATCTGCAAGTCAACAGTAAGCTATTAGTAGTTACGTTTTGGGGAAGACAAAACTTATACTCGAATTTTCAGCTGCAGAGGAAGTGGGGGTCAGCACCCCTAAGCCCCACATTGTTCAGGGTCAACTGTACGTGAATTGTATCTCATAAAGCTGTTTAAAAGAGGGTAGGGGGTCAGTGGCTTCATAGGAATATGAGTTGGCAAATAGGATGCATTCTGAACCACGCTCAACCAATCTTTAAATGCCTGAAATCTACCAGCCTCATCACTATTTATTAAGCACTGGACTAAGTACACTATATGTGTCATCTCATTCAATCCTAACAACCAACTCTTCAGATAGTATTCCCAATTTACAGGTGGGAATCTGGGGCTCAGAAATATCTAAGATGACACTGATTCTAGTCAGGTCTCTGTCACCAAGGCCCATGCTCTTTCCACCTCACCCCAAGGCTTGCCTGGTCACATAAATCACATCATTGAATAAGAGGGTATTTATACCATATTGGTGATTTTTTACAAGTAACTTAAACTTACCCCAAAGTAAACTGTGTTATTTACTTTGAGCTTTCTGGTATTCCTTATTTCCCTCTACTCTTAAAAAGATACGAAGAACAAGTTTAGTCTGATGACAATTTTCTCTACTAACCTGATTCACTCTACATATAATATTGCCCTCAGGGACTCCCAGGACAGTTGGGGTTGCCTATTTGGCCCAAGTTCCGTGCTTTTAATAATAATTCTGTGTCTCCTACCCTGCAGTCAATGACAGTTCCCTGTGATTATCTACTATAATTATTAGAATATAAAATTTCTCTTTCAGTCCTGACATAGATGATTGGCTGAGCAAGAGATCAAAAGGAGCTATTACTACGGAAGTAGTTTGGAGCTTTGTGAACCCCTATTTGCCAATCAAGGGCTTTTTCAATGTTATAACAATGTTTTCAAAATATGAGGTTCCATACATTTGATCCATGAATAACTGGGATTGTACAAAAAAAATAACTACTAAATCTTGACTTTTATGTAACATTTAAAATTTTTGCAAACAACCAGACTAATTATAGCCCTTTTAAAAATTAGAGACGTGGTCTACCCACACCCTACTTTTCCACCTGTTTCATTTCTCTATACAGATGCCTTATCTAGGAAAGCTTTATCCTAACACTGTATGAACTTCCTGAGATATGGATTCTAAAACCCCAAGCAAAGAAGATTATTTTTAAAGGGAACATGATATCTCTTCCTCCCATACTGAGATTTTGATGACAAGAATCCTGTCCACACAAAATTCAGTAACTCAAATTTCATGTTGGGAAAAATTCATTCTTATAAGGAACTATAAAGAAAAGTTCCATAAATACATTCTATCTAAGATTGGATTTTACTTTGAAATGTTTTAAATTAGTAAAGAAAACAACTAACGGTGCTAAGCCATCTATACTCTGCTTAGCACAGAAACCCTATAAAATCTTTCTGCTTCTTCCCCATTTTGCAGATGGAAAGTGGCCTAACAGAGATCTAGATATTTATTTAAACAACTATCTTACTTTCTTCCTCTGTTTCTGTCTCTCTGTCTTTCTCTTGCACGTGCACACATGTACACATGTGCACACACACACATAAATAGCAAGACCCAGATCTTAATCTGAATCTGTGTGAGAACCAATCCAGTACTCCTAGGCATCACAAATAGCATATATCTCAGGCTTTGAAACCAAGAGGCCCGAATCTGAGATACACCTTGACTACTTACTGGTTGTGCAACTGTGAGTAAGCCACTTTCCTGTGTATAAAACAGAAGTCATAATACCTTGCAGATAATCCTGAAAACAGAACAAGACCGCGTTTAATAATGCTTATAGTCCAAAGCTTATAATCAGGATATTATTCATGTTTTGTTTCTAACACATCATTTTATGTTTATATACCATGCTTAACAGGCAGTCTTCATAGAGAACTTTCTATGTGCAAGGCACCATTCTAAATGCTCTGTCCAAGGTCACAACACAATGGCACGATTGGGATTTAAACCCAGGCAGTCTGGCTCAGAGTCAAGGCTTCTAACCACAATTTTCCAAGGCAGAAGTGCAGAAAGTGAAGTTTGCAAATAACAATATAATCAGTTCCCATTCACTAGAGTAATGGTTCCCAGCACTGGCCTTAACTAGAAACAGGAAGGTATAAAGAACGCAAATTCTTAGGCCTTCCCCCTAACCTCCTGAATCACAAACCCTGGGTGAGAGGTCTAGCATTCTGTGTTTTAACAAGTACTTCAGTCACCTGTAGTACTTGTTAAAACACAGACTGCTGGGCCCCAGCAACATGTATGTTTAGGCTTCTACCACAGACAAAGAATCTTGAGGATGCCCAAACACAAAAATGTCAACAATGCAAAGCTCTTCTATCCAACTGTAGTTTCTTTTTGGCCACCAGCCCTCTTAGTCAGCACTAAGTGTATAGACTTACAATGGCTGAAGCTGATACCTATCTCCATCACCTGAAGATTTGTGTTTGCCACCATAAACTCCATTCAAAATACAGTAGTCAGAGTCTACGTAATACCCACCCCCTGGATGGCTCCTCTCTCTCACTCAGCAAAAGCCAAAGTCGTCTGTCACAGCACCTATACAAGACACTGTACGATCCGTGACAACTCCCCTGAATCATGTTACCTCCCACCTCCCTGGATTCTTCTGTCTCTCTCTGCTCCACTTCTACCTCTCACTAACATAGTAAGAGGTACCCACTTAGGACTCCTGCATTTGGCAGTCTCTTTTCCTGGCTAATATTCTCCTAAGGAAAACTGCACAGCTCATCTCCTTTCTCTGTCAATTTTTAGCATAAATGTCACTTTAGAGAGGCCTTTCCTGACCCCACACCTTCATCCCAGCACACACTATTCCCAAACCCTGCATTATTTTTCTCCATAAAATGTATTACCATCAGATACACCAAATATCTATTTGTTTGATCTGCTTGTGGTTTGTTTCTCCCAAGTAGAAGGTGAGTTCATGAGGGAAAAGACTGTATTGTTTGTTGCTGTGTCATCAAATCCAAGAGGAGAGCCATGTACCTATTATGCACCCATAATCATACTGATGAACAAAGGAATTATTAGATGAATAAATGAGTTCATATGGAATGAATAAATGGGAGAATACAGTTAATCCCAATTAGCCAAATGTCATTTTTAAAATGTTGATGCATGGACTGGCACTGTTTTTGTGTTTTTATTACCAGTAACACAACTGGGCAACACAACTTTTAAACCTATACAGAATACTCAAAATTCCATTTTTTCAGAAAAAATGTCATGTACCATGCAAACTGCAAGATTACTTTTTCTAAGCCCACACAAATATTACCTCCCCTGAATGCAATTTCTAATTTACAACTCCAAAATATAATCTATATTGGAATTTACATAAAACTCAATAGACCTGCAACAAGAATTTAAATTTTAAATTTGCATGCAAGAATGACCAAGTAATATTAGTCTAGCCAAGGAGATCATGTCTGTAAACTCAAGAGCGTGCAGATGTAATGAGAAGAAAAATTGTACACTTCAATGAGAGCAAGTTGATTAAAATGCTCTGATGCAGTTGTAACAGTGCAAGGGAGGCAAAGTGCATTTCAAATTTCATAACCTAGGCTCTGATAACACAAGATGAGATTCACTGCTGTAGAATAGAGTAAGGGAACATCCACTCCATCTCTAAGTAGTAGCATCTGACAAAGGTAAACAGCCTCAGAGTTTAGAAGCACCTCTCTGGCCCTACATTCCCTAAAAAAAACCCTTTGGATCAGGAGCTACACAACCAGCAGTGACTGACAACAGCGACACAGTAACGTTATTCATCTCACCAGCTGTGCAGCCTAACCTATGTGCACAGCCTAACCTAGAATGTGTGGTGTTTTGATTTGTTTGTGACAAGCAAGAGTCTCTTGCTCTCTGGAACATGAAAATGCACAGATGAATTGCTCAATGACTGTTCTAAAACAGTGAGAGTGATGAGACTAATAAGAGAAGAGATGTTTAAGGACTGGACTTCAGGGGGCCCTAAGACTCTGATCTCAAAAAGTAGTCAAAGGCAGTGTATACTTTGCAAAAGGCAGATTCCATGAGAAGAACGTGGGTGCCCAACAGGTCAACAGCCAATAAGACACTATTTCAACTTTCTGAGGAGCCTATTTACATTACATTAGTCTGTTTTTTCTTTTTTTATGGGGATTTTGAGCAGTATTTCATTTGAAAAAGAGTCCTAATGCTCTAAAAGTATTAAAATCACTGATCTAATGGAGTGGTTCCTGAAAAGAAGTCAGGAGATGAATAACCAAATGCTAATCCAGGTATGTGCCTTTCTGTCTGTATGACCTTGGTCTACTCCACACCTCTTTAAGCTCCTCATCATCAGTAAACTCTACTCCTAGGTATTTACTCAAGATTGATGAAAACATATCTACATAAAGAACATAAATGTTCATGGAAGATTTATTCATAATATCCCCAAACTGGAAACAAACCAGAAGTCCATCAATAGGAGAAAAGTTAAACACATTACAGTCCAACCGTACAATGGGACACCACACAGAACTACAAGGGCTGGACTCCTGATACACACCAACAACATGGATCAACCTCAAAATAATTACACTGAGTGAAAGAAGCCAGACATAAAACAGTACATAATATATAATTCCATTTATATAAAACTCTAAAAAAGAGTACACTGATCTATGGTGACAGCAAGCAAATCAGTGGTTGCCTGGGGCCAGGTGTAAGAATGGGGGATTAACTGTGAAGTAGAGAAGGGAATTTGGGGGGGAGCAATATGTTCTGTATCTTGATTATGGCGGTGATTACACTTCTAAGCTCATAGAACTATATACTTAAAATGGATGCACTTTATTGTATGTAAAAATAGAGTTAAAAAAAAAAACACATGGCTTACCTAACTCAGGACAGTATTATTAAGGAACAAATGAGATTAGTGATACTTGGAAGCTTGTTATACTTTCACTGGAGAGTAAACCAGTAAAAGACAAAGCCATGGAAAACAACACATTTTTTTATTCCAAAAGCCAGTACTTGGCATAAAAAGCAGTCTTAGCTGTTAACAACAATGATGAAAGCTGAAGTATTGGGTCTTCCTTTACTCCAGGCACTTACGACCTTCGCATGGGTCAACTCTTCTAGTCCTCACAACAATCCTAAGAGGAAGGTATTATTATTGTTTCCATACTACAGATGAGAAAACTAAGGCACTGAGAGGTAAAGTAATTTTCTCAAGCCACAAGAAAAACTACAGCACACAATTTTTTATGTGAAAGAGAGTCTAACAAATAGAGCCTGGAAAGCTATTTTCCCACCAAAAGACAAGTATAACAGTGCTGCCTCCAAGCCAGAACCACCAGTCTGCAGAAGGCCTTTACAATCAGAATAGAAAATTAGCTGTACAGGAAATGCTCCTTGTGATAGGTTTGGGGATAAGCAAATAAAAAAAAATTTAAAAAAAAGAGAGACAACTAGAGCAGAAAAAGAAAAGTTAATAACAGTTGTACATAAAGGTCACAGAAGTGGTTCACAGGCTACAATTAATCAATTACACATAATTAAATACATATCATGTGAAGCTTTATTCATGAGTTTTAAATGTATTTTCATGCAAACTTCACAGCAATCCTGAGAAAAGTATTATGATAACCATTTCATACGTGAAGAGACCCAGTCTTAGGTAAGATAACCTGCAAAGGATATATAGAAGTAGCAAGTGATCAAATTCACAAATAAACCAAAGTTTGTCTACCTTCAAAGGCAGTAATATTGCTCAAATCTATGCATATCACAGTCTCAGTGAAATCAAAAAGTTTCTGTAACAGAAGAAAAGCAGTGAAAGTATGGACATCTAACTAAACCTAAATTATCTCTAATTTTTCCAATACTTTTCTGAGAATAGCCACTGTAATTTAATGAGCAAACATGCCAGGCTTAGTGCTAACTATTTTAGATATGAATTCAGGTAATCTGTACAGCAGTCCTACAAAGTGCTAAGAAAAAAATTACTTTCTACCTAGAATCATGTACCCAGCCTAAGTATCTTTCAGAATGAAAGGCAAAGTAAGAGATACCTTAGATAAATAAAAAAGAGGATTTACTACTAATAGATACTCACTAAAGGAAATTAAAGGAATTATGACCAAAGAAATCATAAACATAAAGGTAAATCTAAAATACCACCCATAAAAAGGGTATAGTGTGTTTAAAAAAAAGCAGAACTAAAATATTGGACTTAGTTGCAGGGAAGGGAGCTGATCAGAGTTAAAGTATGGCCACTTCCATTGTCCAAGGATGTGATATTTCAAAAGTAACTACTAAAAGAATACAATGTATATCTTCAAACCCAAATTGGAGGTGTTAGGGGAGAAGTAAAATAAGAGAGCAGGAGAGGGAATTGGTAGGAAATATGAACCACAATGCCAGGCTCCCGAGCCCCTTTGCAACATACTGCCAGCCCACTGCACACAATTAGCTCTCAGGCAATCACACGAGTCCTTTGGAGCCAAGCCTAAGATCCCCGTGTGTCTTTTCTCAAATCACATGGAGATTTGAGGTTCAAGTCTTTAAGGAATCAACTTGATAAGAAATTATCACCACAGCACATTGCTCTTTTTCTAATGTGTACTCTTTTTGGCTCCTGCCCAGAAACACTATCCAAGCAGATTGGCAAGTCAAAGAAATGATAAGATCTAGAATCATGATTTTTATAGCCAGAACTATCCAAGCCCACCACTGTTTTTCTTTTGGTTAAAAATTAGCAATCCCAAGGAGAAAACCAAGATGGCGGCATGAGTAGAGCAGCGGAACTCTCCTCCCAAAACCATATATATTTTTGAAAATACAACAAATACAACTATTCCTAAAAGAGAGACCAGAAGACACAAGACAACAGCCAGACCACATCCACACCTGTGAGAACCCAGCGCATAGCGAAGGGGGTAAGATACAAGCCCCAGCCCGGCGGGACCCGAGCGCCCTTCACCCCAGCTCCTGGCGGGAGGAGGGGAGTCGGAGTGAGGAGGGAGAGGGAGCCCAGGACTGCTAAACACCCAGCCCTAGCTGTCTGCACTGAGACACACAGTGTGTGAGGTGCTGGATACTAGGGAAACAGGACAGTAAAACAAACAGGACAGTAGGACCTGTGAGCAGGTCCCAGCAGCCAGCGCCCCTGAGACAAAGAAAAGCCAGTGCTATATGAAAGTCTTAAAGGGACAGAGACCCCACAGCTGGACGGAAGCGTGCCAGGACACATTGCCCAGCAGCTGGAAATCCCAGGGAACTCGGGGCACCCTAACCCCCTGGGTGGCAGCGCAGCTCAGAGGCCCCTCACGGTGATAAACAGCCTCCTGCCCGTTCCCGCTCTGACGTGGCTCCGCCATATTGGAGAAGTAGCCTGAGGCTGGCCACACCCACAGCAACCACTGAGCTCCACAGCAGCCAGGCAAGAATTAGAAGAAACCCCACCTGCATGCAGCTACCCAGCACAAGCCACTAGGGGTCACTGTTCTCCCAGGAGAGGAAGGCCACAAACCAGCAAGAAGGGACTTTCTCTTAGCCAACACACACGCCAGCTCCCCACAAATACCTTTATTGCCATGAAAAGGCAGAAGAATTTGATACAGACCAAGATCACAGAGGCAAACCCTGAGAAGGAGACAGACCTGATCAATCTCCCTGAAAAAGAATTAAAAATAAAGCTCATAACCATGCTGATGGAGCTGCAGAGAAATATGCAAGAGCTAAATGATGTCCAGAAGGACACTACAGAAATGAAACAATCTCTGGAAGGATTTATAAGCAGAATGGATAAGATGCAAGAGGCCATTAATGGAATAGAAACCAGAGAACAGGAACACACGAAAACTGACACAGAAAGAGATAAAAGGATCTCCAGGAATGAAACAATATTAAGAGAACTGCGTGACCAATCCAAAAGGAACGATAGCCACATTATAGGGGTACCAGAAGAAGAAGAGAGAGAAAAAGGGATAGGAAGTGTATTTGAAGAAATAATTGCTGAAAACTTCACCAAATTGGGGAAGGAAATAATCGATCAGACCACGGTAGTGCACAGAAACCCCAACAGAAGGGACCCAAGGAGGACAACACCAAGACACATAATAATTAAAAGGATAAAGATCAAGGACAAGGACAGAGTTTTAAAGGCAGCTAGAGAGAGGAAAAAGGTCACCTACAAAGGAAAACCCATCAGGCTATCATCAGACTTCTCAACAGAAACCTTACAGGCCAGAAGAGAATGGCATGATATTTTAATGCCATGAAACAGAAGGACTTTGAACCAAGAATACTGCATGCAGCACGCTTATCATTTAAATATGAAGGAGGGATTAAACAATTCCCAGACAAGCAAAAGTTGAGGGAATTTGCCTCCCACAAACCACCTCTACACGGTATTTTAGAGGGACTGCTCTAGATGGGGGCACTCCTAAGACTACATACATGTCACCACAGAAAATAAAATCACAGCAAAGAAAGCAGACCAACCAAATGCTAACTAAATGCAAAAAAATAAAATCAATTACCCAAAAAAGCAGTTAAAGGAAACACAAAAGAGCACAGAATAAAACAACCAACATATAAAGAATGGAGAAGGAGGAATAAGAAGGGAGAAAAATAAAGAATCACCAGACAGTGTTTAAAATAGCTCAATAAGCAAGTTAAGCTAGACAGTAAGATACTAAAGAAGATAACCTTGAACCTTTGGTAACCATGAATCTAAAGCCTGCAATGGCAGTAAGTACATATCTTTCAATAATCACCCTAAATGTAAATGGACTGAATGTACCAATCAAAAGACACAGAGTAATAGAATGGATAAAAAAGCCAGACCCATCTCTATGCTGCTTATAAGAGACTCACCTGAAACCCAAAGACATGCACAGACTAAAAGCCAAGGGATAGAAAAAGATATTTCATGCAAACAACTGGGAGAAAAAAGCAGGTGTTGCAGTAGTATCAGACAAAATAGACCTCAGAACAAAGAAAGTAACGAAAGATAAAGAAGGACATTACATAATGATAAAGGGGTCAGTCCAACAAGAGGATATAACCATTATAAATACATATGCACCCAACACAGGAGCACCAACATATGTGAAACAAATACTAACAGAACTAAAGGAGGAAAGAGAATGCAATGCATTCATTTTAGGAGACTTCAACATGCCACTCACTTGAAAGGATAGATCCACCGGACAGAAAATAAGTAAGGACACAGAGGCACTGAATAACATACTAGAACAGATGGACCTAATAGACATCTATATAACTCTACATCCAAAAGCCACTATTTACAATAGCCAAGAAATGGAAGCAACCTAAGTGTCCATCAGTAGATGAATGGATAAAGAAGATGTGGTACATATACACAATGGAATATTATTCAGCCATAAGAAGAAAACAAATCCTACCATTTGCAACAACATGGATGGAGCTAGAGGGTATAAATAAGCCAGGCGGAGAAAGACAAACACCAAATGATTTCACTCATATGTGGAGTATAGGAACAAAGAAAGACTGAAGGAACAAAACCACAGCAGAATCACAAACCTAAGAATGGACTAACAGTTACCAAAGAGAAAGGGACTGGGGAGAATGGGAGGGAAAGGAGGGATAAGGGTGGGGAAAAAGAAAGGGGGTATTATGATTAGCATGTATAATGTGGGGGGGGGGCAATGGGGTGGGCTGTGCAACACAGAGAAGACAAGTAGTGATTCTACAGCATCTTACTATGCTGATGGACAATACTGTAATGGGGTTTATTGGGAGGACTTGGTGAAGGGAGGACCCTACTAAACATGTTCTTCATGTAATTATAGATTAATGACAACTAAAAAAAAATTAGCAATCCCCATGCAGAAGCCCTCTTCTTCTCACACCAAAGAAGCAGTGGTAGCCTCACACCTAGACTCTACACATCACTCTCCTATTGAAGACATTTTTAATTTAAGTATGTTTTTGTCAAGAATCTTTAATTAGGTTTCACAATTATGCCTTCCTTTCTTTCAGTTGCCTTAAATTTCAACTGCAGTGCCTCAGAAGAAGATTAAATAAAGATAAGCTCTTGTCAATCAGAGCTGGCTTCTCCCCTGCGCCCCCCCACCCACCTCCTCTGCTTACGAGTTCCAAATGCTGCCAATCAAGAAAAATCCTGTACATCAGCTGTCATTCATTCCTGTCTAACTGGTGCTGGTCAGACTTCATTAGAAACAGTGTCCTGATCAAAAGCTACAGCCAATCATGTCCACAGAATATTGAAGAAGCAGCTGGTCTTGTCTAGGTGGTGTCTGGCACAATTTCCATTCCTGGAGGATACAAGTAGGGCCAGCCACACCTCCCCAAGGCCAAAAAAAGGCAGCTAGTCATGTTTCTGGCACATTTCAGGTTGCTGTACTCTATGTGTCTTCTGCTGATTTTGCTCCTACCTCACTGGTCCACTAAAGGGAGTCGCAGACAGTCTTCCTAGCCAGAAGACAACTGGGGGTTTAGCAGTCCTCTTGTTCATTAGCTGGTTATGCCACTGAGGGATTGAAGCCAAGCTGCTTATTTGTTTCTGATCCTCCAAATAGAAGGTTCAAACTTCCCCCTCTACATACATACACACACACACACACACACACACACACACACACACACACACCACACACACATCATACAACAGCCACCATTCTACACAATCACACACCACACCACACTCTCAAAATAGACCATATAAATTACATCAAGGGAGTACTAAAAATCAGAACAAATTTGATAGCAAAAGCCTCAAAGATCCAATTCGTTCAACTCAAATGTTTATTTCAACATGGTATTGTTAATAACATTTATTTAAATGGAAGGGATGGGTGGAGGATTGAAAAAATATAGCCCTTTAAAGCACTTAAATGTAAGATAAAAATTGGGTAGAATCTGATTTAGGTGGTTTGGGTGGTGGTTTTGTTTTGAACTAGAAAACTCTTTACTATTATTGGACTATTCTATCTGTCCACAAGGCAGAGTGAGAGAGCTGTACACCCAAGATTCTCCATGCCAGTCATGCTCTGAAATCCCAGATGTGTGTACCCACATCAGGAACCTCACTATGTCAACATGCAGGTGTGGAATGACTCAGAGGTGGGCCATTCATAGCAGAAGAGGCATTTGACTGGGTTCACAGTGAATCAGAAGTTCAGTTATTAGTAAAAGAAGTGGTTATTTAAATGTATGATTTCATCCTAATTAAAACTAATGGGGGAGAGAATTTGCATTTGGCTGCCTAGTAAATAGCTATCACTTATTTCACTTTTAATATCTGAAGGGTATTAGCAAAGTAAGGTTTTCAGAACAGGAGAGAGATGAAGTTGGTGGGTTGCTATGCCTCCCAATCCACATAGCCCCTTCCCCAAAGATCAGAAGTTTGGTTTTACACCATATTCCTTTCACTTGGTGCTTTTTAACAACATCCACCCCTCCAACCACTAGGCGAGAACCTAATAAAACATTCCATCTTAGAAAGCTTAACAGTCCAGTACACCTAACAAAACCACCAGGGACACCAGAAGAGCATCTTGCATGCACATTAATAACTGCAGGGTATCTGATTAGGAGAATGCAAAATAAGAAGCCATTAATAGCAGCCCTCATCTCCCTCCTCCACACTGATTACCAAAAGAACAGCAGCAGCTGAATCACAGCTAAATCCTATTCAAAAGGGACCTGGGGCAACAAAGAGGAAAAAAACCTTTAGAGTAGTACTTCTCCAGGGAAGCTGCTCCAAGTCATTTCGATTCTGGCGTCAATCATGCCTTCCACAAACCAATAAGGATGTACATAACGCAAGCAAAGACTAGATTCCGTTCCCTTCCTCCCTCCCTGGGCTCAGCATAGTGTACCCAGCATACCTAATTACCCTGCCAACAAAATTGCTACTTACAAGGCCTCCAGAGGAACTCTTAGCATCCAGAGACACAAGGCTTAAATGTTTACCCTAAGAGCACAAGCAACGTCAGCCTGGACGTGGAACCACTGACTTCAGGGCAGCCTACGTTTTTGCTCTCAGAAAAGTAAATTCACCCTGTGATTTGGAACAAATGTTTTTTTCTCTGGGCCTCAGTTTCTCTATCTGTAGCCTCTCCCCCACCCCTTTCCATATATAGAGGAGAGGTTGGGGAAGGAGGGAGAAGAGAAGGAAAAGGAAAGAAGAAAGTAGAGGGGAGAGAAGGAAAAAATCAACAACAAAAAAACAAATCTAAGAACATGGCTTAGATATAGAGAGAAAGATCTAATAGCTATTTTTTACCCCCTGCACTGAAATTTACCCCATATCCATAGGTCTCTCCCTTTCAAGGTCATAGCTCCCAGCTCCTGGTTTAAGAGATAGTGAAGAGACCAGAACTACCCTTTGCTACAAGGAATCTCAGCAAAAAATCATTAAGGAGTTCCCATAACCCAGTATTTTGAGATGGGTAAGAGATCTGTGAGTTCCCAAACTTTCTGCAAGTCAAAATGAATTTGCTGGTAGAGAGCCAACATTTCCAATTTGATTTGGCTGAATATACCCATTTAGGATGTTCTCTCAGTATAATTAGAGATACACTATTGTCAATGAGCAGTTTAGCTACTGACAATACCTGTTGCAACTTAATTTTAAATGTCAATGACTTGTTTGGGGTCACTCTAACAAGGCTCTTATACATGACAAATAAGCATCCTAGAACAACAGGATGGATGATGAAATGAATGATGAAAATCAACAGAAGGGTGAAGAAAATCAATAGGCGCTGTATAAGGAGCTGCCTTTCCAATATCTCCAGTGACTGTGCCTTGATTAGAGCAGGCTGCTCTCCCAGGAAGTGCCACTGTCACCCACCTTCTCAACTGATGCCCACTGTTCCTAATTGGATACAGGTATTAAGAGCAGGCCAGTGTTAGGAGACAGGTGACCTCGAACAAGTTATTTAAGCTTACTTCTTTTTAACTTTCTTACCTACAGATGAGAAGTAACTGTGAGGACTACATAACATATATAAACACTTAACACAAAACCTAGTAACATTCAATAAATGTTTACCTCTTGTTTTTTAACCAAGTTAAACGGTTGGTATTACTTTAAAAAAAAGTGTCAAACATTATAACAGGGTGTCACAAATTCAGGTATCTATAATGTAGGACCTTGAGTAAAGATGACTCATTCCATAGAAAAATGGGGGTGGGGGGGAAGGGGTACTTCTAAAGCAAAGCAGGAAACCTGGCCCTTAACTAGCACACACTGGCTCTTAGTATCAACTGGAGCTCAGCATGGAATACAGTCTGGTGTTACTAGAGGTTCTGCTTTCCCAAGAATAACCTCGAATCTGGACTTCCATGCAAAATTTCTTATTTTTTAAATGCTGGCAACTGCCTCTAAAATTTTTTAAACACCAAGTAAGGCAAATGAACCATATGTGTGGCTGGACAGGTCTCATGGATTGTAAACCTAAGGAGGTCTCTCCTGTCCAGAATAACCTACAGGACCTCCCTGGGAAAAATACACCTGTTTTCACCATATAGGTGAGAGGAGTCCATAGAGTCTGGAGTGTTCTCTAAATCACAGGACAAGAAGTGGCTAGCACTGCGGCAGATGCTTCCTTGCTGACTTATGGCCTGTTCCCTGAGAAGGGAAGTGGATGATTTATGAGCTGCAAAGGTGATGCAAAATGCTAATCAGCTTTAAGCTGACACTGGATAACACAAGCAAATTTACATCTTCTCTAAAATAATTCAAATCAAATGCTTTTTATGCATAATAGCGGGAAGGATAAAGATGAAGTGATAACACTTCAGAGGCTTCACAAAATATCCCAATTAATCCAGGCCATAAACCCACAATAAATTCTCACTTCTCTCTGAGAACAGGAACATACCACAACAACAGAGAATCACAGGAAATATCCAAGTCAAATCATCAGCCAACAGGTTTCCTGATTCATATGCCTAGGGAATTTCCCTCTATTTCTGGCAGGATTTTGGTTTACCACAATATCCCTGGTCTTCTATTCCCCTTTGCTTAATATGGACTGGAAGGAGGAGATGAGAGCCACAGAGTGAGGATAGATGGCCAGTGGGAGGAAGGGGCATGGATCACTAGTCAGATGGGTGGTTAAATGAGAAAAAAAAAAGGTTTACTAAGTATCATCTTAGACAATTTTCACCTTTTTCAACATACACAGTGTCCATGTATTCAACAAATATTCACTGAGTACCCACTAATGCCAGGTGCTATTGTAAATGCTGGAAATGCAGCACTAAAGAAAACAAAGCCCTTCCACTCACAGAGCTTACATCGTGGGGTCATCCATGCTAAGATCTAAGACTTACTCTTTCAAGCAGATACCAGAGACTTTCTAAGCTCAGAAAGGATCTTAGAAATCTTCTCACTCAGCAAAGAATGTCAGACATGAATTTACTCCAGAACTCTCACTCAACTAAGCCTACCCTATGAGCCACACGCCTAAACTAGCCGTCTGTAACAGTGAACCACATAAGGTCCACCCCTTACAGAACTCACAATCTCCATGTCAAGGGGCTACATGGCCAGGTCCTCTGAACAGAACTCACCACAATGCAGTGGCATTTGCAGCCACTTCTGGGGAGTCCCAGGCTTCAAATGAAGGGTCCTACTATCTTAGGGGAGGAGAGAGATTTAACTGTTCATGTCCCTTAGCCTGCTTCCCATTGAGCAGCTCCATTCTTTTCTTACTAAATGGTCATCACAATCAGATTTCTTTGAAGGAAAATAATAGTTCCAGGACTACAAATAATCAGAAGTAAAAGTAATATCTCATGAAGGCTGGTCCCTTGCATTACGCCTATTTGTGCTCAGCCCTCACAGTGTCCACTTGTTAGTGCCAAGTCTGCTCTGTAGGACCACCCCAAGGGTGACCACTGTGCAGAGGATAACTCTGCAAGCATTTGAAGAAAGCACATGGGTTAAATCCTTTTATCCTCAGGCCTGACACCCCAGATCCATCATTCACAATGACAGATTTTGGGCAACTGCTCATCCAGGTGCCACTTAATTCTTTTGCCATTATTGATCCAAAAACTACACACCGAAGTGTGTTTTGGCAGTGGTGTTGCCCTACATAGAAGAAGTTGCAAAACGTTAAATGACATCCTTCACAAAACCATACCTGGGTCAAAGACTTAACAAAGAAAAAAAGTGTATCCAGCTTGTCCATGAAAACCTGTAGCTTTTGGAGAACAAAATGGAGTTTTGTACATATCATATGTACTTTATCATAAAAATGCACTTTCTGGGACTTACTGTTTGTTGTCTGCTTAATCAGAATCTCCAGGGGGAGATACCCAGAAACCTATATTGTTAATAAATGCCACATATGGTTATTTATTACATAACTATTTTATCATAAAAAGTCTATAAAATCTATAGACTGATGCAGGAAAACAATACTTTTAACATCTGTAGCTTTAATAAAATAAGAGAAAGACTTTTATGACTCACTCCCTCTCATTTGATTATACTGGTTTCTATTTCTTCCTCTCAAACGTTACCCTAAATCCCTCTTCCCCAAGCCCCACTGATAATTAAAGTAGAATCTGGTTAATACAGCACATTAGATACTTCTGCATTGAAAGTAAGAAAGAAAAATTAGTGTGTCAGACAGAGACTCTCACTGAGAAGACCTCAATTTATATAAAAATCTTTTCAGAACCCTTAAAATCTTACTGACCATCTGTAGCACAGAAATGAATCTGGGAACTAGTGGTGCTAAGTGGTTACAAAGCAGTAGACATTCAGGAGACTTAAGGAAAAGAAGTTTCTATCTTGCACTTAAAGAAATCAGTTTTAAGAACCTACCATTATAGGAACCCCGTTCCCAATATGTAAGTGTTTAGACATTACAGGAGGAAAAAAATATCAAAATATCTAGCTTGGTAGCAATGATACATAGAAAACCCATATATCTCCAGCCATGGCTTATAATAGGATTCCCACTGTCTAGCCCTTCATCATCATGTCCCTCATCCCTAATGAATCAAACTCCACTGAGAAAATAAAACTTCACCAATGTACTTGGCAGGAGATAATTTTTTTTTAAGTCCCAAAGCACCAAAAGAGACTTTTTCTTTACCTAAGACATAAAAATAAAAAATTAAAGAGGAACAGAAACTTATTATTGGCACTTGAATCTACAACATCAGAAAAATGGCAGCCCTTCAAACTCCACATGTGGAAGAGCTCTTCATTTTAAGCTGAAAATGGGAAATTAATTTTCAAGTCTCTTGTCTAAGAGACAGCTTTTAAAAAGGTATTAACCTAGATTTGGAGATAATACAAACACAGCCATCTTGTTTTAGTGAGTACAATCCAACTTTTATTAAAACAAAGATAGATTCAGAGTAATTAAGAGCTTGTCCAATATCCAGAATTTTATGACTCCAAATATTAGCGAAGCTGGCATTCTTACCAGCTTCGCCTCAGAGCTATTGCATTATAAATCCTTGGTGGTAATGAAACACCAGCTAAAAAGAGGCTGAATAAGTCTCATTTAAAACCCAGCCTTACCCGTGGAGAACTACCCTGACTTTAATATAATGTATAGCCCCTCTTAGAACATTAATACTACTGGAAAAAGGTGAGTGCTTTGGGATTTGCTACTAAGGAACCCCCAAAGAAGATAAACAAACCAAAGGAAGTGTGTTTTAGCAATGTTGAATGTTGAGAGGCTCCCTGGGGCCAAAGTCTAGGAAAACCTTGCTGATTTGGGCAAGAAAAGGACAATACACCCACACTGGGGGTGCTAGTGGTGGTTTATCTGTAAGGCACATCTGTAACATTGTGTACTATTCATACAATGTAGCAGAGTCATACATATTGTTTTTAAAAAGAAAGAACCTTCTAAAAGTTAACATCTCATTTCGAAAAATACACAAATGAGGGAGGTGCTCTCTTCTGTTACCCAAATACATTTAAGTGGTGTCAAGCTGTAGCCTTGACTACTCCCTTCTCAGAGGAAGGTTCTTCCAGAGTCACCATGGTCAAACCTCTCTTTACCGACTGGACTGAGGAGATACTCATGCAATGTGACCAAAATATTAATAACTGGTCATCGCTTTTTCTGACTTCATAAAATCAAAGACTTGGATACTAAGTTCCTAATGCAAAATTTCTTCAGTACTTAAGAGGCCACCAAAAAGTTAACCACATAGGGACTACATCATAGCTTAGTAAAAACAGTTCCCTTTCTGCTGTTTCATCATATTTGCTACCCACTGCTGAACTGAGGGGGAACCAAGTTCTGGTGTCCCAGCCCCAACAGCAATGACTAAAAGCAGCCTGTCAGCTCTAAAGAGAAATGGCACAGTCACCTGTGCACCTCACTAAAGCCAAAGCCAATTCCCCATATCCCAAAAGCATAAACAGGGCTTGATGGAATGAACTAGATATGAACACACCATGCATTCCATGATCAGCAAAAACCAAGCTGCTCAAAAACACTGGCTCTGTTCTTCTCAGAGACATCCTTAAGTGGACATTAAATACCAATCTATATTCAAGGAAACACCATCCTTCACCTTTCTCTGTCCACTAGGCACTCTCCCTTCCCATGAGAAACATCTTCCTAAGGCATGAATCTTACAGAAGAAAAACTGTCCCAGGAAAATAAATTTAAAATGAGACATCATGCTTTGACTATTCAAAAATACTGTCAGAATATAATTAATGTCTCTATAGGGGATTAACAAAAGTACCATTTTCCAAGGAAATTTTTTATGGAATACTTTTGCTTTTTTTCTCCATAACATGACTTTATTTTTTACTCGAGAGAAATGGATATCTAGTATTTGGGCCTTATCTATTGAAACTGACCACAGCCAATATTTCACCATTGTCATTTCTGAAAATTAAATTGCAAATTAAGAAAATATAAACCAAGAACACACAGGACACACAGAAATACATGTGTGGTCTATCAGAAAAAAAAATTTCTTGGGAAACAAAGCTAATTCAGCCAAGTCTCCCACAGAGCCAGCAGCTCACTGAGTGATCACTCTCCTCATGTGATCAGTCTCCATGATCAAACAAAAACCAACCAATCATGTGCACCCCTCCAGACTGACTACAGAGGCCATACACCCCAAATTCCATTTATTTATTCATTTATTTACTTACTTACTTACCTGCTTACTATAGATTAAGTTTACTTTCTTGAGGAAAAGTTAAATCACTGAACCAGCTTAGAGCACCTATGTGTAACTATGCCCCACCTTTATCATTATAAGAAGCAAATACTTCAAAGCCAAGGTACCAAGGTATTAATTAGCTTTCCATAGCACCCTGCATGACTAGTCCCCAAAGAACAATTTTCACTTTTTAAATCAATGTATCTTGATACTGAAGTTAAGACCTTCCCACTAGAGGGTATATGCTTTCTAATTTCCAACTATTGCACTGGGAACAATAAGGTATGGAAAATACCTGTAATATGCTATACACAGCACTTTCTAATGAATTACTTAATGTATTACCCCTCCCCCAAATTTCTTACTGGTCTTACTGATGAGGAAAAGGTGGCCTTAGAAGGCCAGAGATTGACTTTCCTAAGGTCGTTTAAATACTAAATGGTAGAATTAGAGCTCCAGTAACCATGGGTCAGATTCTGTGGCCCAGCTTTGGGTACAGAGGCAACTTAGCTGAATAAGACATAATCTTTGTACTCACAGAGGGTTTTAGAATTTAATTTATATAAGACGACATCGGCATGAAGGTACATGACAAATGCCAACTGAGTGTAAACAGCTGCACAGTTAAGGGAACTTCTTGAGACAATGAATAAAAAGCCCATGGAACATTGAAAAAACCATTCTGTACAGAACATTCAGATTCACAAATGAGAAACAGCATGTTAAAGGGCTTTGCAGGTCTTAAATGTTACACAAATGTTGGTGGTTAATAAAGGTAATAATACCAGCTACAATTTGCCTGGTATTTGCTATGGGTCAGGCACCATGTTGAGCATTTCACATACATTTTATTATTTAAATAAATGACTCATCAGTATTATCCCCATTTTATAAGTGAAGAAACTGAGTTTAGAAAGGTTTAATTACATAATCAAGGTCACATGTGTAGCAAACTTGAGTGAAACAAATCTTTCTGTGGAAACCCATGTTTTTTAACCACTACCTATTTGTACTGCCACCAGTGTTTCTACTTCCTGAAGTCATTTTTCTTATATAGGCCCTAAAATCCTCACCAAGTCCTCAGATCTGGTTCACGTACTGCATATTTCTTACCAACATCCGCAATTTGCCTTTTTTTCCCCCTCAGATCCCCAATGTCCACAGGTAATAAGGTTGTGACTAGTTTTAGAAAACACCAAAGATCCCATGTTAAAAAAAAAACAAAAAATGATGATACATACTGAACAAAGGTTTTAGCTATTTGATATTTTAAACACTACTAATTGAGGTTCTTAATGGTGCTTAAAAGAAGGCTTAAATGCATCAAAAAATTATCTGTACATTTATTATTTTCATCCCAGCTTTAAAGATGAGTAAACAGATTGGCAGACATTACAGGAAGCTGAGATAGGAATTCTGGCTCTTTCTATTCCTCTCCCCCAAGACTCATGAACAAGGCAAACTCCTCATTTAACCCACCTTTCCTCACACTACTTGCAGGTAAGAACACCACACATCAATCAGTAGAAACTCAGGTGGATTTGAGAAACTTTTAATTAAACCACAGGAAATATAAAGGTATAAAACACAATCAGTGTTAGATCTCTCAAAGGATGGTAAGTTTGCTCATCCTCAGACAATGAAAGTCAGAAGGGAAAACATAAAAAATTCAACCTCATAAGCTCCTTTATAATGAAAAATAAATAAAAAATAACAGGAAAAAATATTCATGACAAACATTGCAAAGGGTTACTATATATAATATAAAAACTTCACAGAAAGATTCCAACCCATAAACCAAGAAAAGGCCAACACAAATGAGGCTCAAACTAGCACACAATTAATAAAGGGAAAGTACAACTTTTTTAGTGACACAGTTATGAAAGAAATTCTGTACAGTTTTTATGCCAAACAATGTAAACAGTGGTAATTTTAAGGAAAGTATACCTTATATTGCCAATGAGTATACAGTGTACTATATATCCTAATAAAACCCTTAAAACAAAAAGGTCCCTGTTATTCTACAACAGAGGATGTATCAAAGAAACTAAGAGAGTATGAAGAATCCTATGTACAAATAAGTTTTTACAGTATAACAGCACATCAAGAATTTTAACAGAAGAATATAAACTATGGCACAATTAGATGCACTGTATAATTAAATCATGAAATTATTAGAATGGTAATATACCAAAATAGGAAATGACTTTTTTAAATGTTAAGCAAAATATAAAATTATTTATTATGATTATACTATTGTAAAAGTGATGTCTGCATTACAAGTAAATCCTAGAAATAAAGGTATAAAAATAGAAAGAAAGAGAAGGGTGAGATTTCTTCGGAGCAGTCTGCCAATGCTTTTTCCTCTTTACAAAAACATTACTGAAAGAAATCTGTATGTGGGGGTTGTTAAATACAATGGTAAGGGAGAAAGGAAAGCAACTCTCCTCTCCCCTGCTGCCCACCTGCTTTCCAATTTCCTGCCTTGGAGAGAATATATATATTCATAAAGGAGTTAAAAGTTGCAAATATCAAAGCTCTTTATTGACTAAAATGTCTTAGCCCTGGAAGAAAAACGAGGCTTGGAGTTGGGCATGGTATATATAAATTCTATTCAGAACAAGAAAATACTACAACCAACATGTCACACACAAAATATAAATATATCATCAATACTTGCTTTCTGTGTGCTCTGTAATATCTAGCTCACTAAAGGATTTTCCATGCTATTTCTACTAGGAAAACACTCAAAAATCCAATGTTCATCTGAATTTTTTAACATCCCATAGCAGAAAGATACTGCCTATTTTCTAGAGAGGATTTTCCATAACACTGAGCAGAAAACTGAGATTAAAGTTCTGCTAGCTCTGACTGAAATTGATTCTCTACTGCTGTTTAGGGAACTTGTCTCTCAGAAAGAGGGACTCTGCTGACTAGTTTCAACCTCTCTCTTCAAGAAGCAAAATGTTTTTTTAAAAAGCCACAAGCGAGTACCTACCAGCCCACATAGCTTGTATGTTCCCAAAGAACAGCATTATTTGATGGCAACTTTTTGTCCCTTTTCCTTAAAGCCTTTTAGGGAGGCAGCATTTCTAACAGAACTACCTACCCTAGGAAAGAATGGCTGAATCAATGTTTGCCTAAAGACATTAAAACTTGAAAAGGCAGAGAACGTTCAAAAAGCAAAAAAACTCACACAATAATTTTAGACTTTGCCTACCCCGGTCATTATTATGCAGATTTCACAAACATTTCCCTAATCCAGGAGGAAGCTGTTCTCTAAAACAATTCATTTACATACTTTACCATCTAAAAGAGTTCCCTAGCTTTCATGGTCACTGGTTTTTAGGCTAAGCTTGTGGCAGGCTTAAGGTAGGGAAATCCTGAATAATCAAGAATGGCAGCTACACAAAGCAGCACTTCGGCAGCCGTCCTCCCTGACCGCAGGAGCAAGCACTGTCTGGACGGCACTTCTCCCTCCCCTCCAACAGGCCCCTGCCCACAAGCATGGACAATCTCTTCCACTTAGGGCCCACTTCAACTCCTAACACATCCCACTGGAGTGGGTTCCACCGCAGGGATCAACCCACTACCAAATTTCTCTTCTAGTGTACCGCACTCAATCTCATTACCGTATTAGCTCTCAAACTTTGCTGCACCTCAAAAGAACCTAGGGGGTTTTAACAGATAAATACCTGGATTCAACCTCCAAAAGATTCTTATTTAACTGGCACACAGCATGGCCCAAGTATCACGGATTTTGTAAAGCACCCCAGGTGGAGTTTTGTTTTTTATAATTTGACAATTTGATTCTAAAATTTTATATGGAAATGCAAAGGACCTGGAATACTCAAAAAACAATCTTGAAAAGAACAAAGAGGGAGGATTCACACTGCTGCATTTTAATACTTACTATATAGCTAAAGTAGTCAGGACAGTGTGATGCTGAGAGGAGGACAGACAAATATATCAGTGGAATTGGAGAGACTCCATAAACAGACATAAGCAGATGACTTCAACAGGCAATGGATTTTCAATGAGGAAAGGGAAGTCTTTCCAATAAATAATGCTGAAACTAGATAAACTTGAGCAAGGGGAAAGTGAACTTTTTCCTTACACCACATACCATCTGAGATGGATCATAAACCAAAATGTAGATAAGGCTTCTAGAAGAACAGGAGGAGAGAGAATATTTCTGTAACCTAAGGTACATAAAGATTTCTTACAGAGGACACAAAATACATGAAACATACAAGGGAAAATAAGAAAAACTAGAGTTTAACAAAATTAACAACTTCTGCTCATCAAAAGACATTAAGAAACTGAATAGGCAAGCCATAGACTAAGAGAAGTATTCATATTACATATATCTGACAAAGGAATTATATCAGAAATATATTTTTTGAAAATCCTATAAATCAACAAAAAAAAGACAGGCAACATAATTTTAAAATAGCTAAAAGACTTGAAAAAACACTCACAAAAGAAGACAGTGTTCAACACCATCAGTCATCAGGAAAATGCCAATTAGAACTATAATCAGATACCATTTTATACCCACTGGAATGGCTAGAATTAAGAAAACTAAGCACTTCTAAGGATACAGAGCAACCAGAACCTTCGTGCAGTGCTGGTGGGAGTGCAAATTGATACAACCACTTCGGAAAACTGGGCATTTCTTGTAAACATATAACTATATATCTTACTACATCTTATTTTGTGATCCAACAATTCCACCCCTAGGCATGTCCACAAGAAAAAACACCTTGTACAATACCGATCATTATAGCTTTATTTATAGTAGCCAAAAATTTGAAACAACTCAAATGGCCATCAACAATGAAATGGTCAACACATTGTGGTATATCTACACAATAAAATGCCACTCAACAATTTAAGAATAACTAATACATACAACAGAACAATCTGAAAAATATTATGTTGAACAAAAGGAAGCTAGATACAAAAAAGTACATACTGTATGATTGATTCCATTTTTATGAAGTTAAAGAACAGGCAAAACCTGAACTATGTTGATAGGAATCAGAACAGTGGTCGCTGGTGGGAAGAGTGAGAAGGCTGATTAGAAGGAAGGACTAAAGAACTTTTTCAGGTGATGATTACGATTTCAAACTTGATAGGTATGTGTATTTGTCAAAATTCACTGACATATGTACACTTAAAATGTGTGTATTTCACTCTGTGAATTTCACATGTAAATTGTTTTTTTTTTAAGATCCAGAGGCAACTCTAATTTGTAAAGTTGAGAAACACTACTTTGACAGGGAGAGGGTACTAACACCTCTCCCTACCCCTTCCTCAGTTGGGCTCTCCAACAGTCAGCATCACAATGATCTTGTGCAAACTAAGGCCATTAACTATGCATATCCAATAATTTCACATATATCTTATTACTTTTTTTTGCTGCCCAAATCCTCCATGTACATTAACTGGATATTGATATACTGATCTGATCCCCATATCTCCATATCAGAGTGTAAATGTGGAAATTAGGTTTGAGAGTTAGGTTATCTATTTCAGGAGATGTGGAAATTCTCAAGAGCTAGCAACCATTCCCAGCACACAATTCCCCAAGCACATCTTCCCCCAAGTCTGAGCAAACAGCCCTCAAATAGCCTGCTCTCTGACTCTCATTCCCACTGCCCCTTAAGACAAATCCAGCTCTCCAGCAACACTATACTCACTTTCAGGAGCCCAAAAGGACCAGGCATCTCCATGTTCTCATGCTAATCTTCAACACATGTGGGCTATGTGGTAGTCAATCTACTAGATACTCATGTTTACTTTTAGAACTCTTGTACCTTTTTTTTTTTTGAGAGGGCATCTCTCATATTTATTGATCAAATGGTTGTTAACAACAATAAAATTCTGTATAGGGGACTCAATGCACAATCATTAATCAACCCCAAGCCTAGTTCTCAACAATCTCCAATCTTCTGAAGCATAACAAACAAGTTCTCACATGGTGAACAAATTCTTACATAGTGAATAAGTTCTTACATGGTGAACAGTGCAAGGGCAGTCATCACAGCAACTTTCAGTTTTGATCATGCATTATGAACTACAATCAGGTCAAACATGAATATTCGTTTGATTTTTATACTTGATTTATATGTGAATCCCACATTTCTCCCTTATTATTATTGTTATTATTATTATTATTATTTTTAATAAAATGCTGAAGTGGTAGGTAGATGCAAGATAAAGGTAGAAAACATAGTTTAGTGCTGTAAGAGGGCAAATGTAGATGATCAGGTGTGTGCCTATAGACTAAGTATTAATCCAAGCTAGATAAGGGCAACAAAACATCCACGGATGCAGAAGATTTCACTCAAAACAGGGGGGGTGAGGTTCTAAGCCTCACCTCTGTTGATCCCCAATTTCTCACCTGATGGCCCCCCTGTGACTGTGCCTGTCTTAGGTTGTTCTTCCCTTGAGGAATCTTACCCGTCTCTGGCTAACCAGTCATCTTCTGAGGCCATACAGGGAATGTAAAGTTGGTAAGTGAGAGAGAAAAGCAATATTGTTTGAAAAGGTTAGCTTTTTACTTCTTTGCAGATTTATGCCCTGTGGCTTTTATGCACAGCATTTGTCTTGAGGTATCTTTACCACTTGGAAGAATTATGATACTCGGTAAATTCAATATGAGGCACAAATTCTACTCTTAAGTTGTAATTAGGAAGGAAGAAGAAAAGCTATTTTGTACCTTTTTTATACCTTACTCAGGTAAGACTTAGACTCCATGAGGCAGAGACCTTTTCTGATATATTGTGGTAAATCTTGCTTGGCATACAGTTAATGTTTGATATACTTCTATTAATTTTACAAATAAATTAAAACCAATATCATACTACCTTCCCCCTAAAGTCAGTTATGATTAAAAAAAAGAGTGTACCCTCCCCTCCAAAAAAAGAGTGACTATACATGAGTGTATTTTAAGTCTTTGGTGAAAATATACTTGGGTATTATTAGGAATTCTCAAACCTAACCTAACAAATTATTCTCTGCAGAATATTAAAGTTTAAAAACACACCAGCTCCTAAACCTTAAAAAGTTCTACTTTTGATTACTTTTTTCTGATATTCCTATTAGCTAATGTTATAAAAGGTCTATAGCAATTGCTAGATACTTATGCGAACTATCAAAATAATGTTACACAAAAAGAATCCAGAATGAATTTCATCTATGGACATGCACTCCCAAAGAGTTGCTCCTCTCCAACCAAGTTTTTTATTCAGTTACTTCACAATTCTCACATTCATAGTCAGTTGACAATAACAAGCCAAGTCCTACATCATAATTTGAAACTCTTTGCAAAGAAGGAAAAAAATTACTACTGGGAGATTCTAGTGGTTATTAATATTTATCCTTAAGCACTAACATTCAATCAAATCTCTTTTATTCACCTCAGCAAAACAAACTAGAAAGTTAACCAGTTCTGTAACCTTGAATTCTGATGCTACAGTTTTTGCTTTCTATGCCTTTAAAATTGCAATGTTTTCATTTCTCTGTGAAAGTGCTGATCCAGAGAGCACAAGACAACAGCAGTCCTGTGGATATCATTAGTAGGGAAAAAAAGGAAACATGAGAGATTAAAGAGACAACTCCCTCACAAGTCCAATGATAAAATGCTTCATGGACTTTTGAACAGGAACTTCCTTGAAATAACAACAACAAAAAAAACTGAAGATTCCCACAGGTCAAGATCCACAGCAAGTTGATTTGAAAACTCTCCTACCTTGCATAGTTCTTGAAAGTGAATGAAATTGTGAAACCAGAGTATGAAGCAGAAAAGGAGTCAAGAAATCGTTTAATCATTTTACAAATGAAGAAACTGAAGGTCAGAGAGGAAATCTGACTCACCCATGGGGAAGTGACATACTGTTGGTGGCAGGTCAGGGTTGACATTCAAGGTGATCTAACTCCTCCAGTTAAATGATTTCTTTTCCCTGGCTTAACAGGATGCCTTGTTAACGGATATACCCTGCAGACACTACCCCATCCCTATCCTCACCCGCACACCCACTTGCTAGAATCAACCCAGGATGCACTGCTCCTATAGTTCACTCTTGGGTCCCACCCACCTATGCCCTACCATTGTGCTTCAGACTTCCACCCTCTCTCCAGCTGATTCCCAGACATTCCAAGAGGCTTGGCTTGACTTCTGTTGCTGCCTGAAAAGGTAGACTGAGACCAGTCATCCTTTTCACTGAACTACCATTACAATGTAACGAGTTACCTCTTATGTAAGGCCATACTCTGCTACCAAGTCACTTTCTGACACAGCAAGCAGAACAGGCTTGGCCTCCTCAAGGCTTTCTTATAAGGCCCTGGAAATGCTAACGACTATGAGAAAGCCAGGAATAATACCAGCTAACATTTAGAGAGCATGTACTGTATGCCATTCCTTGATCTAAGCGATTCACATATACTTTCTCATGCAGTCCTCACAACCACCCTGTACACAAGTACTATTACTATCCCCCATTTTACAGATGGGAAACTTTCCCGTGGATATATAACTAGTAAGTGGTAAAGCTCGAATTGGGACCTAGGCAGCCAGACTTGACGAACTTTACTTAATATTAACCCCTAAGCTATTCTGAATTAAAACTCTACAAAATGGACCTATTTCAAAGCAATCCTTGTAAAACATTCTTTTCTTTTCCCCCTTATCAAAGAGAGGAAAGCATTCTAAAATGTAAGGTTCCCCAAATTTCCTAAAAAGGTCTCAGAGACTCATGCAACCCTATACATTCCGTATGTATGCAAGATCAAAATTCAGCTACTCCAAATGACCAAGGCTAAAGTGAGAGGAGGGACCTACTTGAGCTACTATGTGATGGTGATAAAAACTGACATCAGTGGTTCAACTTTCTGATACAGCCCTTCGGAACAAGGACACCTGCAACCTGCAGGTTAATATACAGTAGCACATCTAATGTGATCGAATCTTTCATCTTGCTGCTGCACTACTCTACAGTAGCTCTCACCAACTGCTAAAACAGAACGTGTTTTGACATGTAGAATATAAGCAGCAAAAAGTCACTGTTTCAAAGAGTGCTTAAAAACTGCATTGACCGTCTCTTGGAAATGGTCATGTTTTTCTCAGTGTCTGAGTGGCTCTAACATTTGGTGATACCATATTCCAGGAAAAAAGCAATTTCAGATGTTTATCCCCCAGCCCCTCTTTTGGTAAGAACATCTGAGTTCTACTCTCTTCAGATATATTTCTACTAAAGCAAGGGACTCCTTATGTTACCCAATACTTCTAAAGAGAACTTTAATATAATTTCTCAAATACTGTACTTTGTTTTGCACATCAACAATGTAAGCATATCAAATACCACCAAAGTCCATCCTTGAAAGGGAAACAGAAGTACAGGTAAATGAATTGTCCAAGGTCATAGAGGTGCCAAGCATATGAGTTGGAGCAAGAATTCCTATCCATTTGCCAAGGCATTTTCCAATTAAAATTTTCTATCTACGAACCAAAATAATGTTCTCCTATCCTTGTGTCCCAATGACACAGCTTTACCTCTACTGAAAAAAAAACTGAACAGTTACAAGAATTTCCAGTTAGATCTTTAGCCATCGCCTCTATACAGTGTTATCACTATGCATCCATGAACAAGAGGGTAGCTTTTTATTCTCTTACCCTTTTTATGCATTTCAAGTTGGGAAAATCATATCCACCCCTGCTCTATATCCTATCTCTACACCTGCCTTTTCCAATCCATGCTTCAGCACTGTCTTTTGGTTATTAGTGCTCCCCTGCTTAAAGAGTTTAGGGCTCACTACTTCCTAAAAGGTAAGGTCCAAACCCCTTTCAAGAACTTCCCCCAATTAGATCTCAATGTCATGTATTGAGTGTCCTTCCCCACCGTACCTCCCAGTTCTCTCCATCATGATTCACTATGTAGCTACAGTGAACTCACTCAAGGACTTCCAAACACAAAATTCATTTCTAAATCTCTCCAACTTCGTTCACCCTCTTTTGTCAGCCTACAATATCCCTCCTTGTCTTAACCACTGAGCAAAACTCTATCACTTCAGACCAAGTTGTGCAATGACTACCCCCAGCTTATTTCTCAAAGCCCATAGCACTCTGTGCTTAGGCTGTTATAACTATTGTAACTATGTAACACATTATGTGATAAAGGACAGCGACTTGAGTCCTACATTCTGCTTCTCATTCCCATTCTTATCACAGTGATAAGTGCAAAGAACCCCTAAAAATCCATTCCACAAATTTTTATGGATAAACACTGGAAATACAGTCATGAGCAAAACAAATGGGGCCTCAACTCTTTATGGAACTTACTTCTCACAGAAAAGGGAAAAACATTTAACAAATAAACATATACTTGAGGTGGAAATTAGTGCTATGAAGAAAAATAAAGCAGAGTAAGAGAAGTGAGAGCTCTCACTTTGGATAATCAGGAACTGTCTCACCTGATAAGGAAGCTTCTAGCAGAAACTTGAATCAAGTGAGAGAGGGAGCCTTGAGGGTGAGAGCATTCTCAGCAGAGTGAAAAGGGACCATGAGAGTCATTGGCAAAAGTGTTGTGGCTGCTGGAGAAGCCAAGCAGAGTGGCTGCAGGGGGCTTACGCTACACCTGGAAAAAAACTGACCCTGCTCACTCTGAATCACCTTTGGTCATGCTCCTTGCTGCTGACCAGCATGACAACTGGTTGCTCTTGTGCTGAATGAAAACCCTGCCCACAACACTGGGGTCTCTTGTTCCTGCTGTTGTCTGTGAAGTCCTTTCTTAGCTGCTTGATCTTCCACAGCTTTCTCAAGGTGAACTCCAGTTCACATTCTTTGGCTTTCTTCTGAGTAAAGCCTAGTAAATGTAGTGTTCCTATTTCCTAATTCTTTAAAAACATTTCATAGGTATTTCTACTGCACCTTCCAAAAGATCCTAATAAATCTCCATGCAATACACTGGGCAGCCTTCTTCCATAATAACAACTGAAGCTATCTGACTTCCTAAGCAGAATTTTCCTCCCTAAAAGGTATGTACTGACTTCTTACAAAATGCTGCCCATTTTTTCCTGTTACTATTATTCATGTTACCATTACATATCCCTACAATTATTTCATTTCAAATGAAAATACCTTTTTTTAAGCAAACCCAATATGTGGACTTTTGAATTTACTCAAAAGAAAAAGTGAGCATAACTTTGGTTATTAAAGGATTTTTCACTTTAGAAAATGACTCATAACAACATTACTATAAATGGCAAGCTCTCCTATTTCACCCTAAATTTAAGAGTCAGTTCTCACACAAATCTTTCAGGATACATCCTTAGGTCAGGTAAAGTCTATCTGCACAGTGAGATCTTCGCAAGAACCAGGCTTGTACTCCCATTATATATTCTTGGGACCATTATATTTAACCATCACCAATTTGGAAACCTATAAACCTCAAGGGTTGATTTATAATCATTCTGTTGTGAAAGGCTGTAATTCCTAAAATGTATGTCTCAAATCCAAAATGTCTAAAAGTTTAGTAACTATAAACCCACTAAACCAACCAGTCTCCAGCTCTGTCCCAGCTGAGATTCAGCTTATAATTCTTCAGGTAGCCAACCCATACGTTTCTGTTTTTCTTACACACATTATAATGCCAAATTATTTACACTGTTCTGTGCCTCTTCTTAACTCTTCTTGGACTTTTCCTATGCTCACATTGTCTGATCATCAATTTGCATGTCAGTTCCTTTTAATTGGATTCCATCCAACCAGAATTACAGCTGCCTCTCTCTATGAAAGAATGAAGTGATTTTTTTTCCTCCAACAATGCCAGGGTCCCTACCAGGGAATCAAACTGTCACTCCACTTGCTATTAATTATCCTGAGCTTTGCCACTGTTTCCTTTTCTTCATAAAGCCCTGAACCATATTCCTTCCCCCTGTGATTAACAGCAGTCATGATGATGCCTTACATCCAATGAACCAACACAAGCGGGAAATTCAGGCATCAGACATAGATGACAACCAATGACAAGAATACTTTAAGAAGAACATTTAATTACAAGCAAAATCTCATACAAAATTAATGAATTCTGAAGTTAAAGGCTTGTCTTCTACATTTCTAGGCCAAAAGATCCCTTAACTTCCCACGGCGGCATTGCATTGTATTATCTCAGTCCACGAGGTTAAGACAAGTTTCCTGATACCTAAATCTCTTTAGCCACAATATAAACCTTTGATTTCTTGTTTCCGTGGTGATGACAATTCCCCCGTCACTTACAGGCTTCTATTAAATCACCCTGCAGTCTCCCCTTCTTCATGTTGTATCATACTCAGGAGAACGAACAGGATGGAAAAAAAGTCCCAGAACAGTTTCATGTGAGACCCAGTTGAAGAAACTGATACTTTTTTTTTGGCTGAATATATGGGGGATGTGATAGCTATCTTTAAAAAAATCTCAAAGGCTTCAAGTGTGAAAGAGGAAATTAGGTTTATTCAATATGACCCCAGAGAGTAAAATAAGAAAGAACCAATAGTTTCTATAAACCTGCAAAAAGAGACTTCCCCTCAATATAAAGCAGAAATTTTCTAACAGAAAAATAGGGTTGTTCAAAGATTTGGGACATTATCTACCAAGGCAGGCCATTCCATGTCAGCAAAGGTGGGACAGCCACACATGGGAGAGATGTAATAATGTGTCTGCAAGCCCCTTTAGCGCAGACTGGCTAAGAGGATCCCTAACTTCCTTCTAGCACTGAGATTCTATGAAACAAATCTTTAGCTGTCAAGATGGCTCAGGTTTTACCACAACAAAGAGGAGTGAAACATTAAGGCAATGAATGATAAGCCTCCCACCTCTTGCATGCACAGCACATTCATTATGCAAAGAATAACATAACTTCAGTTGAATGGGGGTATGAGCAAAGATTGGGAAAAGCGCCCCCTACTGTGGAAGGCAGAAAAATGTCTCCCCCAAAATATCAAATGTCAGTTCCTGGAACCTGTGAATATCTTATGTTACACGGTAAAGGAAAATGATGGTTGAGGATGTAATTAAGGATGCTGATCAGCTTTTCTTAAAATAAGAAGGTTATCCTGGATTGTCCATTTGGGCCTAATAATACCTCAAAGGTGCTTAAATAGAAGAGGAAGAGGCAACTATTAAAGTGGGAAACAGGAAGATGGCATCATGAGAAGGATTCAACCTGCTATCACTGCTCTGAAGATGAAGGAAGGGACCACAGGCCAAGGAATGCAAGAAGTCCCTAGAAGCTGGAACCATTTACTAAAATTAACTTAAAATTAATCACTGAACTAAGTGTAAAATCTAACACTATAAAATGTCTAAAAGACAATAACTGTGACCTTTAGTTAGGTAAAGATTTCTTAGCTATGATACCAGAAGTATAATCCATAAAAGAACAAACTGATATTTGTACTTCACCAAAATTTAAAACTTCTACTCTTCAAAAGACTTTGTTAGTGGTAATGAAAAGACAAACCAAAGGCTGGGAGAAAATATTGCAGATTATTTACTTGATAAAAGGTTTGTATTCAGACTATATAAAGAACTCTTTAACACTTAACAGGAAAAAAAGTTTTTTTTAAATGGACAAAAAGATTTGCACATGTTTTATAAAGGAAGATATATGGCTGGCAAACACATTAAAAGATAGTCAACATCACTAGTCATTAGTGAAATGCAAACTTAAACCATAATGAGATTCTACTACATGCCTATTAGAATGGCTAAATTTTTAAAAAATATTGACCATACCAAGTGTTGGAAAGAATATGGAGGCCTTGGAACTCTTACACTGCTGGTTGGGATGTAAAATGACACAAACACTTTAAAAAACTGTGTTGCAGCTTCTTATAAAGTTAAACGTATACCTGCCCTATGACCCAGACATTTCATTCCTAGGTATTTACATAAGAGAAATCAAAGTATATGTCCATACAAAGACTTGCATGCTGATACTCATAGCAGATTTATAATGACAGAAAATGAAGGCAACCCAAATGATCCAAAAGAGATGAATGGATAAACAAACTTTGGTATATCCAAACAATAGAACAGTATTCATCAATAAAAAGAACTATCAATACATGCTACTACAAGGATGGATCTAAAACGAGTTATGTTGAGTGAAAGAAGCTAGACCAAAGAAAAAGCATACATACTGTATGAGATCCATTTATATAAAATTATTGGAGATGCCAATTAATACTATGGTGCTAGAAAGCAGATCTGTGGTTACCTCAGGTCAGGGAATGGAAAGACGCAGGAAGGAAGTATTACAAAGGGGCATGAGGAATCTTTTGGGGCAATGAATATGTTCATTATCCTAACCATGGGATGGTTTCATGAGTATATGGTATGTCAAAACACATTGTACACTTTAAACTTATGTTTAGTATGTGTCAATTAACTTCAATTAAAAAAATAATAATTCAGAGGAAAAAGAGTAAACTAAAAGGAAAGCTTAAAAATACAGTAATACCTGCTTATGTCCTAATGTTATAAGCAAATAGAGGAATCAGAAAAAACAATACAGTTTGAGAAGTGGCATAATGAGAGAAGTTTAGAGTGATATGGGAGCACAAAGAAGAGGCATTGTCAACTGAGAGGCTAAGTGTGACTTTATGAAGGAAATGATTTCAAAGGTGACGCTGAACTATTAGTAAGACTAACTAGCCTGATTAGACCTACAAATATGACTGCTTAGAAATCCTGTTATGTTTATTCTTGCTTATTTTAAGTCAGTCTCACCTTATTATCCCATCTCATTTCATGTATTATTTCATGATGATTATGTCATACTTTATAAAACACCACATAATGCATACCATATATTACATACAAATGTACACTTTGGAGATAATCATTTCCTCAGAACTAGTAATCATCCATTTCATAACTGCAGCCCGGACTGGTTTTATTTTCTTCTGTACATGGGGAAAATTGTAGAACTCAAAATAAGGAACCAAGCTAATAATTTGGTTGGTTTTTTCCCCCTCTTTTCTTACAAGGCTAGAAATAAATTATGGAAAACTTGTTACAAAGAAAGCGCAGGAAGTGCTTGTATAAATGGATTTAAAGCAAATGTCCTCAGATCCACAAGTATTAAATTTATTCTATACTAATATATTACATACTTAACATAGATATGTCCAGAGAAAGACAAATGAACAGTGTTTTCTCCAAGAAAAATGTATCTCTAATAATTCTAATCTCTCAGCACAAGAAAGAAAATAATTTATGTTGTTAATCATAACCTTAAAGGAATTCTAGAAAGAAGTACATTTAAAATAAGACTCAATCCTTCCACTATTCCTCAAAACCATTAACTACAAAACACTGGCCCTTTTCTCTTTTTCTCTGATTTTAACCTTCCACGAAGCCTTCCTCCAACCCAGTTCTGAATGTTAAGCTCATTCTTAAACCATCATTTTCATGTTAATTGCATTGGCGGGGAGGGGGGTTCGCGTGGGCAGAGCACAAACAGGCAAGGGAGTGGGATGGAACCACATAAACTAGGCGGTCCACCTTCCTCCATATGCGTTAAAGGGATTTCAAAATAAAATACACAAGAAAACCTCAACCTCACTGCAAATACTGATTTCTACCTGGCCATTAAATGACTAATTTGCCCCAGGGTCTCAGCCATCATATCATTCTGGTGTTAAGGAACAAAGAAATGGTTCAAAATGATCAATAGGAGGAAAGAAAGAATAAAAGGCATATAACATGCAAAGGAAACCACTAAGAACTGTATCTGAGATCAAGACCAGCTCCTCTGTCAATCACAGCCTTTTCCAAAGGCCAGCTAAGACAAACCTCACTGGGAGATGGCAGACATACAATTTTACAACTTCTATTTGCTGTGCAGTTTAGAAACAGACATGAACCACATCTTGTACCTGCAACATTTTCTCCAAGCATCCCTTTCAACAACCAGACAAGAAATTTTGACCAGAACAACAGAGATGTTAATTTAAATTTTAATGTTCACTGTCAGAGTCCAGCTACCTTCCTAAAGATAAGACACTGCTTCTTAAAAAGGACTTCTCAGCTAAAAGACTAGTTTGAAAGTTTAGATTTTGTCTCTCACATAATCTCACATTCCCTAACTTTAGCTTTCATATAAAAACCTATGGTTGCTCTTACTTACGGAGTAACAAGAAATAGTCAAGGACCTAAAATAGGACCCCCCATGTAGGTACCACAGCAGTGGTTCTCCTAACATATCAGAACTGCATCCCAAATAGCCCAGTCAAAAGCTTCAATCTCAAGTTTCTTTAACTGCCAAATACAGTTTGGAACTAGAACATACAACCAGTAACAAGCTTAATTATAACAGTGGGCATTTTAATTACTTGGAAAACTAGCCAACAACCTGTGGAATACAGTTTCAAAAGGATGCAATCTCATAAGCTAATTAAGACCTAAACTGTGACAAACTGTAGCTCTCAGTGTAAGCTGCACACAAGTAAGATATAAAAGGATAATTTAGAAATTACTTATGGGAATTAAGGGACTTGTTTAGTTCAATTTTGCTTTCAATCTTCACACAATTTTAGAGGGCTAGCCTTCAAGAAGAAAAGGTCTCCCAAATAGTAAAGTCGGAATCACTTGCTTTGTCTATAAGTCACTTGTGATCATTTTGTACTTGGGTTGGTTTAGGTTAGCTGACTTGGGAAGGTTCTGGCACATTTTAGAATATTTTAAAGGGAACAAACTTACAAATGGAGTAAGATTTTTATGTGATATGATTGAAGCAATGAGTTAAATTTGGTCAATGAACACAGCTCAAAAGATACCAGGAAAATTTTCTAAGAAATAGGGATAGCATTTTGCCGCATTTCTAATTCCCCCACACTCCTCACTTAATAAAGTTTAGAGTTATGGTTTATTTTATTTAAGGACAAAATCCTTGTGATGAAAAGATTCAGTAGGAGAAATAGCTAGTTTTGCCCTTTCTACTCTGAATCAGGGCATGCTTAAAACAAACTCAGAGAATAAAAAGTACCTCCTCACCTGCACTGCTGAGCACTAGGATGGATGGTTTCTGAAATGGGATTATTTTTAAGGAGCCATGAATGACTGATTCGCCATTTTTAAGGAGAGCAGTCTTAATAGTGTTAACAGTGTGCTTTCCCACACTATTAGAATGGCCCGATGGGCCTTATTCAACACTGAGAGAGAGAAGTTACAATAAAAACATATGGAGTAAAAAATTCTGGGCATTGCAGATGCCTCAATTCACTATTACCTCCTGCTGAGACGAATTCATTCCTCTGGTGTCAAGTTAAACTCTACCTGGACAATACGGTGATTTACATATGGCACCCACAGAAAGCCCAGTCCCAGGATTCACACCAACTAGTTTAATTTAAGCCCAGATGAGCTATAAAAAAGGTACAGAAGAGCCTCAGTCTGGTTTCACAGGGGTTAATGCAGCCAAAGAAGAGGAAAGGAAGTTTTCCAAACTTGTCCTCTCCTCACTCGAGCCACTTTTTCCAAGGCAGTCTAACCCCTGCCACTAGGCAGCCTCGTGCAGTCCTGCTAAGCCTGCTCACTGTAACAATCCCACAGCAGTTGGGCTTTGTGACATGTTCCTAAACCTCAGTAAGTCCTTCTTTATACAAACACCCAACCAGGCACCAACATCAGCTGAGTCATCAGGGATGTCTGCTGCCTGATAAACAAGCATGCAACGCCCCCACAAACCCCCCACTCAGCTTCAACAAAAATGTTCATGTCTTGTGAGAAGAAAATAAATCCTACCATTTGCAACAACATGGATGGAGCTAGAGGGTATTATGCTCAGTGAAATAAGCCAGGCAGAGAAAGACAAATATCAAATGATTTCATTTATCTGTGGAATATAAGAACAAAGAAAAAACTGAAGGAACAAAACAGCAGCAGACTCACAGAACCCAAGAATGGACTACCAGTTACCAAGGGGAAAGGGACTGGGGAGGGTGGGAAGGGAGGAATAAGGGGGAAAATGGGGCATTATGATTAGTACACATAATGTGGTGGAAGGGGGACACGGGAAAGGCAGTATATACAGAGAAGACAAGTAATGATTCTATAGCACCTTACTACGCTGATGGACAGTGACTGTAATGGAGTATGTGGCGGGACTTGATAATGGGGGGAGTCTAGTAACCATAATGTTGTTCAAGTAATTGTACATTAATGATATCAAAATTAAAAAATTTTTTAAGTATTCATATCTTGGCATCAACAAATGGAAGGAATTCAACGCAGGACTGGTTGTGTGTCATAGAGATGCAATTTTCTTAGTGTTCTCAATAAGCAATCAAAATCCACATCCTTCAAAAAACATTCACATCATGAAGTGTCCTACTTCAAAAATCAATAAAAAAGCCACAAAAGCATGCCTTTCTTCATTATCACATATTATTTATTACTTCCCTAAGAGAAAATATGGGAAATGAAAAATGCGAACTGCCACCACATGATGGGTCGTAACTCGGACCTGATGTCTCTCTTACAATAACACAGACTGTGTGTTAACCCTGGTTTAAATACTCCAAATAACCGTAGATCCAGCATTCAGCCAGTGTGAGACAGGTGCCTGACATCACTGTGTCCCCACAGGGGCCACTAACCACTCGTCTCAGGATACAACTCTAGACTCACTGATAGTCACACCAACCTCCAAGGAAGTGATGTCTGGTCACTAACACTCTTCCGTGACTGAATCCCAGAATCCCAGTCAGAATGCTATACCAATGCTTCTGAAAGACTGTCTGTGTCTTTTTCTATTAGTCATCCACAAGAAGAGGAGAAAATCTCAAAAAGACGCTTAGGAGACCTAATCAATCTGATGTCCTGTGTTAGTTTTTCTGCTTGTGTTTCTGCCAATATTAACAAAGAAGTGACATCAGACAAGGCTAGGTAAGCTAAACATCAGTGTCTTCTCTGAGCCATTCAGACTTTACTTGAACAAACTGGGCTTGCAGCAAGAGATTCAAAGAAACATGTCAGTCAGAGCTCATTCTCTGAGTCTCCTTCTGGAACCTTAGCGACTGCCTATAAAGCAAAGTCCCAGAGAAGGAGGCTCTCGAGTCAGCATCCCAAGTCCAACATCCCCAAAAGCTGAGACGCAGAGAGTCTAAACAATTTTTTTTTAATAGCCAATACTATAAATACGGATGGCAGTACATGATGTTATGGAAAACGATGGGGAAAGGCACTAAGCCCTGTTCTAAAAGGCAGACAGATACTAAACTAAATGTACTAATGTTATTAGGTACATATTTCAGTTAAAAAAATTTTTCATAAATGGTAACTATTATGTTTTTCCATTAAGTGGCTTCTGTCTGATTGATAACCAAACTTTATTTAGATGTTAATCCCACCAGCTAGAGATTTGGTCAGCGTTGTTCACAGATGTACCCGTGTCCAGACTAGGGCTTGGCATACTGTGTACATGCAAATGTCAAATGTAAACTTCTTTAATCCTCATAACTATCTAGATGAAGAAACTAAAGATTAACACATTTAAGTGGCCATGGTCATACAGCTGGCACATGGCAGCATGACATTTTTTTATACCTGTATGTTCTTCAAGTATAATCATTAAGCTTACTGCACAGTGTAATCAAGCAATCCATTATTAATGGCTTACTGTAAATTCTGCATTGGGCTTGATACTATAAAAGTGGAGTCTACCTCTAGCAACTGCTATAAATTATGTACCTAGTCAAAGAAAGCACACTGGTAGCACCTAACCAGAGACTAAAACTTACACATTTATAAAAGAAAAAATTTGAATTTACAGCTCTTACTAAAGGGGCAAATTTGTATAAGAAGCATGCAGATAAGGTCTGATAATTAAAGCAGAGATGGAGGCCTAACCTGTTGGACACATTGCTGATACCTTACATAGAAGAAAATGGAAAAATCTTGCTTAATAGTTAGGTGACCAAAAGAAACAGTTTCAAAATGTGATAACTGGTCATATTTGAGAGTCAAGGAGCAATTCAGTTGTCTCTATCAAGAAAAAGCCAACGGAAATGAGAAAATTCCAGGAAAGAAATACCAGAGGTTGCAAAGGCTCCACACCTAACCTCCCAGTACCTGTTTCCTGGGAACATATCAGCCTTTGTGCACTGTTTAGAGCAGAATCTTCAACATCATTTTACCTTACAATATGCAAGATATCATGTAACCAAATGAGGTGAAGTGTAATCTCACCACACAGTACAATACAAACAGTATTGAATTCCCAGTTAAAGGATAGCAACTCAATTCAGCTGCACACCTGCAATTATTTAATGTCTAGTTAAGCTTGTCTTCATTTAATCATTTACTTGATAATTACAAAGAGAATGGGAAGAAAAGACAGAAATCACAATTGAAAACTGGAGACAAGGGCTGGAATTAACAAACAAGGGTAGAGAAAAACTCATAATATGTGTGAGGAAAAACAAAGTATTTGAGCCACACAAATTCAGTAATTCAAGTTGACAGGTATTTTTTATAGCATCTGCTAAGTACTGGGCAAGGGGTCAGCCATGGTAAAGGGCCAAGTCTAACCTGTCCTGGCCCCTGCCCTCAGTGTGCTCATCAAGTCCCTGAGCTACTTCAAGGAGGAAGAGCTGAAAGGTAAGTAGGAATGGAGTTCTCACATTTCCGGGCAGGTTAAAAAGCTGCAGGATCATCAATTTCCTTTCACTTAATAAAAGAACAGCTACATCACCAGTCTTCTAACACACAGCCAGCTTTTTATCTGTCCAAGAAACCAGAACAGAATGTGCCAGGACAATACAAATCTACAGGCAATATAAAATCTCATTTTTACCAACTGCTTCAGCCATTCCCCCCACCCCGCCCTGCCCCCAGCTATTTTCTAAAATTTATCCAAAATAAATTTGTCTTCTATCTTTACCTCTCCTGACATCCCTCTCATGAAACAAAATTGCCAGAAGGAAGAAAACAAAAAGAAAAAGCAGAGAGGGGAGTGGTTGAGGGGAGGAACTTCTATCAACATTGTTATGGGCTAAATTGTGTCCCCCCAAAATTTACATGTTGGAGTCCTAACTCCTAATATGTCAGAATGTAACCGTATTTGGAGAAAAGGTCTTAAAGAGGTAATTAGGTTAAAATTAGTACTTTAGTTTAGGCCCTAACACAACATAACTGGTATCCTATTAAAAGGAGGAAATTTGTACACCACACTCACACAGAGAAAAGACCATGTGAGGACACAGCGGGAAGGCAGCCATCTGCAAGCCAAGGAAATCAGTCTTAGAAGAAACCAACCCTGCCAACACCTTAATCTGGGAATTCTAGCTTCCAGAACTGGAGAAAATTTTCTCTTTTTTAAGCCACCCAGAGACTTACAAACTAATGTAGCCACAAATTGGACAATCAATTCTTTAAAGATGAGCAATTTTCCATAAATAGACCATTCCAAATTCTTCAGTGAATGTCCACTTGGATCCAAACAGAAGACCACCAACTGGCACTCCTTGCTCATTGGGCCATTCCTAGCTAGCAATCTGATGTGGCTGAAATGACATGCATTCTTTCCACATCAAAGCCCTGAACTTGGCCAAGGGATGCTCTACTCAAATCACAGAAGAAGCCAGACACTGATACTGACCATCCATCTACCCGCCATCCTTTCATGCATCTACGTATTCATTCAGGGAGCTCATACTCCTAGTACTAGGCAGTATTAATACTATCATTAATTGTAATATCAGGCTGAATCAAAATAGGTACAAAGACCTATGGAAGTACCTTGTTAAGAATGGGTAACACATAAGTTTCCCAAAGACAAAAAAAGAGAAGGGGAGGACATTTTGGACATAGAAAACATTTCAGCAAAGGCAGAGAAACATGGAAGCAGGAACAGGAAGTCAGAACATCAACATATCCAAATGTAAATCCCAGCTCTTAACACCTACAAGGTTTATGACCTAGAGCAAATGATGAAAACTCTGATGCTGAATTTAACAGTGTAATCAGACAGTGCTTGGCAGGCATCTAGAGTTGTTCCTTCCAATGTAGAGCTATTATTGGTTTTATTTTGCTTCTACTGGAGATGGTATATCATTCTATAGGCTAGAGGACAGAGTAAACCTAGAAATGAGGCTGGAACAGTATTTTAGAGCTAGACTATAAAGAGCCTCATATGGTATACCAAGGAGTTAAGAGAACAGTGTGTTCTATGGACAACAGGAAGCCTTTGAAAGTTACTTTTTAGACCTCATTTGGAACACTCAGAGATTGGGATTTCTGAAAAAAATCTCCAGTGGTGATGCCCAGTGAATGGTCAGGGGAGAGAGAATAAAGTCAAGTCAGTGCAAATTGCTAGGACAGAGAAAAGGAGACAGGAAGGACATGGTAGTCAAAATACATTTCAGAAGTATAACAGCCTGGACACAGTGACGTCCCAAGATAAAACTTGTTTCAATAGGAAAATGACAAGAAATTTAAGTAAGTTATTAGCTAGCCAGTTACTACTTCACACTCTAGAAACAATACACTAATTAACTAATTTATATTCTAATACATTTACATACATGCATATAAAACACAAAAAACAGAGCTAGCAAAACATGACCAAACAGACCAGCCATTCCCAAATAATAAACTCTCTTTTAGGAGCCAAACAACTACAGAGAACTTTTATTTTTAGCACATAACATCTCTGATATTTACTAAAGTTTATAGTTCTTCTTCCCTGGGAGTTATTTTATTGTTTAGGTGGACTGTATTAATATTCGTACTTCCACCCTGACCAAACCAGCAGATGAGAGCAAACAGCTTCCTTTGACTCTTCAACCTGCTGCTATTTTCATACCTAACCTACTCTAAAAGTATAATGATCAGCTCTAAATCTAGGCTTGAAGGCAGGGTACTAAAGGCCAGTACAACATTTACATTTCACCCAGGCTGAAGCATGGAAGTTCAGTGACAAACCAATTTTTTCCTTTACAGAGTGGTGGACATGCAGGCTGCTGAGAAGAGGTGGTACAGGTGAGAAGAGATCCAAAAGCAGATACTGGAGACCTCTTCCATGAGTCATCTTCATAACCCTAGCAACTTTAAAGCACTTACCACATCAATAAAGCAGACTCAATAAAAAGCTATGGGGGAGGCTGAACAGGTTTCAGATAAGCTTCTGGTCACACACTGGTACGGCCATACCTGGCCAAAGTCAGGCTGCTGTCAGGCTTGCAAAGCATCATCAGACCACAGGTTAGAAATACCCAGGAGTTCTGTACCAATGTAATGGTCCCCACCTTTGCACACCACCTAGCCCTGCACACACCCACAGAAACACATCCATCCTCTACATGGTCTGTGCCTCCCTTACTGGCCCTTAACACTTTCTATCTTTACGCAAGTTGTCTGTAAACAATCCGGTCTCCTCATCTAAAGTACATGCTCCTGGAGAGGTTAAGATCCACACTGGAGTCCACCTGGTACTATGCCTACATGACAAAAATTCAATACATGTTTAGTGAATGGCAGGGTGGGTCTCCTTCTGGAGATTCTGATTCAGTAGGTCTGGGGTAGGAGTCCCCACATCTTCACATCTAGTAAGACCTCAGGAGATGTTGATGTCGCTGATCCACAATAGCCCTGCCTAGAATAACCTTGAAATCACCCTAAGTGCAATTCTGAGAAATACCATGTAGTTTAACCCCTTAGCAAAAGGTAACACACACCCAAATCAGCTCGATCCACTTCAGGTCAGAGAACTGTTAAAGACATTCTCCTGCATACCAGGTCCTCAGAATTTCTGATGCTGGCCCCACAGACACTAAGGATGTGTCTTTCCAAAGGTCTCTCTGATTGTTTTTTTCAAATCACTCACTTACCTTCCACTTCTCTCTAGCTTTGCCTCTTTCTCCTTGTCCTTACACGACTGAAACCACATTTGAATACTAAAGTAGAGACCTTTATTTGTGCTCCTCAGAAAAATACCCCAGGAAAACCGCAAGTTTCTCAAGTTACAGGTCCTCCACTCTCTGAATTTACCTATTTTTCCCATAATGAATTTCCCCTATGCCAGTAATTAATCAACCCCTGAAGATCACCAGGAACAGCCAAGAACTCTGCCCTCTCTGTAAAGCTGCCTGCCTTATGTACTTCGGAGCGGCTCAGAAGGGACCATGTGGGGCCCTGTAGGTCCCTCATAAGCACATCAATGTCTTCATTAAGTTACATGAAGAGGCTGACTGATTTCAGGCTTTCTTCTAGCTCTGACACTCTAGAATAGTATGATCTCAACCCAGAGACACTTAGGAGCTACTCCAAGTTCCTCCTTTGCTGACACTCTCTTCTTAGAGAAAGGAACCTTTGCTGGTGCCAGGATACTTTTCTGAGGAGCACAAATAAAAGGACTGTAGTTTACTATCCTTTCATTCAGAAGATCAGGGGAAACATATGGAGATTCAGAAGTAGGAGACTGGAAACAAACCCTAATTCTACCACCAAATAGCTGTGCGACTTTCAGCAAATAAGATAACCTAGTTGATCCTCCATTTGCTCAGCTGTAAACCAAGGATAATAATTCCTCAAAGCTATTTTTTTTTATTTTACTGAGGTAAAAAGAAATATGTAAAATGATTCCCAAACTGAAAAACACTATAGAAATATTATCACCAATGCCTAGAATTTCCCTCATATCCCTATTTCACCTACTAATGGTTCCCAGCTCAAAAGATTCCCACTTTCACAATGTATATATGTCCTAGTTATCCCCAAAGGAAAGTAACCTTATGTTCTTTATAGTCCCACAGTATACTGGGCCTGGCAATGATGGTAGCCAGCTTTGGCATTTACAGATGGCTTCTATTGGCCTGCAAGCTCCCTGAGGGCTCCTTGGAACATCTCACACATCATCTTGGGCTGGCACTCGTTAAGTTCTCAAATACTGGCTGAGTCAACAACATTTCAGCTAGTAGGTTAAATTCCTCACATGGTAAAGGATAGAGGGAGAAGAAAGGTTGATCATCAAAAATCAGATACAACACAACCACTCTTTTATCCATGGTCTTTGAAATCGCTGCCCTTTACTACTTTTAAGCCAGCATTTATTGGTAACAGGTGGCTCCAGGAGTGTGCTAAGAATTTCACATGCATTATAACGTTTAAACCTCCCAGCTACTTAAGGAGAAAGTTACTATTATTATCCCCTTGTTGAAAATGGGGAAACTAAAGCACAAAGAAGTTAAGCAACATGTCCTAGGTGACACAGCTAGCTGTGGAAAAGCAGGAATTTTAATCCAGGAGGTCTTATTCCAGAGCCAGTGCTTTTAACTTCCCCTTGTGGGACACAAACCTTCAAGGCATGTCTCTGTCTGAGAAAAGCACCTCTGTCTTCACATTTTAGCTCTTTGCTCCAAGAACCAATTAAAAGGGCAAAAATGACAGCATGATGAAACACTATAGCTACTTATTCTTTCAATCAGCATGTGAAACAGAAAGGAGGAAGCACCAAATATTTAATGTGCTTGAAACCTGATCTACGAAAGATTCAGTTGTTTGAAAATCACATTTATAACTGGAAGTAAATCTCAAGAAATACAAACTCCAGGCAAGGTTTTCCTTCAATAACCTTTCTAGTTAATAATTGATACTAGTAAAAGACGAAGAATGGACATAAGCTCTGAATCATATGCCTCACAATGGAGGCTAGTCAGAGGCTTAGGAGAATCTCCCAAATCTATAACTGGAGCATCTCCAGAGGCAGCCAAGAGTCATGAATTGGATTTGCATCCTTTTTGGGCTGACATACCTATGACAAGCCCCAGAATTCCAGAAGACCTGTACTTCTTTAAACCATGTAGCATATTTAACAGAGTTAATAATGGCATAAGGAAAGATAAGAAAAATCCCAGTAGTCTTTTCAATTCTTCTTTAAGTCTCAAAGTATTCCAAAAGTTTACTTTAAAATTTAGGAAAAACAACAAAAAGCCAATAGAAAAACAGGCAAGGCATATAACTAGACTGCTCACAGAAGACAAAAATACTATTAAATCTTGGATATGGTAAAAAAAATGTTCAGTATTACAATAAGAAATGCTAACTCAAACCACTTTCAGATACAATTTTCTCTTATCAGATTGGCAAAAATTCAAAAGTTTAACCACAAACACTGTTGACAAGGCTATGGGGAAATCCCCACACTTAAATGGGTGGGAATATAAATTGCTACAACCAATAGAAATTGGCATAACAGAGGGTTTTGGCAATAACTATGAAAATTACAAAGGTACGGAACACTTTGACTAACAATTTCACTCAGGGGAATTTTTCCTGCAGACGTACATACACCCATGAATGAAAAGCCATATAATCAAAATTATTAACTGTTGTATCACTTCTAATAGCAAAAAATTGGAAATAACCCAAGTGTCAGAACAGATTCATTATGGTACAACCATGGAATGGAATATTATGCAGCTATTAAAAAGAATTTAGGAATTCTCTTTCTTTGCTGAGATGGAATGATCTCCAAGATATACTGATAATTACAAGAGAGTAAGATGCAGAACTGTGGTCACAATATCTATTATATAACTAGTGGTTACCAAAGGGGAAAGGTGGGGGAAGGTGGGTGAGAAGGGAGGGAGAAGGGGATTGAGGGGCATTATGATTGGTACACATGGTGTGTTTGGGAGGTCGTGGGAAGGACAGTGTATCACAGAGAAGACAAGTAGTGACTCTGTGGCATCTTACTACACTGATGGATGGTGACTTCAATGGGGTGCAGGGGGGACTTGATAATATGGGTGAATGTAGTAACCACAATATTTTTCATGTGAAACCTTCATAATAGTGTATATCAATGATACCTTAATAAAAAAATAAATCAAGAAAAAATTACATAAAATAAGAAGAGCCATGTGGCAAGGGTTATCCCATATAATTTGGAAGTTAAATGACAACATAGTTTCTTGTTCTTTTGTACAAGTTAGGAATTCTGACAAAATTCTTACTGGGATGAATCACTACATATATTTATGTCTTACTGTTATTAATAGCAAAACAACTAAAATTTCTTCCTGGTGCAATTATAAGGAACACCTATTGAATATTATTGAGGTTTATGCTTTTATTATATCCATAAGAAAATCTAAGAACTTTACCTGGAAACCTTGTAATGTATTTGTTTCAATAATGACTCTGGGATTAAAAATTGTAACATTTTAAAACAGCATAACACCTCTTAACACAGTGGTGTTATGAACTGCACAACTCGGAAAAATAATTAATTAATTAAAATAAAATGGGGAAAGCTTTGTAACCTGTCACTGGTTTTGGCCACACTCTTTGTTCCTGTCTAGAGGTTTTCACAGGGAGAAGGGAGTGAAATACTACCTATGTCACTTGACTTCTTATACACACATGCCTCACTTCACTGTGCTTAAAATTATGGGACCATTATTAATGGACCAAGATATTCCTTAATAACAGTAGTAGGACCATAGCAGATCACCTTGCCTTAGAGAGTTCTATGCGTAAATGGAGATACAAGGCTTTTACCAGTTTATCCAAAGTCAGTGCTCAAAGTTAGGGAGACAAGGGCTTCTTAAACTAACATCATGCTTTCCCTCCCCTTTCTCCTCAGGTCTTTCTGTCATAATCACCAGGGCCATGGTCTAGAAGGCTCCAGTTTAAACTGCTGCACTATCCAAAAATGTCTGATCTACTTGAAGAGGTGAAGGGAAATGCTGCAATGCTGATCCAGCTACGCAGAGTTCCCCTGGTACCTCATGAATGTTTTAAGCCATCTCATAAATCAGTTCAACCAAGATCACTTACCTTGGTCTTGTCACAAATCCTGCTGCCACAGTGGACAGTGTGTGAAATTGTAAATTAAAAATGCAAAATAAAAAAAGGGAGAAGAAAGAACCCTTCCACTAAAGCTTGGGTGGAGAGCTGACAATGTCACTTCAGGAGGTTCTGAATACATAATTTAGGATGCCCAGGAAATCAAAGAGAGGGAGTTGATCTGAGAGTTAACAAAATGCTCTGTGGCAGAACATTCTTGTTTCTTTCACTTACACCTTTTAGGTATAAAGCAGAGGTAGACTGAGAAAAGCTTAGACCACTCCTCATATTTAGAGAGCCCACCCCTGACATCTCCACCACAGCCCTTCTCATATTGGATCATGACTGCTGGCTTTCTTTTGTTAATCTCTTCTCTAAGCTGTGAGTTCCCCAAGAGGAGAGACAAATTTATTTATTCCCAGTGGACCTGACTCAGTGCATAATACCACAGATGAAGTACATGAAACTTTTTGTAATGTCTGCTTAAGAAGAGGCAATGCTTCTGAGGAAAGAAAAGGGAGCCCCTGCAATTCAGTTCCTTTTCCCTTGGCAGAAAAGAGCATGAGATCTACAGCCTACAGAAGTGACTCTCACAGTAACATCAGCATCACCTAGAAACATGCAGAAAAACAAAACCTTGGGCCCCACCAGACATGCTGAATCACTGTGGATGAGGCCCAGCAATCTGCATTACCACAGTAAATCCTCCCGGTAATCCTAATGCAAAGGAAGTTTGAGAATTTCTAACAGATTTGCCCATACATACATGCTACATACCTAACCCTACCTGTCAGTGTCAGAAGTCAGACACCAGAGTAAGCACAACTTTCAGATGTTTGGAAATAAAACTTTACATATAACCTTGAGCCCGCTTTTCTGGTAGTGCTAACTGCATATGACATGGTGGTCCAGTGGTTTTACCCATCTATTCCTTTCTACTCACAGCATAGATATACATATTTCACCAACGAAAATACAAGAGTCAGGCCAACAACAAAGACATTAGAAAAAATGCTTTTTGGACTGACCAGAACACATTAGGAAGTTAATGTTACACAATGATGAGCAAGGTCAGGCTCCTTGGACAGAATGGAGGTCACTCTGCATTATTCTTCTAGACAACTAAAAGACATTCAGGAAAGACCTCATTCTCTCTGTACATGGTTAGTGTGGCCTTCTGGAGAATTCTAAGTTATCTGCTACTATTTCTAAAAAGCACATTTTGATATGTAGGTAAGAACATTCAAGTGTTTAGAGAGGAGCAATTTTCACCCTCAGACATCAACGATGTCTCAACAATGAGAGCCTACCTAATCAGCTATTCTGAAATAAATCCTATGCCCATCTGAAAAAATTCTGTACCCTAACTGGGATCTGTTTTGGAGGGAAAGCAGCCCAGCTGAGATACCTTGACAGGAGTTAAAAGGAGATGGCATAAGGAAGGAAGCCAGGCTGGAGAGGGGCTCTCAATTTCCTGGCCTTTCCCTAGAAGGGTGACCCAGCCAAAAAAGAGATCAGAGGTCCTCTGGGCAGCGGCCAGAGGGGTACAAAGCTCAGCTCGGGCTTTGCTAGAAGTGTCAAGTATCTCTATTTTAAGGGCAAAAAAGTAAACTTGCCCTTGTGATTAGAGAAGGTGCACGAGGAAATGTGAACTCTCACCCTTCATCTGACAGATGCATGTGCTTTACTAGCCAGATCTCTTCTGATGTGTCAGGGGCAGCAATTTTCAAAATTCTTCTTGGTTTGGTGATAATACATTTTCCTCTAGGGCCAATAAGGAAAATGCCAAAAAGGATCTTTTCCTATTTGTAGAATTAATATCCACACATTTCAAGAAAAAAACAAGCAAATCTTGAGAGTCAAGAAGGCTTCTTTTGAGAGCCCTATCATAATGCAGAAACTCCTAGCAGAGAAGTCACACCTAGAAATTTGGTTTTAAAAAAGTCTTTGTGTTGTCTAATTTCCATACCCAATTCTAAGAAATTCAAAATTGGACTAAATTTGGTCAAAATATGTTACATTTATCCCAGCAGTGAAAAAAATGATTTCAAAAATACTTCATTTAAGATGAAACATTTTCAAACTACAGGTTCTTGAGTTATGACAAAATATTATAAAATTTACATAATACCTATTAATCTCTACTATCTAGTTTTGAAATAACAGGTTTTTAAATTTGATGTTTTCTCAGTTAAATATCATGGTTAATATGTTTTTTTAAGTGAGTATTAAAAAGTATAATGTTTGGCTGGATCTCACTTGAGAATCATCAAATCCATTTAAATCAGGACCTGAACCAAATTAAATATCAGACTATGATTTTTCAAGCTGTTAATGTGTATTTTGTTATGTATCTCATTAAGCTGTAGAGATAATATAGTTACTTCATCTGTACTGTCAACCCACAAATATTATGGTTTTTGTTCCTTTAATATATTTAATATGAGTAAATGAGAAATATGTGGATATGATAAAACATAGGCTTCCACTTTCTCAATCAAAATGTACCAGGAAGATTCTCTTGCTTTATAAAAATGTACTATTTTAAACCCATTTGCTCTTATTTTCAAAGACATTTGGCTTTTTGCAAAGCAGGAAAACAATTTTATCTCTCATTGCCATATGTATACTGAAGCTTTCAATAGTAAGATGCCTTAATAATAATGAATTTCAATCTACTTTCAATTTTGAGGGTCAGGACTGCAACTGTAATTACTTCTTTTAGATTAACTCCTATCCACGGACAACCCAATAGTGAACAACAAAGGTCCGCTATACCACTTATGAAAATATAGTTTTATTAGCATTCTATTCTTTGTTCCTCTAATGCAGTTTTCCCTAGACATGCTGGACATCAAAATAACCTGGATAGCTTTCAAAAAATTAAAGATTCCCCATCTCATTTAACCAGGATCTCCAGGAATGAGAACCAGGTATCTGTATTTGTTCTTAATTGACGATCAGTTTCAGAACTATTACTTTGTAGCAGATATTAAAAGAGCAGCAAACATGAATTTCAGGTGCTCCAGCCACAATCACACCCAAATCTAAGGAAGCAATTACCAAGTTGGAACTTGAAGAGGGGGCACCTAAATGACAAGAGGAAACATCTGAAAGGTAAAATGAATATACAGCATTGGCCATGAAACTTGAATCTACCTGCCAAATAGTGTGAAGGCCATAGTGGTTTCCAAGTTTTATAAGCTGGGATCAAAATTATCCTGGCTTCTTAAAGTTTCTGATGCACGTAGAGCATAAGAATTCGCATTTCCATCATGTTCTCAGGTAATGATACCAGTCTACAAAACAACATTCTGACAATCACAAAGCTAGAGCCAAAGACGTGGAAATCAGATCTGCTCCAATTCCAGTTTCGTCACTAACTGCACAACTTTGAGAAAGTCCCGAACTCTCTTAAGTATTTCTTCTTTTGAGATATTACGCCAGAGTACTTCTAACTCCAATACTCTCTGGTTCTACAAAATATAAATTCCAGATAGACTAACAATGAAACTGCAGGAATCTTGGGAGCAAGAAGAAAGGTTCTAGTTCCTGTGGCAAGCAGTGAATTACATTAACAGCCAAAAATAATACATACATCCAGAGGCAAAAAAAATTAGTCTTTTTTTTTGGTGTTGTCCAAAACCAAGAAAATGTTGCTAACCCATAAACCAAAGGAAAAAAAGTTACCCTCTTTTTATTTCTAGAATCCCATGCTTGTACAAAAAACATACCATGACATGAGTTAAATTTCCTTTTAGCACCAAGTACCTCAATACTTCCAAAAATCTTCCTGCAACTTTACCCCCAAATGGGGGACATGGGCTAATAAGATTTACTGAATGTCAAAATACACCAGGTACTGGCAGATGTTCTCATATCCTGTTGTTCAAGTGCCTGCACTTACATGAAATAAACATCTCCATTCTACAGATGAAGAAACTGAGGCTTATGATCTTTAGTAACTCACTCATGGCAGCACAGATAATTGGTGGCAGAGTCAAGGTTTGTACTGAAGTGTATACACTGCAGGCCTCACTCTGTCCATGGTATGATGATTTCCCCATCACTTCCATCTATCATGACCCTTTAAAATGCCATAAGAAAAAGAGATGCTTTTCTTAAATTGAGATGGGTTCTAATGTTTTATAATTAATTCAGAGGAGATAATCTTCAACAAAAGTCTTCTAAGCAGTGCATTCCCCACCAATCTTTTGAATGACAGAACCATCAGGGAAATTTATAAGACTGTTATACTCAAATTTTCAACCCAGATTTATATTGTGTCCCTTTAAAATGGTCAAATTCAGAGAAATACCAGCTGATTGAAGAAAGTACTTCCCCACCTCCTTTTCCTTTCTAGGAAAAGTTGAGCACTAATCCATATCAACTACAGAGATAAGTCAAGAACCAAGATGAAAAACATAGGAATCAATAAATGCTACTTTTTAATTCTTGCAGGTGACTGAACTGCATCTGTAATGGTTCACAGGTGGACTCTCCAACCTCATATTCACTCATCTCTCTAATTAAATCACCACACAAATATGTTCAAAGTGCAACACTGTAACATACCTCATATGCCTTATTTAACAGCGTATAAGAAGTGTGGCCTTTAAAATGACAGAGGTTTCTGTAACAACTCATTTCAAAGAGCAGTCAAGAAAACTGTCTTCCAAAGGTGTGGCTCTTTCTCCTCTGTCCCTGTGTGAGAAATTATGTCTGTCCTCTCTACACACCTGGTATAGGTACAGGACACTTGTTAGTCCAGGGAAAGTAAATCCTGGGGCAAAATATCTCTAAAAACCGAAATCAGTCAAAGGGAGAAATAAAGTTTAAAAACCACATATTATTTACAAACTGCAGTCCAGCACCTTCTCTCTACTCTGCTCTGGAAAGAAGCAAGCAAGCAAGCAAGTCAACCCCTCCCTTAAACTCTCAGGTTCAGACAGGTCCTCGGTTGCCCAGGTAATTACCCATTGATATGGAAATGACCTTCTCTCCACACCTGAAAATATGCAAATGAACTAAAGTCAGGTGAGATACTCTGGAAATGTTACAATTTTACCCACAGGCCACCCCTCCAGACATCTCACTTTACAATTTACTCATTCCCCTTCTTCCACAATGGTCCCTGGGTGAGAAAACTGGAGCACTGAGACCAGACTAATGACACAATAGCAACAGCAATAAAATTATGACACTCCTCAAGCCAGAGGATTCAGCTAGGTTCAAAGTCTTATGCACATTAAGTCCATAGTTCGACCATTCCATAGGCAGGCAGTAGCTGAGGGTTCAGAGCAATTATCATAGGGCAGCTGCAGCAAGCGGGTTCATTCAGGCAACAAGGAATGTAGGAGAAAATAACCTTCAGGGCGATAAGATACATGTTTTAATGACACTAGCATAGGCAAATCTTGTCCATCAGGTAGGATACATGCAAGAGAGTGCTCATGGGATAAAACAATGGCAGGAATGGGATCTCATCCTGGTGTAGTATACCTGACATTCAGCCCCTTCCCTATGGGAGTTACAGATGGGTCAATTTAGAGGGCTACGAGAGGTACATGCACTGGCCATAAAGATAAAACAAAACTTCTGGCAAGATGCTCTTACCTCCTGGACGTTTTGCATACACTACCATGACCTTTGGGGACCATTCAGCTGTTATTCCAGGAATACAGCTTCCAGACCTTTCCACCAGGTGTCGGAAGGGCGAGCCATCGCTGGTCCATGTGTCAAAATGTTCAGGGCCAGGTCCATTCAACAGTGTCTCCAGGGCTTAATGCAGTAGGGGCTGGCAGCAGGATGTTGCTCTGCTGGCCATATCCTGGCTTCAATAACTCTTCTTTGGTTTGGATGTACAATTGTATAGAAGAGGCAGCAAGGTGTGTGAGCATATCTACAGGGCTCAAAGCTCCTTTACGTGGCTTCTCATTCAAATGCCAGAGCACTGCCTATAGGCGAACTGACCAACCCGTAGACAACTGGTGTCCTACTCCAGGACAGATTTCAAACTGTTGTACCTCTCTATCATGCCTGCCCTGGCAGGATTATATGGTACACGAAATTTCCACTTTATTCCTAATTGCTGCACCCATTCTTGTAACGCATGTCCAGTAAAGTGGGTGCCTTGATCGCTCTCAATCACCTGCGGCCGGCCCTAGGCTGCAAAGAGATGCTCCAGGCCCCTCTTGGTGGTTTGCTGATCTGCACAACGTGCAGGAAAAGCAACCAATAGTTCACTAGCCGTGTCCACATATGTCATGGCATACTGATATCCTTCTGATATGAGCAGAGGCCCAACAGACTCTATTTGCCACCTGACAAGGGGTACTGGTCCCCTTACTATTCTCCCATGATGCTGTGGGATCCAAGTCCCTCTTAGAGCACACAAGATACTCCTTTTGGACTCTGCTGACTTCTTCAAAGGTCAATGGCAAGCCCCACCGACAAGCTACAGGCCACATTGTCTTTTGCCCGGCGTGCAACAAACGCTGTTGTAGCCATTGGGCCACATCAGAAGCAGGCTTTCCTTCTAGAAAGCACACCTGGACCAATGTGTCTGCTTCATCATTCTCTGGGGATGTCAAAGGCAAATGGCCAGTCACATGATATACAGTAACAGTTTTAGTCTGACCAGAGGCCCATAGGTCTTGCCACCAAAGGGACCAGTGACCAACCATCCAGTTGGCACGACACTATGTCGGTAGCCACAGGGTCAAGCCCCAATAGACAGCCAAGCTGTCAGTGCAGACAACTATGGTGGAAGACTCCTGGGTAATCATGAGCCATACTGCCCGCAGCTCAGTCCATTGCTTGCTCTTCCCCTCCCCATCCTCCATCCATATTGTCTGAGTCTTAGGATGGAAAGACATAGCTGCCCACTTCAGGAGCTGCCCACGACTAGAGCTGTCTATGTACCAAGCATCTTCAGGTATCAGGGCTTTTCCCTCATGATAAGGAGTCTCAGCTACTAATGGCTCAAAAGCAAGTTCTTCCTGCTTTCCACTGGTATAGGTCACTGGCCACAAAAAGCACTGGAGTTGTCCCCTTAAGGGGCTAGTAGTGAGGGCGCTATGCAGCTGTAAATGTGCACCCCAATTGGCCAGCGTAGATGTCTGTGCCATGCCACTCCATGACGTTTGGGTCCAGCCTCACACCCACACTGCGACAGGACAGGTGGTTATTACCTTGGTCGGACCTGTTTCAGCAATGGGCTCTGTAGCCAGCAAGGAATGGTACACAAACAGCCAGTTGCTTCTCTGTTGAGGTGTACCATACATTTGCTCCTTTCCATAGTTGTGACCAGAATCCAATAGGTTGATGTGCCCATTCAAGTCACTGCCAAATACCCCATCCATAACCATCTTCAGTTACATGAACATCTAGTTCACAGGGCCTTGATGAGTCCATTACATTCAAGGCCTGTACGGCCTTGACTGCCCGCCTGGCAGCAGTAAAAGCAGCTGCACATGTCTCATACCAGTCCCACCTGATGCCCTTTTGTACCAACCAGTATAAGGGCTTCAGAATTTATGCCATGTGCGGTATACACACTCTCCAGTAGCCCAAAAGACCCAAAAACTCTTGTTAAATACTGTCACAGTAGTAGGAGTGGGTAAAGCCTGGACCTTGTCTGTAATTGCTTCAGGAACAGCTTTAGTCTTCATGACCAGACAACCCCCAAGAATTTCAAACACAAACGAGGTCCCTGAACCTTGGTGCTTTCTAAATCTGAAAGAGAATCAGATGTGAGCATAATATCATCAATGTAGTGATACGACCGCAATGTTTGCAGTTTCTTCCATATAGACAAGTCCTGGGCTACAAGTCCATGACAGATGGTGGACTGTGGAGATATCCCTGTGGAAGGACAGTGAATGTCCACTGCCAGCCTTCCCACATGAAGGCTAGCTGTTCCTGACATTCCTGTGCTATGTCAATAAAGAAAGCATTAGCAAGGTCTACTACATGATAGGTTCCCAGTTCATGCCTGAGAGTGTCTAGAATATCTGCCAAAGAGGGGTCAGCAACATGCAAAGGCGGTGTGACTTTATTCAATTCCCTGTAATCTAAGGTCATACGCCAGGAGCCATCTGGCTTTCTCACTGGCCACACTGGGGAATTAAAAGGACTATGAGTGGGCTTTATGATGCCCACCCTCTCCAACTCCTGCAGAGTTTTTCCAATTTCTTTGTGCCCTCCAGGCAATTTATACTGCTTAATATTTGTCACCTGCCGAGGTACAAGCAGAGCTACAGGTGAGTGCTTAGTATGTCCCCTCAGAATTGCCTTTACCACACATACTCTCAGTCAGAACTCATCTGCAGCAGCAGTCTGTAACCACAGGCCCTGCAGGATATCTACCTCCAAAATATACTCAGGGATGGGAAAAATGTACACAGTATACTCCTTTGGGGGTAAACTCCCGACCCCCAATGAGATTTGGGCTTTCTTCACTCTAATTGCCTTTCCCCCATAGCCATCTATCACAGCAGGGGTCCCAGGAAAATGCTCAGGGTTGCCATGAATCAAAGAACACTCAGCTCCTGTGTCCACCAGCACCAGGATACGTTGTACATTCACAGGGGAACAACTGCTAATTTTACACTTGGCCACTGGTCCCCACCATGTCCCCCAAGGTGGGGACTCTGACCCCACCCCTCAGTTGAACCGGCATGTCCAATCGCCCTCCTGTGGAGGTGAGGGCTCAGGTGAATCCTGAGTACTGTCTCCCATGAAGTTTTGCAGGGACACAGGCCAGGCATGAGGCCTTGACTCTGGTTTCCATGTCCTGGACCTCAGTGGCTGAAACTGCTGCTCTGGCTTTAATTGGTGCCACAGTTCTAACAACACTCTATTGGGCTGCCCATTAAGATTTGCTTTTACTACCCCGGCCTTTATCAAATCAACCCACATCTGGGTCCTCGAAACCCTTCACAGGGCCTTTTGCACTTCTCCTTTCGGTCGTTGCCCATACCTCCCTCCATGCCCTTATTGTTTCAACCTCCCCCAGATCTGCTAAACTACGAGTAGCCTCACTTACGGGTTGCCCTAGGTGGTGGGCAATAGTATTCACTAGGGACCCAAAGAGAGCTGTGGGAGCTGTATGCAACACCAGATTTCTCATTCCTATAGTGAACACCTCTTCATCAGGGTCCTGGGGGTCCTTATTATAGATGATATTTTTCATACTCAATTCCTGCAGTACCTGTTGGAGCTCTGCATACATTTTTCAGCTACTGGGAAAATATGGTAAGTCACCCTGCTTAGGCCAAACTATCCTGATGGCAGCTGTCAGCCATTCCAGGAGTGTCTGATTTCCTGAGGCATGATGAGCAACTTTCAATTGCTGCCGGAGGGAAGGGTGAGTCGTCAGGGATGCCATTCTACTCATCTCAGTACCTGACACAACAATGTTTTCCAACCCATATCCCAGAGACATAAAAGCCAAGTAGGCAGACTCCAATGGCCTCTGCCTATACCAGATGCTCATGTCCACTAGCTCATCCTGGGTTTAGGGGCAGAGCATGGAGTGCTCCACAACCTAGGGAGGGGGCTGCTCCTTCCCCTGAGGAGCCCACTGTTGTTTCATTTTTATTTTCTTACTTAGAGCTGGGTGGGCCTTTAAAACAGGAGAAGATGGTACCTCTGGCAGTGGCCTGGGTAGCAGATCTGCCAATGGCCCTGCCTCCTCTTTTTGGGCTTCTCCACCAATAGCTCTTCCTCCACCATTTCTGGTGCTGAAGGCACTACTCTTTTCTCCCCCTTCCCCATGACCTCCTGCAACACAGCTTTTCCTGCAGTCTCTCCCCTTGCCGCTAAGGAATCTTCTAGGAGTGTGACCTGCCTTTTCAGTAACTGTCTCTCTTCTTTAACAGCATCCCATAGGTTATCGCCCAGCTCCTCTAAGCGATGCTGAAGTGTGTGTCTCTCTCCCGCCTAAGTCCCTCTCTCTCACTAACCCTCTTGATAACCTTCTCTTTCTCCTGTATAACATTTTCCACTATCTTGATGAAAAGAGACCTTATAATGCCAGCTGCTACACGGCCCCCTATGGTCTCCAAGCAGTCTTCCAACTCACAGTGGGCTAATTCTGCAGCTTCTGGTGTTTCCACTGTTCCCCAGTTCTGGGGAAGGCCCCACCCCTCTAGGAGGTACTTTACCCTAGACCAATTCCCCACTAGGGGTTCCCAACTTAGAAGCCCCACAGCTGGGGAGATAACAGGTGAAGCAGCACCCTCTGCCACTGCATCTGCTGGGGCCTCCCCGCCATCCACAGGAGCAGCCCTCCCAAAGGTCGCACCCATTGACAGATTTCAGGTTCAGAGGCACCCTGCCGACTGCAGGAAAGTAAATCCCGGGGTAAAATACCTCTAAAAACCGAAATCAGTCAAAGGGAGAAATAAAGTTTAAAACCCATTTATTGCTTACAAACTGCAGTCAAGCACCATCTCTCTCCCCTGCTCTGATAAGAAGCAAGAAAGCAAGCAAGCCAGCCCCTCCCCTTAATCTCTCAGGTGCAGACACGCCCTCGGTTGCCCAGGTAATTACCCATTGACATGGAGATGAATTTCTCTCCACCTCCGAGGATATGCAAATGCACTAAAGCCAAGCGAGATATTCTGGAAATGTTACCATTTTACCCACAACACTGCAGTAGTCTGCCTTTCCTCTTGGAGCAGTTTTGTAGAGGTCAGGAGGTGTTTGCCTGGTACACCAGGAAAAACAGTGGGATCTTCCTGCCGTGGACCCCAGTGAGAACAAATCATACACAGAGAACTATCACTTCTGTCCTAGAGCACCAACTATTGCACTCAATGAAAGCAACAATGGCCTCTATTTATTAGCCAACTTACTAAGTGACCAACATTTAACTTTCAACAAATATTTATTGAGTATCTTCCACTGTGTCATGCACTGTTCTAGGAACTGAAGGTATAGCAGTAACAGAAAGAAGTCTCTACTTTGGAAAAACTCCCGATCCAGGGAGACTTCAGTAATACCAACTCTATGATAAAAACTTGTTCTAATGGAAATAAAGCAAGAGTTGTTCTAGAGAGTGACTGAAGAGGAGGAGGGACTATTTTAGACAGGTCAGAGAAAGCCTCTCTGAGGAGGAGAATTTCTGACAAGCACTTAGGTGGACACATGACATATATTATCAGTAATCTTTATGACAACCCCACAGGCAGACATCTATATTTTACAAATGAGGACATTTGTAGGGGAGCTCAAGGTTAAAACACTTGCCTAATTTAATGACTCTCATGCCCAAGTCATAGCTCTCCCATCCACGGCACCATTTCCACTACAAAAAGGCATCAAGACACCAGCCTTCATCTCCATGCAGGGAGTGTGTATCCCAGAGGTGCTCAAGAGGAATCACTCAGGTACAAAAAGAAAATATGTTTTACCTCAACCCTTTTTTGTGTAAGCTTTGTATGTGCAAATACATATACAATTTAGAAGTAAAATCAGGAAAGATTTTTTTATAGGGATACAAGATCACTGCACTATAGAGTAAACACCAAAATAATAAAAATGATCGCTCTTCCCAGGAACAGAATATTTTGTTATGCACAGCCTATATTCTGTGAACATAAATTTCAAGATACAAAATGAAATAAAATAGACCATACATGTGAATCTAAGGTGCACCTCACTGTGGAGTTGAGAGGTTTTATTCCAATATCTCATCTGACCAACCAGCAGACCTCCAGGACTGGGGCTCCACACAGTGATGATTTTACAGTCTGCACCCCAGACCAGGAAACCTATTTACTCAATGCTGAAGGGAGTCCACCAATTCATTTCAAATTGGTCACCAGACAGCAGCTGTCAACTAGTGATAAGTTTTGGTCACTCCCTACCCAGGCTGTTCAATACATATGTAAAACATAAGTTTCATAAATTGTTGAAATGCGTATTTACTCAAAACACATTATGGGTCCATCAGACTGTTACTGGCTATCAACTAAATAATACACATTTTTTAAAAGGCTTGGCAGCTTAATACATATTTTTACTGCTCACATAACTCAAAAACAGCCTCAGAGTAAAACGTTTAATTTGACACATAAATAGTCCATTATATTGGCCTAATCCTCTTTTGTGTTTTCAAAAAGGGAAGAAAGTGCCAGGGTATTTCAATTTAATAGAAGGAGCACAGCAAGGAGAGGGGAAAAATATTATTCACACACAGCTGTTGAGTCTACTTCAGGGCTAGGCTAGGGGGTTGTGGTAAATAAAGGGGTGTTTGGAAAGAAAGGGTATCTGGTTATCAAAACCATTTAGGCTGATCTTTAAAGAAAAAAAAAGATGAAAAGAAAGAAAAGAACAGCTATTATTTTGATAGTCTTGTGGATATTAATCCTCCCTCAAATGTCTAGTATCATTTACCTAGAACTATAAATTGATCTGGTGGACTAGTTTCTTTAAGTAGGGTCGGAAATTGCCAGTACCACAGGAGAATTCCTACTGAGATCTATAACTGATCTATAAATCTTTCTCCAGATCTCAAAGGCAAATACGCAATTCTACAGATATTTGTCATCTTTAATATTACCAAAGTTACTTACTAGTTGCCTAATAAGTGAGTCAGGAGGTTCCTAAAATCTGTATCAATAAATTAAAATCAGCTAGTTAGCACAGTATACAAAGAACCTGAAATTGGTGTAACAAAAACTTAGGCTGCTCTACAGTGCTGCCAAGTGTCAACTGGGCACTCTCAAACATCACCACTGGAAGTCAGAATTCTCACAATATCTTAGAAGGACGGTTTATTATCACTGTAACAACAGTGTTGTCTTGAGTCATTCATAGTTTTTTTGCATTACTGTGATTCCTGATTTTTAATTAAAAATAACTGTGATGGGTAAAGCAGGTGAAGGGAAAAATGAGGCACAAACCTTCATTATAAAATAAATAAACTAGTCACAGGGATGAAAGTGCAGCATAGGGAATACAGTCAACAATATTGTAGTATCTCGGTAAATTGACCAAACAATTACTGTTAGTTCAATTCAATTTCATCATTAGAAATTTGATTTGAACATCACCTGGGTTAGAAATTTGATTTGTTGAACATCACCTGGTTAATCTCACAATGTGCAGTGGTGCATATTTACAGCGCTTATATTTCTGTCCTATAATTTCAATAATGAGACCTAGATATGAGGTCATACATGATATGGTTTTAAATAATAATTTAAATTAAATAATGAGACATACGTGATATGGTTTTAAATAATAATACAAACTCCTGCAGCTAAAGCAGGTGTGTATACACACACACACACACACACCTACCTCCAAAAAAAATTCTTGTATAGTAAACTTTCATCTGTGATTTTATGTCCTTTAAATAACTTGACATTCACTACCAAGGCAAGCACAACAAAATCACATTTTTTAAGCATATGGGATACTGCTTTATAAAAAAAAATCATATACATATGTCTCCTAATAATACTTGCTATACTGGATGTAAAGGTAAGATAAAGAATTTCCGTCCCACCTAAGTGGGGTTAAGTCCAAAAAACTTGAGAACCACTACTCCAGATTAGTAATTCTTAACTTTTTCTGAGTCTGAGCTGCTTCTGACAACCAGACAAAGCTCTAATATTCTCTACAGAAAGATACACACATGCATTAAAACTTGCATCCCAGGGCATGTGTCTTAATTCTCAAAGCCTTTACAAGTCCAAATTGTTCCAAGACAATTTTGTAGTCTTACTTTTCTACGATTAATATTTTCAAAACAATAGATCCTTTAACGTTTTACAAATAAATAAAGGTGCTCAGAGAAGCTTACAGAATTGGACCTTGGAGAAAGAGTAGGCTTTACACAGGCAGAGAAAAAGACAAGATCATTCATGCCCCAGAATGATTTCAGCAGAGGTCTAAAGGTGAGAAAGCCTCTGGCATGTTACAGGACATGAGTACACCACTCTGGCTAAAGTAAAAGAATCTACATGGAGTTGCCACATTAGAGTAAGGCTGGAAAGCAGGCTGGGGTCACAGCAGAGAGGCCCTTAAAAGACAGGCTGTTGAGTAGCTTTTACCCTAGAAGCAGTGTGGAGTTACTTAAGTTTTAAAGAAGAATAACATATTGAAAGCTATATTTTAGAGATAGTACAGGCCTCTGTAGACACCAGGTACTTAATCAATGATGCTGACTGGACATAAAGATTCAAACTGCCAGGAAAGAAGCATCTTGTGACCTAAAACTTACGGAAAAACCACTTCCCTAGTGAAATCCACCTCAGTAACAACTCACTTTATCTTTTTAAATTAATTAAGTACAAAGAATGGAAGGAAACAGAATGAAGCTCAGACAAGCTAACATTGCATCTTATGTCCAAGATTCCCTCATTTCCCTCCTAAATCAAAATGCGTATTTTGCAGTAAGGTAAGAATGACATAGAGGCATTAAATATTTACTCTTCCCATTTGCTATTATTTTTCACTAGTTACTCGGCTGTAACAGTTATTAACATGCTGAAAAGAAACTTCATGTAAATTCATCACTGGTGTGGGAATACTGCTGCTCTGATGTACTGGCTGCAAGCTACACCAGGCTCAGAGGTGCCATTTCCCTACAGGCAGGGCCAAGTGTCTGGTTCACTCACAATTTACAAATGATTATTTTTCTAATTAATCATTCATCAAAAAACATAAATGGTAACAGGGTGTGAAGATAACACTAGCTAAAAACAGAAGGGGGCATTGATCCATCAGTGTCTCCATCACAGCTATAAACCAGGGCAGCACCCTACTGAGGGCCCTACTGCTCAGACCCTACTTAGGGCCACAGCAGAGAAGGCTCCTTTGGCCTGATGGGGCTACCACTTCAGAGAAGAGCCTGACCCCTGTCCCAGGATACAAGTGCCCATCAAGCACTCTAGAAAGGGTAGCTCATCTCATATATGGTTGGTTAGAACAGCCTCCCCACTCATTGCTCCTTCCTCTAATTGGTCCCCCAAAGCCCATGCCTCCCTCTCCCCAAGACATAAGTTAAAATACTTCTCCTCATAGAGTGTGTTCATCATGCCATAAGAACCTACAGGGCTATTTCCAGTCTCAATATGTCTGACTCTCACCAATTGAAAGGCCCTTAAAACATGTTCCCTGGTGCACGCCTTTCCTTTTTCAGATGGGGAAACAGCCCTAGGAAGGTTCTGGCATGTCTACCATTCTATTGAACATGACTTGAGGAATCTTTAAGCAGAGAAGTTTGGTTTCTTCTGGATCAATCTCCCCCCCTCTGCCTTTGTATTGATTAACAGAACTACAATAGCTGAGCAACTGCCACACTGCACTACCTGAGATAAGGCAGACATGCAAGATCCACCCACCTTTGGAAAGGCTGGCTATGTTTTTAATATATAAATGAGATTTCTGAAATGGCTGTACTAAATTAGCATTAAAGAAGCTAGTTAGTACTAAGTTATATTTCTAAAAGGATGAAGACACCCCATGTTCTCCCAACCACCAGGATTAAGCAGCTAGATCTTGGTCTGCAGAGAAACCTAAGTAATCTTAGCTCAGGTCGAACTGGAAGGCTGAATGTTAATAAAAGGGCCAAGAGTACAGGAAGAGTTATCACCAGATCCGAACATTAAATCCCTATTTCATGAGGCCTTATAAGTCATTAAATTTGGGACAGTGTGCCAGGCAAGGAAGTACTGGCCTCCAATCATGAGATAAGTTTTAATCCAGCCATATAAAGCATGACTTCTGCTGCTCAGTTTCTCCAACTATACAGTAGGTGTAACCTTTCTACCTAAAGAGAAGCAGTAAGGAACCGATACCCTCAGGAAAGGCAAAGTTATCCGAATGTGGAATACTAATGGAGATGACCTCACTCATCTCCTTCTAGGATATTATATGATGATTACCATTATTGGGTGCTTACTATGTGTTAGACACCATGCAAAGCACCTTGCATGCATTAACTCACGAAAACCTCACAAAAATGGATGCAGGTACTATTATCTCCATTTCACAGATGGAGAAACTGAGGCAGCACGGTGCATTAAAATGTACAAGGTCACATATCTAGTAAATGGAAGAGCAAGGATTTGAACCCAGACATTCTGGCTCATGGCCAGCACTATTAATCACCAAGGCCACCCACCTCATCATTTAATATCTGAGGCAGTAAAAAAACAGAACTCAGATTGGTTTTAAGAGAAATCTGATCTATCAAACAACTGTATCAAGCTATACACAGTATTTTTTTTAGAAGCTTGGGTTCTACCAATGGACAACAGGGATTCTGGAACAGGTAAAATGAGAGAGAAGTAGTATAATTCCCTTGTTTTACAGATGACAGTAGTGGAGAGCAAAGGGCTGGAGTGATTTGCCTAAGATCTCTCACAGCAACAGCAACCTATCTCTCCCAATCCCAGGCCAACATTCTGGGCACACATTGGTGCCAATCCACAGACCTTGGTCCAGCAGTATGACTTTAACAAGGATCATTAACCAGTACTGAGGAAGCTAATTCCAACAGCCTAATCTAGCTTGAAACAGACCATCCTAACTTTCACACCTGCCCTGTTCTCCATGGAACCAGTCTGTCAGTTTGGACAGGGCTGCTTAAAAAACAGACCTGGGGAACACCTGTGCACTGTTGGTAAGATTAGTAAAATGATGCAACCACTATGGAAAACAGTATGGATTTTCCTCAAAAAATATTAAGAAGGTGTACCATATGATGCAGCAGTCCCACTCTGGGTATACATCCAAAAGAATCAAAAGCATGGACTCAAACAGATATTTTCACACCCATATTCATAGCAACACTATTTATAATAGCCAAGAGGTGGACGCAATCTAAACACATTACAGGATGAGAGGATAAACAAAGAGAAATGTATACATACAATGTAAAATTATTCAGCCTTAAAAAAGAAGGAAATCTTGTCACATGGATAAACCTAGAGGACATTTGGCTAACTGAAGTAAATCAGTCACAAAAAAACAAATATTATATGGACTTAGATAAGGTAGAATAGTCAAATTCATAGAAACAGAAAGAATTTGGATTACCAGGGGTTAGGGGTAGGGAGGCAGGGGGAGTTGTTGTTTAATGGATACCGAGTTTCAGATTGGCAAAATCAAAAAGTTCTAGAGATCTATTTCACCACAGTGTTACTATCCTTGATGTTACTGACCTGCACACTTAAAAATGGTTAAGATGGAAATATAAGGTACCTTACACCACAATGAAAAAAGAACTTGAATAATAAAAAAGTATAAAAGCCAAAAAGAAAAGTCCTGGTATTAGTCATCTTAAGCAGTTGTTTAAAGTAAGTTCATACTAGATTTTATTTGAATTCAACTGAATTACATACTCTATCTGCCATGTGAACTATATATGCTAGTTATGCTATAAATGCTCAGAAGACAACTCTGAAAATCCCCTCCCTATACTCTAGTTAGTTGTGAAGACCAACTCTAGATCTATAGTTTTAGGGAATGAAAAAATACTTTTGGGAATGGTCCAAACTAGGAAGAAATCAGAAAAAGAGAGGGAAGTATGTATGTAGATTTGAAATTCTACATAGTGGGCTTGTAAAATATGTAATTGTATTATCTTATGTTAGTAGTACTTTATTCTGGGGAGGAGAAACAAATCTTGGTTATATACATCCTGTCCTATGAGGTGGATCTTTTTGTTTTTGTTTTTGTTTTTATTTTATTATATTTATTGTAACTGGATGAGATGGTCAAGTGTGTTGATTGCATGGAAAGTAAGTGGTGTGTGCTGCCTGGTAGATTGTTTTACAAACATTTCAAATGTAAAAAAATAACTCTGCTTGCATTAAAATTTACTTTCCAGATCTACAGTTTTAGGGAACACACATGTGCAATGTAACAGAAAAAAAAAATCAATGACGTCCCAAAACATATCTGCCCAAAACATGTAGTATCAAAAAAAAGTTAAAAGAAATCAAACTGGCTTAATCAAGAAAAGGTGATGATTGCATTCAAGTGTCACAAAAATAAAAACATTTTTTTCATTTTTAAATTCATCCAACTAAGGTCACACTTGACCATCTCATCCAGTTACAATAAATAAAATAAAAACAAAAACAAAAACAAAAAGATCCACCTCATAGGACAGGATGTATATAACCAAGATTTGTTTCTCCTCCCCAGATAAAGTACTACTAACAGAAGATAATACAATTACATATTTTACAAGCCCACCATGTAGAATTTCAAATTTACACATACACTTCCCTCTCTTTTTCTGATTTCTTCCTAGTTTGGACCATTCCCAAAAGTGTTTTTTCATTCCCTAAAACTAGATCTGGAAAGTAAATTTTAATGCAAGCAGAGTTATTTTTTTACATTTGAAATGTTTGTAAAACAATCCACCAGGCAGCACACACCACTCATTTTTCATGCAATAAACACACATTTCAAAATTGTAATGATTAATATTAGTGAACACTTAGTTCTAACTGCCTTACATGTATTAATGAAACTTATATCTCAAGGCTACCTTATAAGGTAAGACATGGAATCCCCACTTTACTGGTAACAGAATACAGAGGCCATGTATATAGCTAGGGCATGGTTGAACCTGGATGTAAAGCCTTGGCAGACAAGTTCTAGAACTCATGTCATTTACCACTATGCAATGTTCTCTCCTGTGTAACATCAGTGAAAGAAACTGATGTATGTGTTAATTTTGCTGTATCTCTAGGAAATAAACCTACGAAAAGAACCAAAAAGAAACCATGAGTGTCAAACAACTTGGACCTGGGTCAATCACAATCTCTCTAGCTTTGTTTTTCTTATAGATACAAATAGATGTTGTGAAACAGATTTAATACTGCCAGTACCTGATAAAACATTTGGCTGGAGAGTGATAAAAACTAGCAAAATTACACACTTACACTTCACTAAGATGACAACATGCTCTTTCCTGATGTCTCCCTTCTTTCACTTCTCATCCAGACAGGCTTTCCTTTGCCAAATAAACTTTCCCATCCTCACAAAAGTAATTGATTACAGCAAAATGTGCAAGCATTATTGGCAAAAGCTAAACAGAAGGAGCCAGCATCTCTCTTCTGAGCTGTGTCCCTGTCTGAAATATAATACAGTGGGCAGGTTGTTCTTTTGAAATAGATGGATCTATGGTTTGAGGGCACCACAGAGCGTAAATCTGTCTCCGTGATGGCTCACGACATGTCTTTCCCGTTTTGTGTGCTATTGTGTGCTATCTGGCAATATATCTGTCACAGCTCCACTTCCTCCCTTCCTCAGGAACAAAAGTTGAAAGAGATTGGAAATACAACCCCAGGCACGCCTTATAAAAGCAGCAATTCAGTTTCTGAAAACTCCAGGCCAACTCCAGGCAAAGTACCAGTTCAGCCTGTCTGTACACAAGGCAATTTGGTTAAGTAATAACCTCATTTCGTCATGTTTTTGTTCAACTCACAATGGAAATCATATCAGAGAAACCACTACTTACCATAAAATTATTTAAAAAAGGGCAACTTGATGCTGAGACCCAAATAAAATCTAAATGGTGCTTTTGCACACAGTCGTGCCATCTACAGCACCCAGAAGCCAATTCAAGAGGCAGTGGGCAGCGGTGGGCCCCTCCCAACATTCTGTGCAGCCTCAGGGAAGACTGGAAATGCCAGCAGCACTGCTCTTAAAGTCTCTACTCTAGTCCCCAAGACCTATAGGCCTGGCATCCTCCAAGAAATGCCTGCACAAGGATCAAGGAGGGAACAAGCTTTTCCTGTACCTGCCTGAAAGAATATTGGCCTTTTAGATTAGCTCTTCCAGATTTCAAAGGTCAGCCTGAGAACTTGGAAGAGTAATACAAAAATCATTGTCCTTCAACCCCAAACATCTTAAAAGCAGTTTATCAATATCACTGCCAGCGTCACCCCCAAGAGCTTGCTTTGGAATAACCACCCAGGGTCTCAGAGAGGACTCTCCCAGAGAACTAGCAAAGATCCCCAGGTTTAAATTACTAATCCAAAAATTCAGCATAGAATCTCAGCCCACATGAAAGCTGCACTTACGAAAACCACCATTCAGGCTCAAAGCTACATGACTTGCAGAATGATCCTGCTTCTGTCTTAAGTTTGCTTTTGGTGCTTACAGCCCAGGCCGAGAGTGGAATTTAATACAAATACAAAATTAACAACAGATGGCCAAGTACATTTAACCTTAGAGGAGTAAACAACGTGAGTAATGTCTCCAAAAAAATTAATCTCTCCAGGAAAGCTGTAACAATATTTGAAGAGTACCAAAATAAAAATTGGTGGTTTTGAAAACAAAACTCAAAACTAGATTAGGTCAGCACCTGAGCACTACCATTTCCCTAACCACCATAAATCAGCTTCTCCTTTCATTCATGTGGGCCTCTTGGTGAGGACAAGATCCTATCTCTTTTCTTGACTCTTCGAATAGGTAACTTTCTCTTTCTACCTCTAAATAAAGTAATATATTCACTGCTACTGGAAAAAGCTGGGTAATACTAGGTTTTCTAGTTAAGTTCTCTAGTTTTATAACAGTTCACAAGTAAACAATTTTCAAACAATCATACTGTAGTAAAAGATACTCATCATGAATTTTAATAATACAATTTAGCTTTCCTTTTAAGATTCAGAAGACTCAGGAAAATGTGACCCTTGGGTTCATTTTTCGAAATACCACTTACCACTATTAGTCAAGGTAGAGTGTCAGGCAGCCTGGAGACCAGTGAGGGTGCCACTAACTCACAGTATCACACAAAGCAGCTCATTTGTCTCGGCTTCAGGCTATCTTTATTTATAAAGCAAGAGTGATAGTCAGAGGCCCTTTCAACTTTGCCAACTCTGATGGCCTATATATCTTCAGAAGCCCTTATATGCAAGAAGCTCCACTTAATAACATGTCCAAATAGGCCAGATTTTCTAGCTCTCTAGGGGAATTTCCTATCAGCCTTGATAATTATCAGGAAATCTCCACACACAGGCACCAAAATTGTCCACTGTTATTTTTCATTATTAAAATGATGGTGAGAAGTTGTGCATTCTTGAGAAACACCTACACATGAAAACCAAGACACCTTGTTCACATCTAAGTGAAAATCTGTTGCGATACACAAAGCAGAGCAGAAAAATATAGTTTCTAGAGTAAGAACTTGGATTGTCTTTAAAAAACCCCAAGCCCACATGAAAAATTATTAGAGAAATGAGATTATCACAGAATACTGAAAGAAAACATTCTTCATTTCAGTTTTTCCCCCCAAGATGGGTTTATGGCTACAGACACATAAAAGGGCATTATCAACCTAATATTCAGATTATAACTTATTAAGTCACAATACCTAGATATAGATGACTTCAACCAAACTATTAAGTGTAAGACCTCCATTTTTACATCCTCACCCAGACCAAGGCCTGAAAAATTACAAGAGGAGGCTCGGGGCTCAGTTTAGAGTATGGTCATTTCTAGGAACACCTGCATTTCCAAAAGAGGAAACCAGAACATGGTCTTAAAGTCTCTACTCTGGTCCCTAATGCATAGAGAATTAGAAGTGATCTCAAAAAAGGGGAGGAAAGAGTCTGTCCCAAGACATGGTTTAGATTTCTATAAAAGTCACACTGGATAATCCCAGGGCCAAACCTAAGGGTGGGTGTACAACTGGTCTCTTCAACTTCCCTATGTCTCACTTCCCCTCTAACATGCTATAGAGTATATTATGCATTAATGTGACTGCAAATAATTTCTTATTTTTAGAATGTTATGCCATACTTCAAAATAACTAGAAATACTTCTCAACACTGCACCCTAGGTTCACGAGTTGCTGATTCAACTTAGGTATCCAGGCTTTTTGCCTCCTTTCGGTCTTCCTACCCACCTCCAGCTCACCAATATACCTTCCCCAGCCAAAGGAATGGTCTGCAAAAATACATAATAAAAACTGAAAACTTACACCTAAAACTTTATCTCAGAGATCTGCCACGATGATGGTAATCCTCTGAGATCTGAATATATATGCATACACATGTACATATCATGTGGCTGTGGGTGCAAAAGTCAAAACCTTAACCAGAAACACCACCCTGGAAAATGATCAAATACAAGATTCTGCTGGTAGGAGAAAGGCAAGGTCTCAGAGAAACTTAAGTATCTGGATAAAACTGTTAAAAGTATTAAGAAATTTCACTAGTCTGAAGGTTCAGAGTGTACATGGTTAGGTTTTCTCTCACTTATTTTCTTTTTTTCTTAAATTTTTGAAAAAAACATTAAAATTTAAATTTTATGTAATTCTAAAAAATTAAAACATCAAAGCTGGCTTCTCTTCCAGGAAGTAGGCCAGACACACAAAAAAGGGTCAGTTTCATGCCTGAGCTACTTAAGTGGTCAGTGCTACCAGAGACTCCTTATTAGACCTGGTAAAGTTCCCAGAATGGAGAAGCAAGGACTTTCTTTCTCTGTCTTCTTGCAAAAGTGAAAACATTATCAAGATCAAACTGTGGTCAGACCAGTTTCTCCTCTATTAAGTCCTACATCAGTGTCAACTGTCACTCACAGTGTTAAAGACACCGAGACTAACACAATTCACAAATGCAACCAAAATATGTGGGAGCTCAAATGTATAGGATGTCATGCACAATCATGAGAGTCTGTCCCCACAGACACCCTTTATCCTGACACCCATTCTTGTCCCTCTCAGCCTTGCCACAGGGCATATAAAACAGCGCACACTCACCTGAACACCTCAATTCACTATGCCCTCCATTGTTACTTGGTTCCTTTGGCTCAATTAATAAAAACAAACTGATTAAAATGGGAGTCTTCTCAGCCATGTCCCAGACATGATAGGTGACATGTCAGTCTCTTAAGTATGCCCCTGATTCTTTTTACAAAATAGAAGGCTTTATGATACTACTTCACTCCAATGGTAAATGTGTAAATTAAACATTTGCAATATGTTGAAAACATTTCATGTTTATGAAAAATATGAACTCCGGTACTCAAACCATGTATAAAGAAAAGTATATTAAAACAAAACAAAACCACTAAACCCTTCTGACTTCAGACTTCTAGGTTTTCAATATCAGATCCTCACTCCTGGCATAAAAGACAGTATCAATTCTCTTTTGCCTGAAGAACACTTGCTGGAATATAAAGTGATGCCAAACAGTTGACAGGACTTCTGGAATAAGTAACCCACATCAAACTCCAGTTCACATGACCTAGTACAATTAACCTATAATAAGAACTTACAGGAACATAGGTTATAGACAGAAAAACAAATATAGCCTTATTCTGACCCAATTTTAGGGCTACATTCTTAAGGAGAATCTTTCCTCTTGTCACAAGCAACTTAGGTGGACACAAACTTGGCCATAGATGTTAGTGGAACTAGTTTCTAGCTAAGTAAAGAAAGCAATCTGCCAGAACAGCCAGCATTGTTCCTTAACAGGCATCTGTCCTTCCTTTAGATCCCTAAATACACATGGCAGAAAGCAAACCAACTCTGTATATACTCCCCAAAATGACTGCCACATAAGCACACCATCCATCCAGGTTTAGGGAATATAAGGCCAGGTGAGGATCAGGGCTGCCTTTAATATAATCTCCAGCCAGCATGTCATTCCCTTTCTTTTCTTACCATAAGTGCCAGGAACAGGCCTGCCAGTTTCCCATTTTAGTGTCCCAATCTCTTGCCTTAACCAGTCAAGTCTCCTTCTGTGTCCCACTAAAGCACAGGATACAATCCCTGTTTCTAAAAGTCCACAGTCCTTCTGCATTTTTGTTTTTTGTTTTTTGGAGTATCTAGAGCTAGTAACAGGCAAACAGAAAAACAGGCAAAGGGCTCAGGCTGAATTCTCTAATGAAACATTTACCGATGATTTGATTCTAGGAACAAACTCTAGAAACATGGTGTTTTTGAATTCAGTCACCATAAGCTACAAATTGAAGTAAAAGCCAACTGAATGCTCACCCAATAACTAACACAAAATGAGTTACTGGTAGTCCACAAATTCCCTGTGGTCCCAGTATAGCCAAAGCCCCCAAATCACAACTGGCATTTCGCTGCCCTCTCCAGAAAAGAGGTACTTCAATTTATGTATCTGATCCTTGCAACAGACATGCTGAACCAAAAAAGAGAAAGAAATGCCAACAGCTTATGAAGACACTTAATTCTAGAGACAGGATGGGAACCTCCATCCCTGGGACTCTGGGATCCTGGACAACAAACTGTCCCACATCACCACTGGAAACCATTTAGTAAGTGATGCCAGCTCCCAACTGGGATAAAGAATATGTGTGGAAGACTGCCTGAGGACAGGCAGCTTATCCACTCCTTGACATGATCTAAGTGTTTTCCTTGACTCAAGTCAGCCCTTCAAAATTGCCTACATGGAACACATGCTCTTGACCCCTTTCCCTGAACCGTGCTGTGTCACCATGTTATTAATTTGCACTGAGAGAGAGTATAAAAACAATTTTTTCACAAATCACTGTTGTGTGTTTTGAAGGATAGAGTTCATGGCCTCATCTTCTCCACTGAAATTTCTCAGGAAAAGTTGCAAACATTTTCTTCTTTGTTCTGTCTGCTGGGAAAATAAATATGAGGCCTACCTCTGCCTATTGCATAAGACCCTATCCTGTGTGTCTGCACACTATCCTCAACATGGTTTTACTGTATTTTCTCTACAGGTGTTTTTTCTTTGTCTTAATTTCCTCATCTTATTTTAATTCTGTTGCATTGTACAAGTGACCCTTGATCATGGGTTTGAACTTAGATGTGAATTTATTTCAATAAATGTATTAAAAAATTTTTGAAGATTTTTGACAGTTTGAAAATTTTTTCTTTTCTTACTATAATGTCTGCTTTATAGTAAGAATACAGTATATAATACATACAATATACAAAATATGTATTAATCAACTTGGTAAGGCTTCCAGTCAACAGTAGACTATTAAGTTTTGGATAAGTCAAAAGTTATATACAGATTTTGGGGGTTGGTGCCCATAACCCATGTTGTTCAAGGGACAATGGTATTATGTTTTTGCAAGTCAGCTCAAAGCTTTTTCTGAATGCTACTGAAAATTAAATAAAATAGAATTAAACACCATAATAACTAGTATTCCCTACATGAACTGTCACTTTACCCAAATAACCAGCAAACCTTAAGGGAGGGGGACAAATCTAGTTGTCCTAAAGGACCAATAGCATCTTCAGAATTTTAATCTATTTGTGGCTGTTTCATTCACCATCATCAGTCAAAACCATAAGATCCATCTCAAACTACACACTTGTAGAGCAGACTGCCATATCCAAGGTGGTACAGACCCTCTCCCTCACCCCACCCACAACCCACACATAGCTCGGCCACAGAATTAAGCATTCTGTTCATTCCTTTTTACACCTAAGTACCCCCTTACAGTAAGCACTTTCATATAAGCTTTCTTATTTGATCATTACAACAATATTGTGAAATAGGCTGGACAGCTGTTATTATCCCATTCCACAGAGGAAGAAACATTTCCTGAGTCATCTGTCCAAAGCTAACTGGGCCCAGGACTACCAACTTAACCATCTAGAGGTTTCTCCTCCCCAGAATCCTATCACATGCAGAACATTCCAGAGATGGATGCAGAAGCCAGCAAAACTGAAGTACAAGTAAAACAAGAAATAGCCACTTCTTTCTTAATTGTGCTTTAGAGTTTAACTAAGGGTCGACACACCTGCCCAAAAGCTTTTCCTTTTATATTTTCCTTATCAAAGAACTTACAGCCACCATACTTCCAGGATTCAAATATACTACCTAAAAAATAAATTTTCTTTTGTCCTGCTCTGATCATAAATGATGCCAGATGTTTCTGGGGCCCTATAGGTTTTTCTATGCTAAAATATTCCTAACTTGAAGCCTCAAACCACAGATATCTCTCTCCAGATAGAAACTCTAAAACTATCTTTTTATTTTATTTTAAGGAGTAGGTAGGAAGAAAAAAAGCATTACTCCATTACTGGTTTGTTCACAGAAGATGAACAGAGATATACTCTAATCCCATCTGATTTCCTGGAATGGGCATATGTACTTTTCTCTTTTCTTTCATTCTTGAGTCTGTGTTTATACTCTAAAGTTCAACTGGTGTCTCAAGAAGAAGGAATCTAATTTTTTTCCTTCTACTGTAAATTTAATGTTTGAGAAAAGATTCAGTATTAGGAGCTCCAGAGGCTCCGAATATCAGAAAAATTACAGAATTTTAGAACTGAAAAGGACTTTAGTCAATACAGAATAGAGTAGCTCACTGCCCAACCTCAGCCATGCTCACACTGTGAATGAAAAGGTCCTTTTCATTTCTGCCCTATTCAGGCTTGCCCACCAAGTTCTAAATTCCAGGATTCAAACTTAAGGAAGAACATACAGCATAAGCTTGGGAGGATTATGGAAGGAGGATAAAGTAGCAGCCTCTCTGGTATGTAAGCTCCTAAGTCACCAGTTTAACAATCTAAATCATAACAAAGTCATCTAGGTAGAAACATCTGGATCCATAAACTCAAGAGGCTCTGAATTGATAACAATCCAGCCCTAATGTTCATCACCAGACTGTGAAAAGCAGAAAACAGGTCTTCATCGCCTGAGGTCTGGAACAAAGACCCTGGCATACAGAGAGCGTTCAATATATATTCAATAAGTGAATGAATAAAATAATTTGACAACCAACGAGAGCACAGAGATGTTATAGCCATTTCCTACATACATACAACACACTACACACACCTACTTCATAAAAGAAAAACAAGGAAATTTTTTTCAATTTCCTTTGAGATAAAAAATCATCAGCTTTCAAGTAGCTTTTGAAGCCAGGGTTATTTTGTCCAACAAAATTTACCTTTGTGAAATGTTTACATACTAAATAGAGTCCAGTGAAGTCTATTTAATTTTAAATACCTACAAGATAAATACAAGTTCTTTATGCTATTTAAATATTAGAAAAACCTTAATGTCAAATAATGCATGACTGGATAAACTACGATATATCCAAACAATGGACTCTATATGGCTATTAAAAGTAATTCTACAGAATCCTGAAACTGCATAAATATTAAATTAAAATATAATAAATAAAAAGGTCATATTTAGGTACACCTACATACATATATGTATACATATTGTATTAGAATCTGAAGCCATGGGAGTGGAGGGAATATTCTGGTATATGTGTGCCCCCAAAATACTGGTAAGACATATACCAAAAAGCAAACAATTCTCTCTTGGTGGTAGGATTCAGATCACATTTTTAATTTGTGCTTTTTGGGTATTTTCCAAATATTTATCTAGCAACCAAACATATATAGAGACATGTTACACATACATGAAAGTGTATAAAACATACATATTTCCCAGAAAAATAATAATATGACCTATAACCACACTCATGGTTTAAGGAATAAAACACTACAGCACCTCAAAGGCCTCTTTTGTGTCCCACAATGATCAAATCTCATTTATCTCTCCCACAATCTGACTTTTATGTAAATCATTACTACTAACAAACATTATTATTTATATGATCAGGGAAAAAAGATAGGTTCTTGCTACAAGTATGAAGATGATACAGTCCATATGTGAGAGGAAAAAACTAATTCATTCACACTTCTAGAAGAACATGATTTTAGTATCTTTTCCAAGAATGTACTTGTCTCCAATCGTTAAGTTCCTACTTCATCTGGTCTAAACATATGGCTGACCATAAGTTAGGAAAGATGGGCAGCATAGGGCTAAAGCTGACTTAATTCCAGTACCATTTTTCTAGCCAAGTGACATAACCAGCCACCAAGTAATTTAACAACATTTTTGCAAGAACTATAAGCAAACTGGTTGCTAGGTTCATGGGAGAGATACTATCTTATATTGATTGACAGACTGCCTTCACAAAGATTGCCATGTGCTAAGATGTATTGGTTTGCATATTTTAAGAACAGTATAGTAACAGTGGGTAGGTAATTTACTTCCTCCTTGAGTAATGTTTAAAGTGGGCCAGCCATGATTACTGTGTTTTGATAGAGGGTATGATGTACTGTATGTGCACTTGAGAAGAAGAGTTTTACATACCTGGGAACCCCAGAAAATAGTATTTGGTGATGATTACTGGAAATTACTAAAGCTGCACTAGATTCATAACTTTCTTCATGATTTGAAAATTTAAACATCCCCAAATGGAAACCACACTGCCTACATGTATCAAAATAAAGTAGCAAAATTGAGCCACAAAAACTGAATAGAGGCAAAGTAAATCAAACTATCATCACCAAAAGTGAGTTAGCCAAAAGCCAGAGACTATCTGGAACAATCCACTGTAAACTTAGTTATTGCTACCCCTCCACCCACTGTGTGGCATCTACTGGGAGAATCACCTGGATGGATACCCCTGTCGAATTCCACACTATTTAAATATTCATTTGTTGCTTGCCATCAACTGTCATGCTATCAACTGTGACAGCAAGTCTCAGACAAAAGACGTATCAAAAAGCAAAAGGATTATTAGATCGACCTGGTGGTATTTTTGGAAAGCTTCTGGTGCATCAAAAATAAACAAATGAGAAAAGTGTGGCCCATGTAGAGCTGATGAAGAGCAGTACAAGTATGATTTTTATGGAGGGGAAGAAGTGAAAGCCAGGTGGCAGAGACAGTCAAAATTACAGCTACCCTAACAGCTGGGAGGTTTACACCAACAGTAATTACTGTTACTAGGTTAGAAATGGGACCCAGGGGATCAGATAGCATATTCATAAAGGTAATGAGTGGAGAAGAGAGGTAGAACAAAAGCAGAATGTACCCAACTACCTCCCTACTCCTACAGTTCAGTCAAAAATAGTGCTTTTGGCACTTCTCTTCTTGGAGACATGCACTTCTCTTCTTGGAGACATGCACTACCTTAACAGCAAGAATATCAGATCTCACAGGGCAGGAACTATATTGCTTGACTCCTCTTACTATTCCCCTTATCATGGGATCATGACGAAGTGTCTACACATGTCTTCCGGTACAGATGCACCATAGCCTAGAAGTCAATTTTTAACCAAAGTAAACCTGTTAAAAGTAAATGAAAAATAGTACTCACCAAGCAAAAGAGTAACCATGCTTGATTACTAAGGACTTAGGGTATCTAAAGTTGGTTACTGAATTAAATTTGGAATTTCCTAGGAAATGGAAAAGGACTGTGACCTAATTGTATAGTATCCATTCATAAAATAAACATGTCAGAAGAAGGAAACTTTTTCCTGGCACTAAATTCTCAGAAAAGCTATGTGAGCATTGTGTGAGAAACATTAAGCTATCCGATTAGTTTTAAAGTTTTGAAAAGACAGAAATATTCTTTGAATATAGAACATCAAATTCTTAAAGTGAGTGCTCTCACTCTCGATCTGCCAAGACACAGCACTATAACCCCCTGACGGCAATTCTCTGAAGAACTAAAATAATATGGTCCAAGTATGTGCATTTCTAATTATCTAACTTCAGTGCAATGCTAGAACTCAAGAGAGCCTAAAGAAAGAATAGATAACAACATACCTGATAAACCACTTATTTCAAAAATCACTTGTATAAAGTGGGTTCCTGGAAAATATAGCAACTTGTACAACCAATTGTACAACCATAAAATTTATTATTATTATCTGATTATTAACTACTTCAACATTATGAACAAGAATAATTTCTATTCAGAAGCTGGTGCTTTAAAAGCTAAACAGAAAGAATTGAGGAGAGAGAATGATATAGATCATACAGGAAGACGAACATAAAGAACCTTACGGTGCTAGGAAGAAACAACAGGACAAAGTAACTGAAAAGATCAAACAAGAGCTGCAGCTAGAACTCTAGACGGACCACAGCGTCATACAATCATGACTATGTAAGTGCAAGGTAGATACACTTCTGTTGTTCAGATGCTGCATTCTAGACTCCTGCAGATCTGAAACTGCAAGGAAGATCTTATATCAACTGTCATAAAACTTAATAGGAGAGCTCAGTCTAATACCCTAAAGAATTTGTCACTATCTGGCCAGTTGAGTTTTGTCATCATTTCCAATGAGAAATATGAATCTCATCTTTTAAAATACTCTTCTATGGGGTTCAAAGACCATCATTACCTTGAACTTATATAGTACCATGTCCTGAACCCATAGTGAAAATGAGAGAGGCTTAAAGGAGGGAAAAGAGACATTCTGATATTTTAATGAACTCAACTACATTAAGATGGGGGCTTAGGTACTAAAGTAGGGAAGGGACTGAGACAGGAATGCAGATCTGCCCATTTAAGGAGCCATGGCTACACAGAGAGGAATTTTACTGGGCCCCTGTTCTACAATTAGCAAAATGTGATGTGTTTTACCAAAGTCAGCCTAGCACCAACCTAAACAACAGCAACCAAATAAAGGTGATGGGTCATCTGAACCTTTCCTATCTTCCCTTAGATTTAAAAACTAACATTTGTACCTATCTCCTAAATTAAAACCAAAGAACTTAATGTCAATTATTTCACAGGCCCTACTGGCTAATCCCTTCAAATCCAAGGATTTCAAGTGGAACACCAGCACTATTATGAAGCCTAATGGAAGGGGAAACAGAGTAAGTGATTCTTGCCATGTTATACTGTTAACCACTTCAACGTGACAATGTATGACAGAGGCTCAATTCTCAACTGGTAAGTCTGACAAGGGGAATGGGGTGGGAGGATGACTAGATAAACGCTCATCTATGGAATCTGCAATATAACAGACAACACTGTCCTTACACTAAATTACTCCAGATCTGTAGGTGTTACCGGTAGCAGCATCAGACACAGCACTTTCCACCTACAACTTGCCCTGGTTTACTTGAATAAGAAGCCACTCTGAAAACCACAGCAATATCACCATGGCTAATGTAAAATATTAATGTCTCATTTGTTCAACAGTTTTGTGGAAATTAAAACTTTTAGGTTAATCATATACTGAACAATTTTAATTAAACCAGTTATAAAACAATTAATCCACAAGAGCTAATTTGGAACTTTCCCAGCCTTATTGGTTTAATGCATGTAGGCAAAATTCATCTTTTTCCCTTTTGACTTAATGAATGCTAATATGTGACACAAAATATGCATACTAAGCTCCTAATACAGTTAGTCCATCTGGTTTTTCTTGCATTCTCTATTTGTCATTTTTCTTTGATAGCAAAATTGAAAATGAGTTCTCTGTGTTAGAAATGATAATGATGCCATGTGCTGTGCTTCATTAAAAACCGTTCTTTATAAAAATCTCCCAGGGTGAAATAAACACCTTAGTACGCTCTTTTTGTTATCACATGCCTGAGAGTAAAAGGAAAGACAGGCTCATAGACCAGGTCCAGAACTGCAATTTGAGATAATAGTGCCCTTTCACTGCCCTGTCTAAAGATTTTTCTCTTTCTGAGGGCACTATGAAGACATGGAGGATAAAATAGGAGTTTAACTCTCTAAGACAAATGTTCAAGTATTTCAGTTTGTTCCACATTACAATCTGTTTGGTTCATTTGGGGATCTATTTGTTTGCCAAAGTAAGCACAGTTCAAGTCCCTTGTTGAATATTTAATGCATGTAAAATTACATTTTTAGCACAGACTACAAGACCTGTTATTTCCAATAAGGCTTGAGAACAGCACTATGTATGACCACCATACCTTCAGATTGGTTTTCCATGCAAGAGCCCAAAGAAAGCACACTCATCTATTAGTTTCCACTAGAATGCAACTGCCCATCCATGCAGGCCTTGCCATGAATCTGAGTATTCCAGGCTTTATGGTTTATCAAGCTCCATAAATACAAAAAAACATTATATCAAGTGTTGCCCAACCCTTCTAGTAAAAGCGTAAGCAAAGGTACTTCATGTCAGTTCCCAATTCAAATGTAGGCAACTATACCAAATCCTGTTAGAGATGAAGAAATGAGTTCAATGTAATTCAGCCCTCAAATGGTGACAGTGATCCCCAGAATAATTACATTAGCTGATAACTTCACATCTGGTGTGTATTTTGCTATTTCTGGTTGGGCACATCACATGTGAACCATATAAACCCATAAAAGGTGTTAGATTTCCCTTTTAGTCACCTCCTATTCAGGCTGAAAAAAAAAAAAAGCTTCTACTCTCATTATGCTTAAAAAGCAGTTGGAATAGAAGATTTACCAATTGAGAGTCAAAGTCCCCCTCATCAAGGTAGCAGAGAATAAAGCTGTTTGGCAATGAGAATACCAGCCTATTATATATAAATGCCAAAGATTTAAAATGAGTATCAACACTTAAAAGCCTGATTCTAAACAACAGACATATTTGAAATTCAGGCAGTTAATCACCTGAATTCTAATAGGTCAGTAAGAAAAATAATCATTTTTATGAAAGTCTATTGTCATAAATTCTCTCAATATTAGCATTTAATAATGTCTGCTTGTAAAAAGAAACTTTTTTTCTGGTCTGATCTATTTGTAGAAATCACACTGGACAGAACAGGGGCACACTGAATAACCACAAATAAATTTTCAGCTCTCAGGTTCTATAATCGCAGAAGATTCGTTTTACAACTAAAATAATGTGAGGGCTGAAAGAAACCTCAGAAATGACTGCATTTTACACAAACCTCCTCATTTTGAAAATAAGATAAATAACATACTTCTAGTGCTAGGAAGTTGTAGCAAGAGCTAAAATGATTTATGGATTACACAGGAATTTCAACTAAAGATGCCCTTATTACTGATATTTGAGAGTTGTTCTTAATATACCAAAGCACCTAAATGAAGGTTCAGCCCTGAGAGGTTCACGACTACCCTGCACTTCCTGGGCATCCCTGTCTCCTAAGGCACTGAGTCTCGGCCAGGACGGTGCCACTCCCCAGGAGCACTGGGCAATGCCCAGCGGCGCTCTAGTGGTCACGCCTGGGGTGTGCCCCTGGCATAGGCCAGGGCACTGCCAAACACCCTATACCACACATGAACCACACAACACAGAGCAATTACCTGTTATCATATCTGAATATGCCTCCACACAATAAAGAATCATCCAGCCTAAAATGGCAGTAGTCCTGAGGACTCTGCTCTAGGCATCACTGGCTCAGTCAGCAACATTTAAAACACACCAAGAACAGAAAATAATGCCAGAGAACAGCCCTCCTCCTTGCAATGAGATGTGTGGCCCTTCTAGGAAGCAATTACTACTAAGTGGCTGGACTTTTCCCATCCCCTACACAATAGTAAAAAGTCAAATCAACAATTAATAATAATAAAAAAAGAAAGTTCCAAATGTCTTTGATTCTTACTAGGAAGGGTTATTTCTTTTTTTTTTTTTTTTTTTAAGGAAAAAAGGAGAGAGAGAGGGAGAGGAATAAGAAGTATATATGGGAGGTGGGAAGGAAGGTAATACTGGCTTTAGAACAAGACAAAAGAAGCAAATAAAGAATAAAAATAACTCTCTCCTACAAATCTGTGAAAGCATTTCAAATCATTGCAATTACAGATGTCCAGGAGAATCCCCTTTACACTCACAAGGTATTTTCTTCTAACCCTCATGCTATTTCAAGTAAAAATAACACTATCACAAAATGGTTGCACAGCACAATTGTGAGCAATAAGTATATGGCAAAGGCAGACACAGCCCAGAACACCTTCCACAAGGAACACACAAATATAGATGCAACAATGCAGCACGTCTGTACCATTCCCAAGGGCAGCCTTGTTCACAGAACATAATTCTAGAACTAAAAATAATATTACCACAGCAAAACCATGAGAACACAATAGGAATGTCAGGGTTTTTAAAGAGAGCAGCTTTTCTATCCCTTCGTCATGGGCCTTAAACCCTGAAGATTTAAAAAAGTATCACACCAGTTGCTGTCCCTCTTTAGCTTATACACAATTTATTTGTAGAGACATTTCATATGATGTAAAAAAACAAAACAAACTACTAACACCAGGTGGTCAAGGTACTAAATAGTACCTGTGTTTACAGGAGTAAGAAAAGGAACTGATCAGCATGCGGAGAACAGTGTAGCACGGAGAATGCACATACATAGTGGATCTGTGGCATCTTGCTGCACTGATGGACAGTGACTGCATTGGGGTATGGGTGGGGACTTGATAATATGGGTAAATGTAGTAACCACATTGTTTTTTCATGTGAAATCTTCATAAGAGTGTATATCAATAATACCTTAATAAAAAAAATTAAAAAAAGAAAAGGAACTAATCAGAAGCTGCAATAGTAGTAAAGATTTTAACATTTTGCTTCTCTCCCCCAACCACCTTAAGTTTACAGGATAGGAAGCACTGTGGAAAAAATAAACCTTTCAGTTTTCAACTTAAACCCTGTAAGATTCTCTCTTCTAACATTTCTTTCTAACTTGACTCACTCACTTTCTTCAGCACTTTCAAGTTCACCCTCAAGAAAAGGTGAATCTTCTCTGAATCTCTGTACTTCATAAATCACACCTTTCAGGCTTGCAGTCTTAGCTCCTCTCCAGTCCCCTCAATTTTTTAGCAATCAGACTGTCTGCATGCACAGAATTCTCTGAAGACATACTAGTATCACCTATGGGCAGGGATAGCAGAGTTTCTACCAATCTCATCCATGTGGAACAGGAACATTCCTGGATTCTTCCTTATTCAACTTCCCACTTGCCAGTGTTACAAGAGTTTCTACACTGTCTCTGCAACTGAGGTTAAAAGGTAAAAATGCACTATTCCTTTGTATTGGCTCACTTTTGTTTTCATATCAACCACACCCAAATCAGTATCTTTTCCACAATCAACTTCTCATTGACATTACAGAACCACCTCCCAAAATAAGTATATTCTAAGTCCATCAACAGTTAGGATCTGCATCCTGAGAAATCAGTAACTGCTTTCCGTCAACTGTATGCCCTCTGGTCCTGCCTCTGGATCTGCCTAGTTTTGTGATTTCTCTCCTGGAGGCTGCCACCATAAAATCAAAAAGGTTCAGAAGTGAACATATTAAAAATAAATAAATAAAACTCCATAACTGTGTCAAACATCAAAATCTGAAAAGGAAAGCTCTCATAAAACTCAGTGGTATAAATGATGTAAGCCAGTATAAAAAGCCCCAGCAGCACCAACCACATAGGTACAAAAATAAAACAGCAGAAAGGGGGAAGCAGGTGGCCCAGGATGGCGAATGAGCAGGAAAAGCACAGGCTTCTTAAAAAGCTGCCAAGAAGTCCTCCAACAGAACCCAAAGAATGTGGAGCCTCTAAGCCTGGAATGCTATTTCTCAACTCTCCTTTTCAGAATCCCCTAGAGTGACAGGGCAGAAGGATGAGGCACACACCACCAAAGACAAACTAAACTTAGTTTTTCAGTTGGGTGAAGGTTGTTGGTTTTCCAAGAGTTCAGTTATAGTTTTTAATCCCCCACCTAAAGTCCCTCTCTGTTAAGTAGTAAAATCAACTTGATGCTGATCAAAACAGCATGAAGGGAACATGGGAAGCTCACAAATCAAAGATGTACAAAGTAATAGAAAAGAAAGGTGAAATGGGGAAGAGATGGCTTCAGGTTGGATTTATGGATCCTTTCAATGCATCGTTTCAAAACACTGAGGAAGTGGAACCGTAGAAACAACACAGGGCTGGGATCAGATTTGGATTTGAAACTTGACCCTGTGGGCTACTAACAATAAAATTTTGCCAAGCCAATTAACCTAAGTTTCAGCTCTCTCAACCATCAGAAAGGGATATTATCCCTCCCTACTATGCAGGGCTGGTATAAAGCTGGTAAAATCCATACAAAAGACCTGCCTTGTGGTGGGTACCCAACAAGTGGGTACACTGGTGGTGTTTTGAGAAAAAATCCTGCTTCCTCAGATTCCTAGGGAAGCTTAGACCCACAATTCTTTATGTATCCATTAACCTTCCTTCCTTTTCTTTCTGCCAAATACTTCCTTCTACTCTTTCAAACTACAAAGACTATATCATATTAGGAATTTTCTGTAAATTGTTGAATTTTCACTGTTTCTTGAATACCCTTAATGCCCTCCAACTCCACCACATATAAATGGACACATTTTTGCGGAATTGGTGGTTTTAAAGATAGTTTCTCAAAACAAAAGCCAGATTTCAGTTACTGCTTTTATGCTATTTTGTTTTGTTTCACCTAAGAACATTAGTGTCCTAAAAATAAACTTTACCTTGTATCTCATCTTTCCTCCTTGAAGCATATTCCTTAACAGTCAATGGAATTAGATAGAGTATCGAAGTCTTGTAATTCAATTCACTGAACAATTTCACAGTGGATCTCAATGGCCACACTGTTTACACTTGGTAATCGCTATCATTCTTTGCAGTGTTTACTTTTTTAAACCATGGGTTTATTGTATTTTCAAATGAATTTCCTTAGTAATGAACCGAAGAGCCTACAAAGATATCAATGTCTATACGAACTAATACATTTTGTAGTACTGGACAGTAATTTGCTCATGAATATGCCCAGTTTTATATGAGTTCTCTTTCAGCACACACACCAAAAAAAAAACAGCCTCAGCAAAGACAGAAAAAGATGAATACATGAAGAGTTGTGCCAGTTCTTTACTGTGTGAACTGCTCAGTTAAACTGCTGTGTGACTCTTGGGGTCTCTGCATTCCATACAAGCGCAGAACCTAGAAAGTTAATAAGGATTAACAGAACTGTAAATTCCTCAACTGAAAAGCACTGCATAATTGCCTAGGTCTCAGAAATGAACCAGCACCACAAATGTCTAAACCTAAGGTTGTAAGAGGAAACCAAGAGAAACAGAGCAGTCAGTCAGTCAGTCCCTTAATATTCACTGAACTCTTTTAGGATTAGAGTAACTCTACCTGGAAACTCAGATCCCTATGTGAAATAATTCAAACATTAACAACATGCCTACTGCATAATGGGAAATAGGTCAGCAAACTTCTTCTGTAAAGTACTAGACAGTAAATATTTTAGGCTTTTCAGGCCATGCAGTCTCTGTTGCAACTACTCAGTTCTGCTCTTGGAGTGCCAAAGCAGTCAAAGACAAAAATGTAAATGAATGAACATGGCTATATTCCAATAAAACTTTATTTATAAACACTGAAATTTGAGTTTCTCGTAATTTTCATGTGTCATGAAATATTCTTCCTTTGATTTCATTTCAACCACTTAAAAATGTAAAATTTATTCTTGAGTTCACAGCTGTACTCAAAAAGGTGGGGCCTGGTTTGCTCTATGGGCCACAATTTGCCAACCCCTATAACCTAGCCCAGTGAGGTAGATACTTAGGCAGACATCAAGAAAAATTAGACAATCTCCCTGCTTTCTAACTCAGAACAAGAGAAGTAAACCAACAATTACTGTACAATGTGGTAATGCTATGACGAAGAGGTGTGCCTGGCGTTCCAGGAGCCAGAAGATGAGCCAATTAAGGAAACTTCTCCAAAACGGCAATGAAGTCTTGACATAAACACTGAGGCAGTTCTAGTTTGGTTTTTCTATACACGACAAATTGTTAAAAGTTACTTTAATAAACAAAGAAACTATGACTTAAAAAACACCTTTACTATCCACATCTGCTAAGACTTTATCAGTACATGCCTGGGTGCATTTCAGAATGTCCTTTTTAATGAGTGTTCCAGGCCAGGACCTCCTGCAAAATCCATTCTCCACTGATCTGCCGGGAAGCAAGCATGTCCCATATGGTACTGGTTGAGACTCTTAAAGACAAGTCCACAGGTCTTGCCTATTTATTTCACCTAAGTCCTTTAGTTGTCACAGGCAATAGTTTTCAAGTACTCTGGGATAGAAAGAATCAAACAGGTTTTTCCCCCCAAGTGAAAGGTCAATGGAATAATCAGCTTGGCCAGAGTCTCAAATATTTGCCTGCACCCCAGTGGTTCTGCCTAATCAAATCAGGTTTATTAGAGGGTCACCTCTAATCAACACTAGGTTGTATCTGCATTTAGAGATATTTAGGCAGATTTGTTTTAATTACCTTAGGAAAAACAAAGCCTGGATCTTGAGACTTTGTCACAACTGTCTGCCCGGATGTTTTGTTCCAAGAGGGAAGCTGAGGGAGCCAGGAGCCAAGCTGACATCATCAGCTGTGTATTTAATTAAAGCAAAGATGAAGGGGCAAGCAGGCTGGGGAGAATGGTGGGTCAGCCTTCCTGTCCTGATACAAAAGAGCTACACTACTCATGCATATCTAAGGGATTAGAAAGCCTCCATCTTATCTGACAGAAGGACCATCTTTCCTGGTGTTCAGGAAGGCAAATCCTCCAGTGAGAGCCTCTGGCTTCTCCATGAGCCTTAAATGTCTCATGGGGGACAATGAACAACTACTATCTCCTAAGAACCAATGGGCCACAGTTTCCCTTAGAATAAAATAAAATATAAAATAAGTCTTCACAATGATTAACGGGCCAAACACCGGAGGTTTCCACCAGAATTCCAGATGTGCTGGCAAATAGCTGCCTCCCTTGGATGTCTGAGTGACCCAAGATTTCACGGTATAGCCAAGACCTTTCCTTCATGGGACAGTAGGCTTCTGTATTGTGTATCTTAACATCAGATTGCATCAGGCTTAGACGTTCCTTGATTTCAAGTACTCTGGTAATAAAATCTGTTCTCTCCCCCAGGGGAAAAAAAAGCCTGATGTAGGGCTTGTGATTCAACATCAAATCCAGGCAGTCAAGCAAGTTGTCCCACTGGAGAAAACACAGGGGAATAAAGTTAACCCCAGATCTGGGTGATTCTTTTCTTGGTCCATTTCCTCCACCTAGAAATCAGGTTCTCTGAGGTCAGTGAGCACAAAGGCTATGTGCTTTATCCCTACAGCCCTTTATCCCTGCAGCTTTCCTGTACTGTTAGGTGATTAAATCAAAGAATAAAATACCCTAATTGACCAACAAGTCCTATGTCCTTTTTTCAAGGGAACAAGACAACTCAATGATCTGAAAGGCAGAAAAAAAATGTGAGCAAAATAAACATATTTTAAAATGTGAGCAAAATTAACAAATCTGGATAAAAACCAAGAAACTGCAGGATAGGTACTTCTGCTTGTATCAGTTTTGTCTCCAAGAGACAAACTGTCAACCAAGCTAATTCAAGGAGTGTCAGGAACCTGAGCCTTTGTGGTAACACCAGTGGAGAACTCATGTCACTCTAGGGGGCAAGCTCTTGTTTCCCAGCAGGCCCTCCTAAGAGATCCAGTGGTCAGATGTGCAAGGACCTCTAATGGCTCTGAAATGAATCTGTGGCACTGCTGTGGTCAACTCACAGTGGAGAAGGGGGCAGAGGAACCATTTGTCAGGAAGCCCCAAGAAAATTCTTAAATAAATCCCATCTGCCAGGCTACCCGGAGGTAGAAATAGGAAATAGGAAAGAGGACACACAGAGAAAAGAATAATTTTGTCCTGCCACCATCTCAGCCCATTTCAACTTTCAGGTTGACAGTGAGAAGCGCGTTACATCAGCAGCACAGCCAAAGCCCAGCCTGACAAATAAGATGGCCTTTGTTCCTATCCCTATGTCTTTCCTCCTCTGTCAAGAACAATCTGGTCCTATCAGAGTTGACTGAACCAGCACAGCCCAGATGGTGAATGAAATACTGAAATAGTACCTTACAAATTGGTAATAAACCACAATCCAGCCTTCCTTCCCAACCACATGTCCACAAAGGCACAGCACCTTCCTGAGACACCTCCCCCACTCCCTGACAGCAGATGACCCTTCGCTCTGTGCTCACCTTTGAGTGGGCAGAAAGTGTGGGACTACACTCCCCATCCACCTAATCCCATTTTGTTTCCCCGGTATTACCCAGACTTCACAGTGCACCTGGAAGACTAGTTAAAACATAAATTACTGAGCTCCCAGCCCCAGACTTTCTGACTTAATAGGCCTGGGAGGAGACTGAGTCAAAAAAAATCTCCATGTCTAACAAGTTCCCAGATGCTGCTGGTATTTGTGGTTTAGGGACCATAGTTTGAGAACCAATGCAGTAAATGAATAAAAACAAGAAAGTCAGGCAATTGCTGTTTTCAGTTTTTTAAAGACATGACAGCCCCCAAATTAATACAAAGCCTAGAGCTTTTTATATCTATAAAACAGCTGCCCAAATCCTGAAGTGTTTGCTTTGTTGTGTAAGCAGCCAGTTGTGATTTTTGCACTCAGCCACAAAGCAGGATTGTAAATTTTTTTTCATTAACTGAAGGATTTGCTTCATGTCTGTATTATTGTTTTTCAGTTTCTAATTACTGGACTGTGAAGTGCCAAATGGTCAACAAGCTTCCCTACTGTTTTCAGGTGCACCAACTGGTGCTGGCACTGAAGAGTGCCTTATTTATGGGACTGCTGGACAACACACTTGATGCCTGTTGATGCTCACATATTACTATGACAG